>NC_134316.1:40651425-40948625 GCF_964195595.1 Calonectris borealis
CGTGATGACTTGCTGCGTAGATACTCACTTCGTGAAGCTCTAGCTAGACTAGCAGCAGTACACAAATAATCACGGCAAGTGCCTTGGTAGTTGTTCCTTCACTGGTTACCCTCCTATTCACGGTAGAGATATATAAAAGCTAAAGTATGTTACCAGTTTCAAGGTGACGTTATTAGCTTTGTTTCACCCTCCCAATAAGCATCTGAAGAACATAGTTGTTATTTTCTTTCTTCCCTGAAACATACTCTAGCATGAGGGAGCTCTCTGGTACACTCTGCCTTTATCTTAAGTAAGCTCTGAAATATAGAAAGAAGCAGAGATAAAAGCTCCATCGGGAAGAGGACAAGTTCCATCGGTGCCCCTGCCCTCAGCCGTCGTTGGAAGCTCGTCATGTGGGAAGCAGCCAAATGTCCCTGCCGCCTCGGTGCTCTGCCGCACTCCGGTTTTGTTGCCGTCGTTGGGATTGTGAAAGGTTGTCAGAGATGGGGAGCGTATCCTTCGTAGTCGTGTCGCATCCGCCATCCGAGGCACTCCAAGTCCTTCTCTGACATCTTTGAATTAAGTTTCACTGCCCCTGTGTGATTCAGTATTATCTCCATGATACAGGAGGGGAGACTTGGACAGAGACGGATGAAGCTGTTTGCTGAAGGTCACACAGCAATTCTCTGGCGGTGCTGCTCCGCTGCTTTCCAGCGCTGTCTCAGAGGCAAGGTTGTCCTTTCTCCCTCAAGGATGCTGAAGGGAGGCGTATTAGCCTTTCTTTTTTTTTTTTTTTTTCTTTTCAGCCTCCTCTTCCTGTGTTTGAGCAGAGTGAAATTGTCTGGACTGGTGAAGCAAGCTGGCTTCAGACATCTTGTGAAATTAACTTTCCTTGTCTGTGCGTGCGTGGGGCTGCGGGGCAGGAGTCGGGAGGTGCAGAAGGCCCAGGCACGCTGGTAGCATCGGAGGAGGCGCTTATGGGACCCATAGGGGTTGGCAACGTGAGAAATGGTCTATTTTAAACTTACGTTTCAGTCAAGAGTAAAAGATCGAATGTATTTATAATTGTTGCCATCGTGCTAGCTGAAAACAGACTGATTCTTATCTCCATGTATTGTCCAGCTCCACCAATATTCATGAGAGCTCTCATCTGCCGAGGCATCGCACAGAGCTCTCTATCCAACCCTCTACATTTAATGCTGGTGCTGATGAGTGATGCTTGGAGACTCTTCAGCCACAGGTTAGCTGGTAACAGGAATCCCCAAGAGCAGGGTACCTGCTGCGAGTAATCAGACAGGAACCTGGTGTGTACCGAAATATTCAGAAATAGGCAGCAGGACCTTTCCTGCAGGGTCTGAGGGAGTATGTGCAGCTAACTCGGAGGCTAAAATATGAAAAGGGCACTGTTTCCCTCACTAGCCCACAAAAATGAGCTGGCAAAATGGGACCGTGGTGGCCTCTGACATCATTCCGTGGTAATCGCCCAGTCGCAATTAAAACCTGTTCAGCCGGGCAGCTCCAGTAAGTTGTTGGTAGTGTCCAGGCATGGGGTCATGGGAGGTGGGAGCTGTTAGCTTTTCGTTTTTGTGTCTTACTTGCCTTTCCCTCAGCGTGTCGCCTCCAAGGTCAGCCTTGACCGTGGGCAGGTGCTTCCAGGGCTCAGTACGGCTGTGCACGCTCGTGTGCTGCGGTCTGGGTGCTGCTTTGTTTTGGGGCTGGGAGAAGGAGAAGCTACTGCAAAGTCGAGAGTAGTTTTCCCCCTTATAATGGTAACACTGGGAGTGTTGTGTGGCACTGACCCGAAGTTGCCAGGCTGTGATCGTTACATTTGTTGTTGTATTATGACTTATTTATTATAACACATCAACAAATCTAATATTTTATTTTCCTCTGCCTCAAAAAAGGGACTTCTCATCTCCCAGTGATAGACATCTCAGCTCTGAGAGAAATTCAAGGTCTTCTACTTCATGCCTTCACCCTCCTTAGGCCAGCAAAAGTGCTGATAGTGGAAAAGAAAAAGGTCTAATGAATACCAGCAAATCCCACATATGCATTAAATCCCCTCTCTCATAAAACTCTCATAAACTACCTGCTGTAGAGTCCTGTCTCCACTGATAACGTGCTCCTGAAGCCAAAAGCCCTTTTCGATGCTTTTGAAAGTGGGGTAGTGTGAAATAAAATCATTCTGGACAAAGGTAGGGAGCAGAGTTGTCAGCAACCAGTCAGGAGGAAAGGCAGATCTAGTTTGTTTGGCATGCATCACAGTGTGTGGCTAACAGGGACAGCAGGTACGTGAATGGCTCTGGCTTTCTCAGGGAGGTATTAACCCAGAATCCACTCGGAGGGAAGAGTAACAGTTCCCTTTACTGATGCAAAAATCAGACCAGATTGAAATAGCAGTGACCCCCATAATAGGAAAAAAAAAACAGCATTGCCTGTTCTTACCATGATTTTTGTTGGGCAAAAGTTAGTTCACCGAAGCTCGGTCATTTAGGAGTGATAAACATGAGGAACACTTAGTTTTACTAGTTCCTGCCTCCTAGCCTGATGAAATGAACTATCCAAGGACTCTTATTCCCTGTCTGCCTGATGAAATGAACTATCCAAGGACTCTTATTCCCTGTCTGCCAGATAGGGAAACCTGAAGGATATTTAATGACATGCAGAAACCAAAGGGAGAATCATTAGCAGTGAGGTGTCTAGGTGACTCTCTTAAAAGTTAAGATGAAAAGCTTCGATGAAAGTGACCTTCACGCTTGATGTTCCCTCTTTGCTTTTCTCCACACTTGAAGCTCTAATAATCACTCTTTCCCTCTTTGTCACTGTATCACTTATTTCATGAAACATTTCCATAGTGAGGCAGGAATTTGGATCCAGGGTGCAAATGTTGGGTGGATGCAAAACGCAAAGGCTGGTACAAAGGGTCAGATCTTCTCTTTGTAGTGGACTAAACAAAAGCTTGACATAGGTTGCTAAATATAGGGGTGTTTTAATATTTTATTTAAAACTTGATTATAACTTTAAGAAAGGATAAAACGATCATCAAATCTTTCTTTGAGTAGGCTATGCTGTCTATTTGAGCAGTGCAGAAATTTGCTGGAGAGCACAAGGGAAGCGTGTTGGGAATGGAAAGACTATGTACAACCCGAGGCTGTAACCCTGCGGGCTCTCAGGCAGCAGGCTGCAAACATTGGCGTGCTGTAGGAGGATGACATATGTGGTCGTGTCTGGATCAGATGAGAGGACAGGGAAGGAAGGAGATGTGGCATCTGAGTAGAAAGGGAAGGAGAGAAGAAACATCCGATGCTCAGAAATAAGGAGAGCAGAAAGTGCCAGTAGTCAGGCTGGAAGACAAGAGGAAGAAGGAGCCTTTTGGGAAGGAGTTCTCTCTAGGGCAGTTTTGTTTATTTTGATTTAAAATCGCAGTAGGCTTTTGTAATTGTCACTGAAACCTAAATTAATGGCCCCATTTGAGACACCAGTGCCTGCTTGATTGCTTGAAACGAGGATAGTTTAGGTAAAAACAATATATTCTGCTTTTAAGATAATTAAAGGTTTATTTTGCTTGAAATGGAACTTTTCTTGGGGTGATAATGACATAAATCATGTCTGATGTTCCTTTAGTTTACAGTGAGCAAAAGAGTAAGAAGTTTTCCTGCATCAAAACAATTATTTTAGCTCATTTTTTCATTCTGAACTTTTCATTGAAATAGTAAAAGAGAAAATAACAGTTTTACCAAAAAATTATGCTTGTGTTTTTTAAAGCCCTTAATTGTCCCTGGAGACATGGTACTGGTAACACATTCCGGAGTAGTTTCCTCCTAATATGCATGGAAAAAATCTCTCTCCGATGCCAGCTACGAGTGCATACGGATGAAGGCATGTAACCAGTTGGTCACAGAGAGGCTTTTTCATTGCCTTGTTGAAGTGGTTCTTAGTCTGGCTGACCTTCTTGGCCCACCCTTCCCAGGCAACCGAGCCGTCCTGTCCCCCGGCAGGTCTGGCGTCTGTGTCCTGGTACCTCGGGGTTCCCGACGAGCCATGCTGTCGGGGCCCCTCTCAACACCACGGGGTGCTGTGAAACGCTGCTTCTCCAGGCTGAGAGGAACAGTTGCTCCTCAGGTATCCTTGGATGGGAAGAAACTGTTTTGATCAGCAAATAAGCTTGCATAAAGTTCAGGTAAAGGGGAAAAGGTGGTATTAATTTTCATAGTGTTTGGGTTGAGGGAAAAGTAGCATTATTCTGTCACAAATTAACTGTACGTACCCAACCCTCCTATAATCTATTGAATATCTTGGGATATTTTCATCTTTGTGACTTCATTCCCACTGAGAACTTGTTCAGGGCATGTGTTAACTTAAAAATAATATATAAACAAGGTGCCAACAGTTCAGTTAAGTGATAGCCTGAGGTTAAAAACACAGTGATCAAATTCAGTGTCTGAAGTTGGCAGGGAGACTGTCTTACCGCCTTGGGAAGACTTGAAATTAAACTTGTTTTGAAATGTAGGTGTGAAGTCTGTGAAAGAAACTCACTCGCACATCTAAACGAAGCCGGCTCTGCAGAATTGGAGAGAGCTGGTTGAGCTCTCAGGCTGCCTTTAGGAGAGAGAGGGGCTGTGCTCCCACCACGTAACGTCTCTGCTGAGGTTGTGTTTTGTAGCATCAGTGAGGAGAAAATCTTTAGGTAAAATCAGAGCTGTGCTCCCTGTCTGGCTGCAGTCGGCATTGGACCCCTGTCTCCAGCGGGTAGGGGCTGTGCTGCTAACAGAGGACTGCTTGAGCTAACAGAGCCAACAGCGTTGGGTTTATTTTTGTTGGGATTCTGAGACCTCACTTACTTGAGAGTTTTTGGAGATACGGGATTTCTGCGCTGTGCTTATGTTCAGCTTTTTGTTCTCCCTGGCGTTGCCTTCAAGTAAATGCAGGGGAGTAGCCTCAAAAGGAGCAAAAATCCCTTCCCATTTTAGAGTAAACGCGAGGCGGATTAAGCTCCTTTCCCCAGTAATCAGATCCTCTGATTGCCATGGCTTTTCAAGATGATTGTATATTTTCCTGTAGATGATGATTATGTGCTTGTGAAGCAAAAGTTAACTTGGCTGTGAAAATCTAACCAGTTTTTCCCTGTCGTCACTTTACTTCTGGCTGCGCACTTCATACAGTGACCACGGGCGGGTACCGTCCCCGCCTGCAGCATGAGGCACGGGGAAGTCGCCCTGCGCTTGTTCTGTCTTCTGCTCTCCTCAAGCTGTAGGCCATTGGCAATGCCTGGGAGCCTTTGGAAAATGAAAGGCTTCCCAAGATGTGGGAGAAGGGGGGAGACTGGACTGGGCAGGAAGCACCTTAAGCTGGTCGCAGTATAGAGTCTAACCTAATTCACATGTGGGCCAAACAACACGTTTCTGTCACCCCTGGTCAGGAAAAAAGCATGGTTGCGGTAGGGTTGTCAGTATGCTCTTAAGCAGGTCTGCGTTGTCTCATGGTTTCTAGTCTCAGGGTTTAGATTTGGGAGGTGGTAGCCGTGTCTGTAGGTCTGTGTTTGTGCAATAACACACATGGTATATTTGAAGCCCATCCGACCAAAGCACTCATGTTATACAAACATAAGTCACCATTTTGCATAAATCACTAAGTCTCTCCTTCCTTTTGACAGATTGAAGACATCATTACGAGAATGCAGGATGACAAAACAGGTGGAGTTCCCATCCGCACTGTCAAGAGCTTTCTGTCCAAAATCCCCAGCGTCGTCACCGGTAAGGAGCCCGGTTAGCAGGGAAGAGAGCGTGAGCTGTTACTCACTGGCTCTAAGCAAACACGTTGCTAAAGCCACAAAAAAGAAAGAATAAAAGAAAGAAAAGTTCCCTTGCTTATTTTTTCGTCACATTGTTGTTACGGGGTGAAGTATTGAACCAAGATTTCTTAATTCTGTTTAAGCAAGCATTTATATTTCTTTGGTGTGAGTTACATTTTAAAATCTTACATAGCTTTTGTGGCTATTACAGTAATTACAGTATAACCAGGCAGAGTCATTCCCTATGATGGGAGTAGGCAGATCTTGGGGAAGAGCTCGGGGAAGAAACTTGAAACAATGTTTTCTCACTCATACCCAGATACTCTTATCAGACTTCTGTAACAGGTGGGGGAAAGTGAAATAACCTTTTATGCATGTATGCTGTTTTTATTAAAGCTATACGTACAAAAGCGTGGATGGTACGGGAACTGAGAGTCAGAGCACAAAACCACTCCTACCCGTATTTCCAGACAGAATATCTTCCAGTGCACAAGGAACTTGATAGATGATGAGTTTATTCAGGGTGATGTAAATTGCTTGGAGGATTTGTACTTGGGTGTCTGGTACCTGCTTTCACTAACTCTATAGCAGTATTCACTACGGTGGCACAAGTCGACTGTTTTCCCTCTCTCTACTAGTAGACTATTGTCCATTAGGAGATGCCTAACTACTCCTGTGACTTAGAATTTATGATGTTGTTCATCTCTGCAAAGTAAATATGATTTTATCTGTCCTGCAGAGTCTCTTTCCAGATCAGACCAGAATCACACATTGATGACCAGATACACACATTGATGTTTAGGGAAGTTTCCCCTTCTGTTCTGAAAAGTGAAGGGCTTCCTTCTCTGTGGCTGCAACTTTGCTGCAGTAAAATTCAGATGGTCACTAAAAATACAAAAGTTGCATTGTTGCATGTAGGCAGCACACCAATAACTGAGAGAAGACGGGCAGTTCAAAGCAACCTTTCTTGCTCTTGGGGACTTTATACTGTTGTAAAATGATGGGGAAATATCTCTAGTCAACAGGGATGCTGGTAATGCAGCTGGTGTCAAGCCATTGCAAAGAGGGTTCCCTGCAGTGGGGTATATTTGAGCTGAGGTATTTCAAAAATATCTTTACTGTGAAAATGGTTGGATTGAGCAGAGTTTGAAGTTGTGTTGATTGATTCAGGAGAGTGATTTGATATCCTTGTATCGGAAAAATGTCCAACTTAAGCTACAGGGATGGAATACAAATTTGCAGAGTTCTTGGGAATAGGCAGGGAATATGGAAATTGGAATGAAGTTTTTACTTAAATAAGGCTCAGTCCAGTTAATCCCTTTTTATTGAGCAATAGGCTCTTCTGTCTGAAATTGATTTTCAGGGTGGTGACTCAGTGTAACTGGCAGTTGCAGGATTAGGGTTTTGCTGTGGAAAAGAAACCTGAATCTAGAATGAGATGTGAAAATTGTGTTACTAAATTGCAGGTTATGGCTGCAGTAGGTGTGAGCTAACTGTTCTTGAAAGTTCCTGGGGAAAATAACCATTTATCTTATTTAAAAACTCATTCCATGACTCAAGTCTGCAATACGCAAACTGGATGTCTTAAGATTTATTCAGCTAGAACAGGTTTCTGATATTCCTGTTAATATTAATAGCATCGATGAAGCAATTGATCTAGTCGTCAAGCCACCACCTGTTACTAAAAGAAAAAAGGAAATGGGAGACCTCACAGCATCTTGAAACTGATTATACTGATCCTTAGGTACCACCCTGGCTGGCAGCTCCCTGGCACGCTGGAAACTGCCCCCTTGCACTCTGCTGTTCTGGAACTGCAGCTGCATCACCTTAAAATGGCTGGTTTTTCACAGCACAGGGAATAGTGAAGAGATGAAAATAAAATAAGAACAAAACGTCCCTTCAAAGCTCACAGAAAATTCTCAGATTTTGGGGGGGACAAGCTCAGTACCATTCCCGTCAGGTGATTTGAAGGCAGCTCCCTTGTGATGCACTGGGCAGTACACGAAGCCTCGTGTTTGAAAAATATGGGAAAGTAATGGCACAGATAAGTGCCCGAAGTTTTCTCCATTTCTCATTTCTCCTTTCAGATGCACAGACCTGCCAATATAGACCAAAACCAAAAGAAATCTGTGTATGGTTTCAGTACTTGTGATAGATGGGTAAAGAGCTGGAGCACTTGAAGAGGCAGGAGCACCTGTGCTTGAGCAGAATCCGAGGACGCTGGGTTTGTTCAGTCTGTAGAAGGTAAAGCTGGAGGGAATTAGAGGCTGTAGAGAAAGGGTCAGACCCTTCTCAGGAGTGCATGGTGGAAGCATAAAAGAAAATGTACACAAGTTGCAGGAGAAGAAATCCCAACTAGATATAGGAAAAAAGTTGTTTGTAGTCAGAGTGGGCCTGGTAGCCTGGAGAGGTGGTGGATCCAGCATTTGGAGCTGTTCAGAAAAACCCCTGAGCACAGCTGACCTGGGCAAGCTGACCTAATTGCATCTGGCCTTGCTTTGGATGGAGGTTGGACTAGACAACCTCCAGAGAATCCTTCCAACTTGAATTAGTCTTACAATGATTGGATTCTTAATTTTAGTGCTTGTCTAATTCCACTCAATGTCATGAACACAAGAGAAGAGCTTGTATTTTCAAAAACTTTGAGCCCCCTCTTGGGAAGAGCTTAATTTCTAGACTATAGCATTCTCACACACTTTTTATTTCTACCTGAAAAATGGGACAGCAACACTGAGACATGATTTACTTGGCAAGCTCACAGTAACTGTGATTAACAGGGGTTTATTTTTGCTTGACACTTCCATTGTAATTGCTTCTTACAGGAGAAATGTAAAATCTTAAAGAAAAAGAAACATTACAGCAGTGTCTTGGTGCTCTAAACAGGCAGCTCTGTTTATAGTACAGCAAAGTGGGTGTTTGATTTAAAGTTTGAATACCAGGGAAAGAACTGCTCATCTCTGTTTTGCTTTCATCTGTCCGATGCCGAAGTTGTGAATGAGGCATTATGCAACACGAGGAGAAGGAGCCTCAGGGAGTTATCATTAATGGTCCTCTCTCAACAACAGGAATCTGGGAAAAGGATGAAAAAACCTTTTATGAATGTATGATGAGTCCGTGCGGGGATGCTGTGCCAAAGGCACATTTTAATCTGCATTAGAAGTAGATTTGTGTTTCCTCTTCCCTGGTTTTTGGCTCAAAGTAGGTCAGTCAAAGGAGGACAACGCATCACACCATTATCTTCTTGGTTAAGTCTTCGCTTTTACGGGCAAGCCACAGAGAATGAAAGTGAGAAGAAACCAGTCCATGTGGCATCTGTGTGCACGTATCTGACGGAGGTTGTCCAACGGTAAGTTGAGTACAGCACTGACACGAACAAATGGAAGGGCAAAACTGACTGAGGGCAGGTATTGAGTAGTGCTGTGATCCATGCCCAGACCAGGTCGTCAGCCAATGTCCGTGATAGCAGTTGCTGCAATAAACAAAGTTTCACACTTCTCTTTTAGTGAGAAAACTAGTTTCCTCAGTAATGATTTTGTTTCTGCAAATGAATCAGCAATTCTGTGTTTTCCCAGTCATCAGACTGTTGTAAGAACATCTCATTATACTAACCAACAACAAACTACCGGCTTTCTGATCTTTTTGATTTCTGTATAACTGCATCTTAAAACTAACCTCCTGTCTGGTAGAAGGACCAAATGCATACACTTTCTTCTCCCACTGATTCAGACTTGGCCCTATACAACACTGCTGAAACGAGTCAGGAAGAAGTCAGTGCTGCAACACCTGAACTTCCCAGTGCACTTTCCAGTGCAAAAAGCCTTCTTCATACTCCCCAGTCTGCCTAAAACCTCATTCCAGGTTTCTCCTGGTCCTGTGTACAGTCTGATCCCACGTACAGCACCTTTGCTACTGCAACCCAAGGAAAACGTGCAGTCTACAAGCCTTGCACCGTTCTGCCCTTCTCCCAAGAAGTGTCGATACCACTTCATTCTGACCCATAACCCCGACTTCAAGCAGGCCTGTCTCCACGGCTCTGTTTTGAGTGATACCTCCTTCTTCCAGCAAGAGTCCCCTAGCTGGCACCTCGCTCGCGCACTGCTCCTGACCCTCACCCCAACGCTCGCTTGTCGTCTTGCTCTGCTCCCAAAGCTGCCTGCGTGGCTGTGAACGGATTGATGGGGGATGTCCCGGCCGTACCGGCTTGGGTTAAGTGCTGCCCTGCAAGCTCCGTGCACGCAGCCCTGCCAATGCGTTTCATTCCTGACCTGCCATGTCTCTCTTATTTAAGGCCCGGACCTCTCCGAGCAGAAAGTGCCAGTATTACTGAAATGTGCCAGATGGCCTGTCATTACTGGAGACTCGTGATCTAAACCAAGTTTAAACTGCTGTGTGTCTCTGTCTGAAGAAGCCAGCGTGTGTCTTGGCAAATGCCTATGGAGTTGTCCCAGAACACATCAGAATATCACTCGCTCAAAGGAAATGCATTTGGCTGGAGTATGGAAATCCCATAGTGTTGGGAAAGAGAGACTTTATTATTGATAGCACTCCCTGATGGTGTAGTTCAGGACAGAGAAGTTTTGCTGGAGGACTTTATACGCTCATTGCAAAATGGGTTCCTCTGATGCCAATCTGAGGGTATTCATAGCCTTTTCCCTTCAGAGGAGCTCAAACACATCTCTCATCCAGATGTGGCAGGCAGAGGCGCAAGGGAGAAGAGAGTTCCTCGTCTTCAGAGTTTGAAAGGTCCCTGTTCAGAGGAACTGTACAAAGAAAAGAGGTCGTGGCGTGGGGAGCAGGACCAGGACTGGCAATGCTGATGAGAGCTGGCACCCATCACCTAGCAGGGCCCAGAGAGCAGGCTGCGAGGCTGAGTGCTTTGCCACAATCTTCACAATCTTCACTTTCTTAATGCTTTTTTTTTCTTTAGGGGTAGAACTTGCCTGGGTGCCTTACAGAAACTACTTTCATTGGGACCAAAAAAACTTCCTAAGCTGGCTGCAAATGGATTTGGCTTCCCCTGGGCTGTCTGTCCAGCTGCTTGTGTCACCTTACCATAGGGTCTTAAGTGGAGGACTGAGCCTGATGCAGATCTCCCTGAATATTTGGGTAGTTTCATTCTAGTTCTAAAGCACTCATCCCTAGGTCTGGGACAGCACCAGTCTCTGAACCTGAACAACTGAAACATTTCTCAAAATGAGTGTCTGGGTCTGAACTTCTAGCCCTGGTCGATCTTTCTTCTTTTTTTTTTTTTTAATTTTGTCTTTCCTCTGCAGTTTTGCTTTGAGAAACAAGAAACTTGAAATGTGGTACTGACTCTGTTTCAGGCAAAGTTAGTTGATGTAGATAGTCCCAAATCTAAACCAAGTTCAATCTTTTGCTAAACATGAATGAGCCTATTGAGTTAAAAAAGCAAAACAAGAAGAAAACTCCTTTGCCAAAACTTAAACCAATATCCAAACTAATTTTGGGTGTTTACTGATTTGTAAATGATACAAAGAACATGCTTATGGGTTAAAATTGACATATATTTTTATATACATATATAGTACTGTATCATTTCTGATGGTTTTCCACATTTATGTACAGCAGATGCTACACAGTAAATTCAACATTTGTACAATTGCATGGTGGAAACTGGCTTGTAAACACTGGTCGAGCATACAAATCCACTTATTTCTCATCAACAATCTATTGTTCTAAGCAAGTTGCATTTAAACTAATTCAAGTCAAGACTGGGCTTCTTCATCACAACTTGTATTTTCTTCTTCTATGCATCTCTTCTTCAGATTGCACCAATGGAAATGTAATCCATCCTTCCCTCAATAAGAAGATTGTTATACCTTTTAATCTAGTATTTCAAAGCTGCTGTGAATCACATAGCATTAGGTATATCAGCTATTACACGAGTAGCGCATGCCTTGCAGTTTTTTTTCCTGTAGCTTTCTCTTAAGCTCTCTATTCCCATGCCAGGAGACAAATTAACCCAGTTAAGGAACCGAAGAATTACGCTGTCTTCATCCACAGCTCCCTTCTCCCTCCTTTTTTCTCTTTAACTGCATCCAGCTTCCTACCTTTCAAAGGGTGAGAAGGATGGGGGAGGGAAAGACAAAAGTCAGCTCTCTGAAGTGTAGCAATTCTTTGCTTGTCGTTAAGATGCAAGTCAACACCTTGTGAAGCAAAAGTTGAAACGATTTGATTTTCAGAGGGGAAGGGGGATAGTAGATTAATTGAATAGGAGATGGTTGTCAAAGAAATAAGAGAAAGCAACCAGAATTAGTATTTTAAACAGTGAATATTCAATATATCTCTCTGTGTACACTTAAATACACGTAAAAAGCATGCAATTTTTCTTAAGAATAAGCCTAAGAGTGGTAAGCGTTGTACACCAGGAATAAACAAGGTCAGGCTTCTGCGTTTGTAGGTGCTATGCAGAATGAGGACTGCCAGTGTTTGTGTATCACTGCCCTCTGCTGCAACCAAGCTATAGTTCAGTTCGTGCAGCTTTTCACCTTCATCACAAGCCGTGCTGTGTTTGTATTGTGCTTTCTCAGCTCAGGTGTCATTTGTGTGGTGCGTTTTGAGTGCACCTCGTCCCAGGGTAGCGGTCCTCCCTAGCTGTGTGGCGTGAACCCAGCCCAAATATAGCGGTATGTGTGACTTCACAGCTATTCTGAGCTTTGAGAGGCGGGATGGTTTTCATAGCTGGCTGTTGGTGCCACTTCTATGTGTCTCATTCCTAGTTCTCCGTTCTCTTCGGGACTGCTCATCTCTGCATGAGTGTGCTCGTACATCACATGAAGCTTATGCATCCCTTAAAATTGTGTGCACACGTTATGGGATAAATCCTACATGATTAAATGAAATTAAGCATCACTTTTAAAATTACCAAAATTGAACTTTTTACGTAACCATGTACTTTCATATGACAGCGCTTGAAAGTAGTCATACCTGAGGTGGAAAACACTAGAGGAAAAGCACAGTGCGTGCATTAAAATTTCACTTGGGCCACTGCAGAACACTTATGAAACACATCCTGAGGCTTTAGTATTCAGTCAGTAAAATGACCTCTCAAGTGCTATCTAAAAGCCCTGAATATCATGAGGAATTTTATTTCCTTACATTAGAATTGTGAAGGTCCTTCCTGATCCTACTTGTCCTTGCTGGATTTGAACCTCTGCATCTGTCAAGTGAAGCTATGATAAATCAAAAGCTTAAATAATCGTGCTACATGGATATTCCTGTGGGCAATAAAAATACAATGAAAAATCACCAAATGGTCCAGCTTTATCTTTCTGCAGTGACTTGTCTGCTCTTCCTAGTCACCACAGATGTTGTCAAAAGGGAAAGTAAAACCAAGAAGACCTTCCAGCCACCTGGGCAGAAGTTAGAACAACACGAAATTATAATTTCTCTTATAGAAGAATATGAGCGTAAAAATTAGTGGGCTGGAAGGCATCAAATGAAAGCAATAAGCCTGGAACAAAGCAGGTCTACTAAAAATGGTTTAATTTTTCTTTTTTTCAAGAATTGCTTTTAGGCCCTTTCAGTTGAGACTAGAAGCTGGAATAGAGACAGATTTGATGATAAATTACCTGCTGAACTCCAGTGTTTAGATGAATTGGTAATTCAGCCACAATAACAAAAAATGTTACATATTAAGAGCATTCTTGTTGCTGACTGCAGTTTTATTCTGAAACGCAGCATTTAGCTGATGGAATATTGTGGCTAATGAATAAAGCATTAAAAAGAAAAGTCAACAATATTTCAATGCCTGTAGAAATTCATAGGAATGAATGATTAATGCTTTTCTGCATTCATCTTGCTATCTTCAAAAGCGCAGCATTATTACAAAAGTTTGTTTCCAGATCTGAATGACACAGCAAAAGAGCAGAGATTAATTATAAGTACCGCGTGGCTTTGATTTTTGGATGTGAGCGTTGAGCAGACTGCACTCAAATTGCAATATTTCACCTCTCCTGTCTTCACTTCGTAGCAACCTGGGAGTTGCATGGGGAAGGATCTACCAACAGAGTTCTGTTTTTTCACACCTTTTGCTTTGTTTCTGCCCTGCCTCCAACACTCCTGTGGGCTGCAAAGCATCAAATGCACAGCAGAGCAGCTTTGCTCCCGCTGTGCCTGAGAAGCCGCATACCCCCTGAGGCGTGTGTGGAGATCTGACCCTTAGACAAACCGTTTTTACCTTGAGGTGCTGCAGAAGCAATGATATGTAAGTGCCCAATGGTAATCAATAGCAATGTGAAGGAGCAAATCTTTGAGTGTAATTTGACAACCGTTACTTTGAATCTGTTGCTTTAATTCGATGCCATTCCAGCCATTAGAAAAATAAACCCGTCTCATTATTCAATGAATACATCTGCCTCATTATTCCATATATATATTCTGTTCATTCTCATCTATCGTTCTTTGGCTTTTTTAGACAAAGTAATTTTCAGGGTATTATTTATTGAGCAGATTCTTGCTTGCATTTTAATTAAAGGGCTTATATTGCAAAACACAACAGTTTGTTCTGGAGTTTAAATTTCCTGACTTTAATCAATGTGGTGTTCTAATGAAATGCAGACGTTAACTTTAGTAACTGTAAATCCAGTCTCGTGAATCATTTTCTATTCTTTTACACATACATTAGGTTTGATAGGTGAATGATTCTTCTATGTATGATACATCTCAGTTACAACATTGAAGGTTACCATTAATGTAACTGGGGGTGGGGTGAAAAGGAAGGGTTGGTTTTGGTTTTTTACTTTAAATAGTACTAAGAATTACATAGTGCACCAGCTTATTTTTACCAGCCATAAATAGCGCACCAGTCAGAAATCACTGTTGCGAAAAGCTACACTGGGGACAGTTAGAATACATCTCCAGAAGATGCTGTAGCTAAAGGGGGTTGGCATAGTGCTAGAGTGGACAAACTGTATTACCTGGTTTGTGTGGATACCCTGCATGGTTGATGAATAACTTGTTTTATTCTGCCTGTTCCAGTAGAAATGCTCGGCTCTTCGGTCTGTTAGGTATTTGCACTACATAGCACCTGAGAGCGCCACAGGTCTGGCTTTAGAACCTTCTATCAGAAACGGCAAACAGGAAAACAAAAAAGCTTTCAGGCTTTCCATACATATCCATCATTATAAATAATACACATTTGCATGTTTCCTTTAACTTTTTTTTCTGTGTGGATAAATCTCTCAAAATTGCATGCTGGTTTCCCATGGATTTGTTTTGAGTATGGTGTGAATTGATGAGCTTGGATATTTTTGATGTATGATTCACTACCACATGCAGGGAAGAAAATTATATTTTGGTCCTGCAGAGAAATAAAACTAAGCAATTAGGTCTTCGTTCAGTTAATTCCTATTTGATGACCGCATGCTTTGCAAGAAGAGAGTCTCTGGATTCTACTCCATTACAAGGTCACTTGTACAATAAGAATTTTCTCCATGCAGATACCTCTACAATATGACCAGGATTGCAGATTAACTCTTACCTAGAAATGAGTAATAAAACATGCAAGAAACTTTGAGAAGTTGCTTAATGTAAAATGTTAGTTATATACTCACATGAAAGAAAAAAAAAACAAACCATAGACTGGTAAAAGTAATGTATGTCTGTAGCAGTGGAAGGTTTTACATCCAATTATTGTAGGGCTTTGTGTTGTATTGCATAGAAAGTCTTATTCTGTTATTTTTGTACCTATTTTTATTGTGGATAGGATTGTGTCTCTTTTTATTTTTTCCTTGGGTTTTTTTTTGGAAACTTGATTGTTTGCTGGTTGATGCCAAAATCATTGTCAAATTCACCTGAGTGAATAATTTCTGATGGGTTTTTCTTCTTTGACATTTTGCCTTTACCCTAAGTATTCAGTAAATTTCATTTCTATTTCCTGAATAGGTTAGACTGACTGAAAACCACACTTTTTAGCAAATGAGGTATTTGCTAAATGTCCAGTGTTATTTTGTTGAATGCTGTTTTTCTCCTGCCAGAGACACAGTGATAGATAAGCTTCCTAAGGGAACAGTAATAGACGGCAAAGAAATAAAGATTATGTATTCTGATAAAATTTCGATCACAAGACTATTCAAGGCTGTCATTGCTGAAACTAATGAATTGGACAGTGGCATGTTCATCAAAGTTTATTTCTTTTGTCAAGTAGAAAAAACAGAATCAGAAGACTAGATCTTTTAAAATGTGATTTATAGTTTTGCATTGTAGCATCTTTTATTCATCATTTACATCATTGCTACATGGATATTGCATTATGGAATTTTATTTTTTTTTTTAAAGTAGGAAGAGTTGATTTTAGAGCTCTAAAGAGCGTTGGGTCCTTGACATGGTGGCTTGCTTTCTTGGAGAGCTGTAAGATGTACTTGGAGTTGGCACGTACCTAGAAGTTGAAAACACACAACAACTTGAAACTATGTTTAAAACAAAACAAAACAACCCAAAACAAACAAAAAAAACCCAAAAAGACAACAAAAAACCTTTCAAAATGACCTTGTCAGTATGCCTTTGTTTACTAGATTTCAGAAACTTGTTTTGCCACAAGTTTGGTGTGTCTGGGCACCGTGTTATGCCCAGTGGGAGCTGACAGGAATCAGCTTAGACACTGCAGCCATGTGCCCAGCAATAAATAATGCAGGTGTAAAGGCTCACAGGTCTTGTTGTGTGTCCTTGGACTATTGTAAGTGTAGTTTGTGTTCCCGGGAGGAGAGGGCTGACCGGGGGTGGGCAGAGGAGGGATGGAGACCTTTGCCCATTGTGGTGGTCCTTTGGTTCGGTCTGCTTACATACAGCTTCCCTGCCTCAAATCCTCTTTACAACTGTAGATCTTACAGGGAAGTATCCAATTTAAAAAATGCCTGGCATAAAAAAATCTGCTGTAACCTTTAAAAAAGTTACTGTCACCCTTAAAAAAGTAGTAATATGCCCAAAAGTTGTTCCTTGTTTCTCGTCTGACTTTGTCCAGATTGCCTTCTGGTATTGGACCTGGTGTTATGGTGGACAATGAAGATATCTGTTCTCCCAAAAAGATACTTAGTCACTGCAATGAAATAGCCACTTTGCTTTCTATTTCTGAGGTTAATTAATTGTGTCTGAAAGCGCGTCTGACTACAAAGCACTTTTTCCAGGCCTTTAATTCCTCTTGTGCTTCTCCCCTGGACCCTTTCCCAAGTTCTTAACAACCTCTTTGAACAGTGAGCACCAGAACTGTCTGAAGTTTTCCGTTAACCGCTGCGCTAGTGCCAAGTGCGGGGGTAACGTAACCTCCCTGACCGGGCTCCACAACCGCTTCCCCCTCGGGGGGGAGCACCTCACTGACCGCTCGTGTAACCCCTTTGCCTACGGGGTGCAAATGCCCAACAGGAAGATGCCACTCAAGAAAGGGTCTGGTAAGCACTCTGTTACCTTTGTTCTTATCCATGATACATAAACAAATTAATGAGTTTCTGCTTTTTATGTAGTATGTTAGCGTATCTCAGCACCATCTCTGTCAATGAGATACTGCTCGTTTGTTCCCTATTCGGCTTTTTGCTCCTGTTGTCAGCAATGGTCCTTGAGCATCAAGTTAAGAAACATACCTAGCCTACAAACATTATTTCATGTCTTGACTCCAATAAGACAGCATATTGGCATGTTACAAACTTTCTTTGCAGACTCTTGTCCCCATTAATTGTATGGGCTCTCCCATGGGGACCATCGCGCGCATTCAGATAACTGAAGGTCTCTGTGGGTTCCCCTGATTTTTTGTAAAAGACAGCTGAGCAGACATCCATGAGTGTATTGCTCTGTATTTGGATACTTTTATTTAAAAACACAAAGGAATGTATTTCTCTGCCCCAGTGGAGAATAGCACAAGGAAAAATGAAAATAAACATAGCCAGAGCTTTCTTCTTGCAGAGTGCTGTATTTTAAGACAGTAATATTTTGACTGACTATAGTTAGCTTTCATAGAGCCATTCTTAATTAATGTGTTATATTCCCTTATATTGTTAATCCTTTTGGTGGCTTGGGACTCGGCTGCAGACGCTTGTTCTGTGTGTGAACATAAATAAACTCAACACAGAGTGGCATTCGGGTTTTGCAGATTCCTTCACATTCCCCAGTTTTCTTTCTTCAACTACTTTCTGGGGATGCAGGGGTGCTTGAGGCAGGGGGGTTACCACAGCCAGCACCGCACAGGAGAGCATCCCCTCCCCTGGCTCCTCAGTCCCCATGGCCGGGTGCTGGCTCAGAGCGGGTCAGCTGGGGACAGACGTGAAGCCAAGTGAGCTCCCACCTCTCTGTGGCGGGGGAAGCTCTCTGGCAACCTTGACATTCCCCTCAAAGCTCACAGATATGAGGCTCTTTGCATCATTATTCCATAATGCTGCTCTCCCCTCCTTCTTCCCTGGCAAATTTGTCAGTGTTGTGAAGTTAAGTCTGGGGAAAAGTGGGGAGATCAGAACAGAATCTAATGCAATCAAGGCAATAAAGCTCAAGAACGAATCTCTTGCAGCCTCTACTGTATTCAGTCAGCCTGTTTCTTGAGCCCTGTGCAAGTTAGATTTGAGCATAACTTCTAATTAGGTATCTGGGTCATGTTTGACACACTCGGTTCAGCACTGACGTTTCTGTGCTCCTACTTAGGTCTAAATTTGCCAGCTGTTTTCCTTAAATAATTCCACCTTCCATTAAAGGATTGTGCGTCTTATGTAATTACACCCACGGTAGCGTGAGGGCAGTCATAAGGACATGGAGGTAGAAATAGCTCAGTGTTTTCCACCAGCCTTGGCATTCTTTAATTGAATCATTAAAATTTGGATTCCCACCTCTGCTGTGACAAGCTTCTCTAGCTCTGCCGAGCTCTCATTCATAACGTCTAGATTCTGTCAGTTTAGGCACAGCTCTGGAAACAGCTGTCTTCTGTGGACCGAGTCCTCTAGTCCTTGCTTGTCAACTGTTTAATCCAGAAATGTCAAGATTAAATTCCCTTTCATTACCTCTCTTCAGCAGTCAAAGGATTTGTTACCAGTTTGGATAATTCAGGGATGGGTTGCATGAATTTTCTTCTAAATAGTCTTGGGCCATGAAGCATTTTCTGAAACAGAGATTTACATTATGCGACTTAAAATAGTACCAACGCTATAAAAGCAGATTGTGTGAGCGCTGGAAAAGTCATGCTGGGCTGTAGAGTACCAGACTAAGGAAAAAAAACTTTGCACGTGCAGTGTCAGGCTGGAGGTTTGTCAGTCTGCGACTACTGTCGTTAAAGTAGGGTTCACTCTCTTAGGGCACATGCTGTCAAAAGAAAAGATCTTTACAAAAGCCTCTGGTTTTGCACCACCCACTCCTCTTTCCTCGTATTCCTGGGCTGGTCTGTTCATGGAAAAGGGGTTGCCCATTTTAGGGGCAGTTTGTTAGAGATTTGCATCTGTGTATTGCAGTAGGTGCCTTACTAACACCTTTTAAAAAATGCTTCTTTGTTAAAATGAAGAAATCCTGCTCCTCCTCCTAGTTCACCCTTCAGTCCCCATCTGCTCTTTTTGTATTTGTGTGTGGTGCCTCCAGCCTGCAATCATTTCATTCTGCGCTTGGTACCATTAACCCCCACCGCCTTCTGGTGTCCTCTTTCTCCTCCCAGCTTCACATGTTCTTCTCTGCCATTTCTTACACTTGGAGCAGCCTCACACAACCTGCATACCAGATACACTGATGATTAGCAAAGTGGTGCTTTCAGAAGGCCTTTGCGTGTTGCTAGTGCCTTTCACTTCCCAGGAAATGAAGAAGTTTAAGACGGGTCAGATGCAAGCAGCTGAGCTCCTTGCCTGTGGTTTCGTATGGGCTTTGTCTCTTACGTTGCTAAATTTGCAGCTTGACAGCACCCTTCTGAGGTTTTATTATATCCGTTCACGCAAGTAGTGAAGATAAAGAGTAAGTGACTTGTCTGGTGTTAGCCAAGAAGGCTGTAGTGCAGGGGAACATGGAGACCTAGGTACAAGACTGTCCC
Organism: Calonectris borealis; assembly: GCF_964195595.1. NCBI lineage: Eukaryota > Metazoa > Chordata > Aves > Procellariiformes > Procellariidae > Calonectris > Calonectris borealis. The sequence continues at coordinate 40,671,198 of NC_134316.1, forward strand.
TTTCCTCACTATGGCTGCAAGAAAGATGGAGACATGGCAAGCAGGATCCTGGGCAAAGGCAGATTAAAATAGTCTACATTTCTCACAGATCAGAGCAGGCATGTGTGGCAAGACAGCAGATAGGAACAGAAGCATGGGGGGTATGTGAGGAGAGGTTGAAAAGCCATCACATCTTGATTATTATGGTCACCTGCAATTACGTATTTTCTCTTGAGGCTACCTCTGGGTAACAGCGATCATTAATACGGACCTGGAGGTTTGCCCTGTAGAACAGGACGGGCGTCCTTCATAGGTAGTACTGAGAGAGATGGATTAATGTGCTGCCACAGCGAGAGGTAAAACCCGCAGCTGGTTTGCGTCATGCCTGCATGGGTCTGTTGAGCCACCTTGCTGGCTTTACTAAATTAAAGGAAGGTAGCATCTGTTCTTCAGCTGTGTCACTTGGCAGTACCTGATCAGCCTGACTGAGTCTCTGAGCCTTTTTCTGCCTCTCTTTGCTAAGAGAGGGAGTCACTTGCAGAGTTCATCCTGTTTTGTCTCATTCCATAGCAAACTTTATTTCTGGAGTGGTATTATTGAATTCCACTGTCCTACCTCTAATGAAAACCGCTATAGACTTGCACATTAACATGAATAGCAGCTGCATTTTTTGTCACATAAACTTATCTTTTCTATTATTGAGCTTTATAGGTTAAGCTTTTGGTGTTTAAGATGATAATTTCATGGTATGTTATGGGGGCACATGATAATGTACAGCCTACTCTCTGCAAATAATCAAAGCTGCCAGGTAGGGCTGTAGTAGTGGCGACAACGTGCAATACCATGTTTTGGGTGAGAACTTGCTGAAGGGGCTTTGGAGTCTAGAGGGGCTGCACTGTATCTGTTTAGGGAATTAGCTGCAAGTACTCTGTTCTGAGGCGGGTTTCTGCAGGACAGTCACGAGAGAGATTCTGCAGGATCTCTGCTGGTGTTGGGATACTAGTTTTCTAAAAGGGTAGCTTCCAGTGAAGCCGGGCTGCTGTGGATATCCATGCATGCAGCTGCCCTTGGAACCCTTATGGTGAAGACAATACCTTTGTAAGCTCCATGTAGGCACTGGGAGGGACAGAAGCTAAGGCATGTCCTTTTCAGTTGTGTCCCTTCCCTCCTGCTTCTGCCTTTTTTCTCATAACCTGCAGCTGCTGAAGGGACTGGTCTTACCTAATGAGATGTGAGCATACAGAAGATTTCTCTGAGGTGAGACTTAACTAACGTGGAGGAAGTTAGCAGATATGAACTCGGCTCTAAGGGATGTCGTAAGAATGCACATTCTGAGTCAAACCAACACCCACCAATATTCTGTTAGGCCATGGATCCTGGGTAGCATGTAAGAAAAAAAAGCCATGTATAGCAATACCGTGGTGGTATATTCCTCAGTCTCCAGCTGTCCGCTAAGAGGGACTCGGTGGGATACAGAGTCAAATGTTTTGCTATTCTGTTTGGATTTGATTGTGTTTTCATTTTTCAGAAATGTAAAACAAATGTTTTTACCTCACAGTAAAGATAAAAAAGCCTTCTCGGAAAGAGTTTGGAATATTATAATTTTTGGATTATAATTTTTTCAGCATTTTGCATCAGCATATGTAAAATCCTGTAAATATACACATAATGTACTTTTTACCGTGTGTGTGTGATATAGACAAAAGTGTGCTCTCACAGAGCTGGATTTGAACGTTTAACCGAAAGAACATTCAGGTTAACATGTAGACATTTAAAGTAGTCCTTTGCTTCTAACCTGACTAATATAATAAGTGACAGTCAAGTAACCATCTCGGTTAGTTAATTGAAGATGAAGAGGCTGGCTGAGAACACGCGTTTGTAGCTGGAGGTACTGCTAGTGCCATGGAGAACCAACTGCTCTGTGCAGGAGGATCCTGCACGGATTACCTTCAGCAGCCAGGACATCTCACCTGTAGTGTGTAGGCATGCTTGAAGGTTTCATCTTTTCCTGTAGTTCAAGGAAATGATTTTCCCTTTCTTATCCTAGCACATCCCACCTGGACATGCTCGACCTGTTCTGCTGTACTAACCTTGTTTGCCACTTGCCATCACCCTTACTTTCTCTTCTCATCTCTGGGCCATGCTTGTCACACAGATGCTTTTTAGCCTTTCACGCTTGATTGGGATCATGCTGAGTGGTGGCATTTTAATGCAAAACTTGTTAATTTTTTTAGATTTTGGATTTATAGATATGCCTGGTATGTACCAAAAAACCCAAATAACCCAACTGGCTTACAGTTAGTCAAATATGTGAACTGCAGAGTGCTTTGTCCCTTTAATGTTGCATCAGTGATTACTTTCATACAAGAAATTACCACTTACCCTTAAGGGACAATTTTGATACATATAACTGATAATTTTAGACTAAATCTTTGCAGTACTGGAAGACTGATGTGAATTACATAGCTGTTTATTTTACTGTGTATGAACTAAAATGTTTACACATTGTGGATGGGTTTTTAAAAATTTATAATTATACATGAAATTGTAACTAGAGAAAAAATATGCCCAGGTTTTCCTAGAAATCTTAATCTGTTTTACAAAATGCTGACTGCTGAATTGTAAAGGGAAAAGAAATAACCTGATGAGTTATGGAACTTAGTCTGGGACTATATGCCAGTTTAAGAAAGAGTTGAATGCTTGAAACCAAGGGCAGGCTCCTCCAATATCTATGTGGCTAAGTGAAACACTGGAAGTGCCTTTTGAAAAAGTCTGCCTGCTGTTAAAAAAATGGTTCTGACTATTATGCCAATACATACTTGTTGAAAGCCAATAGGATGTAGGCTCCTGAGGGCCTTTCAGTTTGAAAATGGAACAAAGGAGTCTAAGGCATTTTGGCATTTTTGAAACTTGTGTCCAGCATCATCTTTTAAAAATAGAGAAAGGTTGTCTGTAGGACACCTTCTTGTTGCGTTGGTATTTTGTCTGGGGTTGACATCCTTTATAGTCAAAAGATGTAACAAATCTATCTAGGGGAAGTTCTCAAAAGCATGAATAGTTATTAGGCTGCCATGGCCCAGTAATAATCCAAGGGAAATGTCTATGTCTTTGTGTATTCAGGGAGGCAAAGCGATGCAAACAACTAGAGAGAAGAAAAGGAGAAGCAGGCAAGGAGGTTCATTGTTTTGCTCTCAGAATTATTACTTTAGAATACCAAATTACAGACAGCATACAAATACCCAACAATTTAGTTTCATAAAAGGGAGCATTCTAAACCAGCATAATCCATATAATTACTCCAAAATAGATTTAAGTCAAAAATGTGCATTTAATAACCAGATGATAAAATTGAAGAGATCTTCATGGAAAAAAAAAATTCTAGTTGAATCCAAGCCAACCTGGGGACCTACTTATCTCCATTCCTGATAGCCACTGATAGTCTTCCTACAAAAAGGATAACAGCAAGATGATAAAACGCCCCTATTTGTTGTTGCTATAGATCAACTTTTCTTACATTACTTTAATACTAAGAAAGCAATTAAGCCCCATCAAAAGTGTGGCTGTTTTCATTAGTGTGTGCTTTAGCAGGGGGTATTGTGGGTTTTGTATGGAGCTCTCGGTCTCCTCAGGGAGGGATTCATTAGTGGTCAAACTGGTCTGTATTTATGGGCAATTATGTTCTTCCTTAATACCAGAACTTAACCCAACGAGCTATTGTCCAGCCAGGACAGTTTGATATGGTGACAGGTCAAAGCGTTCCCGGGCTAGCTAGGCAACTCTGGTGCTACAGAGTGGGTAACAGAATCATGCCAAAGGGCTGGTGGCAGCCAACGTCCTGACCCCATTTTATAAGCCTCAGAAGCGTAAGAGTTGGAAGAGCTATTGGCAGGTGGAGGTGCCCATGGCCTCCCATGGTACCCACCTCCCCATGCTGGCTCCGATGGCAGTCCAGCCATGCAGGCACTCTTTCTCCTGCAGTCAGAGATTCGGATGACCTAGAAGCTCCTGCGCAAGGGAGTCCCTCAGGGCGGGCACCTCACAGGAGTGCCGTGTGGCCCAAAAGGCATAAGCTGGCCATCCCTGCAAGTAGTGCTTCAGATGGGCATTACCAACAACTGTCTAGCTCCTGAACATCTGCAAATGTTTGAAAACTGCTTTTTTGTTGCCCATGGTAAGCCTGCTGTACACTTTTCTGCTTTGCTGTCACTGCTCTGCTTCCTGGACTTGATTGCATATCCTGAATTAGCCAGTTTTCTGCAAACTTACATCTGAGATGGTCATGAAATAAACACATCTGTTCCATTTTGTGTTTACGTTTTAAACAAGGGATAAATCTGTTCTCCCTTGGCTTACCTGCCTAGAATGGGGGCCACAGTTCTGTTTTCTATGGGCTGGAGGAAGAGCAGGAGAACAGTTTAACCATGTTAAAATAAATATCTTTACTGTTTAAATTGTTTGTGCTGCTTTGATCTGTTTATGGTCTACTCATGAGGCTACAAGTCTGTTGGCCTTTTCTGTATTTTTCTGGAGGCTTCTGTGATACTGGTTTTGACTGATGTATCTAAGTGCTTGTTGTTTACTGGGAACTGGTATCGGCAGGGGAGCCTCACAAGACCAGCTGTTCCTGTTAAGCCAGGTATTTGAGAGGTCCAGGTCTAAAGCTAAGGAGAGTTAGACCAGCGTTCTGGGGCTTTGTAGGTGTAATTTGAAGAAAGGTTTTTATTTTCAGTGGGACACAGAGGGAAAGCTGGAGATGGTGATTGTGGCTTGCCATGTTAGATACTGGAAGAGTGTGTTGAAGGAGATGCAATTGGTGTTAGAAATGCTTCTTTAAGAAACGGGTCAATAATTTGTCATGCTGTAGTGCACTTTATCATAAGGCTGTCATCTCCACATCTGTGACGTGCCTCTCTGTGTGTTTTCAAATTTAAATGCAGAGAAGACCCTCATGACTTTCAGAAGCAAGTATCAACTCTTGTTTTAATCTTTTCTCCTCTCACCAGAGCAGCTCCTGGTAGCAAATTGCTGGTTTAGCCATAATCTGGCAGCCTTTGCTTAAAGTTTGCAGCATAGGTAGTCACAGTCATGGAGCGAAGCTGTGGGAGCTCATTGTCTGAGACTGGAGCATTGAAGCTGTGCAATGTTATAAGAAGAATGGGTCAAATAAAGGACATGGTCCTTGGCTGAATGAGCTTAGTATCTGTACAGGGGCCCTACAAAAGGGACCTGCCCAGTATTAGACAGTCCCAAACAAATGCTGAATAGTATCTTGTAAAGATAAAGTTAGTTGATTGGGATCTTGGTTTCTAATTTGCATGGCCTTGTCATAGACTGATTGTGTTTGCACAAGACAGTCTGTGAGTAAGCTGGCAAGAGAATGTAAATATTGCCCTTTCAATTTGTTCTCTCAGGCTGGAAAAAATATTCCGAGTTGCCTGCCTTGAGACCTGCTGTGGTTTGCTCTGGGCATAATGCTAGGAAAATTTGCAAAGCACTGACAGGTTTCAGTCTGTGAAAGTCAAACCAGAAATGAGCATTTACAGAAGAGAGACTCTGCACAGGAGAGTAGAACTGGGGAACTCCACTGGCAGGAATTAGTATTAATGTTCAACAAATTATGAAGTTGCATGGTGTTTTATGTTTTTAAAGTGCTAGGTAAACATCAATTCATTAATCTTTACAACCCTTCTGAGAGACACCTGAATATTATTATTACACTCATTTCAGCCATATAATTAACCTGCAGGAACATTATATGGTCTTTCCAAAGCCGTACAGCAACGTACCAGAACTGAAGTTTGGACATCCCTGATGCCAAGCTCCAGGGTACTAGACGAAGAAGTCCAGCTACAATGAGTAGCAGAAGAGGACGTTGTCATCTTTGATATTTTTGACTCATATTCAGGTATATGTGCAGACTCTTGCAGACTTCAGTGGAAAGTATGTTCACATATTTCAGAGTAGCATTTGGAACATTTAGGTTTTGTAAGCGTAATTTATTTTTGCATACCTATCATTGTTTTCAACATCTATGTTCTTATTCCTTGGGACTGGTTTTTACAGGCTTATTCTCTTGCTCCTTGTACATTTTCTCCGCTCACTTCTACTCTTTCTCCCTTCTAACTGCAAGGGAGGAACAAGCCTGAGCTGGCGGAGGAGAGTGTGCAGCTCTGCACATCTGCACTTGCCTCCATGCATGCAGCACAAGCTACTGCTAATCACAGTGTGAACAGGCTGAAAAGTTTATTTCAGAAAAAAGCACTATGTCGGACAGAATCTGCTGAGCTTGTGAGATACCATGGCTGTAAATAGTGACCAGCCATGCTTTCGCCTGGTTCAGCAGAGTCGTGACAGTGCCATTAGCAGTGCAGTTGGTACAAAACCCCAAATGCTGGCCACAGCAAGATGGGAGAAGGCTCAGCCAGCACTGGCGGAGCGGTGTGATTGCAATTGGCTGAAGAAACTTTGTTTGCAGTTTTTGACCAAGGAATATGGGGTACGGCCACAGGGTTATTCTACATATATCACTGGGGGGAGGAGGAGGAAAGAAAGAATAAAAGAAGTTGGCCTGCATAGAATATTTTATCTTAAAATTGTTTTTCTCAAAATTTCTCTCAGAATTGCTTGTGTGTGTGCTGATCTATGGCTTTCAATTTAACTCCTTATGGAAAAACTTTTACATCACAAAAAAATTGCAGTTGTTGTTGGCACCCTCCTTGACAATGCCGAGTGGCCAGGAGGAGGAATAAGTAGCCCTCCCAATATCTGTGAGGTCCCTCCAGGGAGTTTTGGCATAGGGGTAGTCTGGGAGAAGGCGTACAAGGTTCCTGCCTGTACTTTGCTTTTAGCTGAAGCATAGATACTCTTTCTCACCTTTTTTGTCAGTAAATACTGGTAATAAAATGTGCACCTAATGGCGAAAAAAGTAAGGGAAGAATGGTCAATGCCAGTTGAGTTATACAAGTAGTACAAGAGTCTGCTTTGTTTCTTGATTATACTTCATTTTGGAATCTTTTGTGGTCAAGATATCTAGCCTGGCAGTCCTGAGAGGACAGAACCAGTAAAGGCTTCCCAGTAGCCCACTGAAGACCAATATAACTCTTGGTTTGGGACTTGCTAATTGTACGTTTTCATAGAAAATACAAGGCCACTTCAGAGGCCTTTGCTATGTCAGAGTTGATTGGATTTGTGGGGGTTTTTTTATATGGCCTTTGGAATAGTATTTTGTATTGAGATCTGTGTAGTATTTATAACATTAATACATGCATTCAGTATTGTTATGCTTAACCAGGTGTCATGATGAACTGTCACTGAGTTACCTTGCTTTTGTACAGTGGGGTTTCTGGTCCTACTTCTTCCACCCATCACTTTCATGCTTGTTCTTGCAGCGGGGACCATACATGAGCAATCCAGCAAATTACTCTCTGACTTGTGCTCCTGAGGAGGGATTGTATAGGTATACGGAGACAAAGCCATGGATTCCTGTATTTTTATCTCATTTTTAGTGCCTGCCTCTCTATGTGACAAAACATTTTGTTAGACAGAAGTGATTTTTGTCTCATTTTTTTCCCCTGGGTTTAACACGATCTCTTTTGGAACTGACTTTCTTTAGTCATTTCTGTTGTACTGTTCTTTAGATGAATTTGCTGTAGTACTTTGAAAATATTTTTTCTTCAAAACTTTTGTTCCTCTCAATACATTCTGTATCTGTCGCTGCTTACATTTCCCCTCTCTCAAGTGATTCAGTTTAATTTTGGGTGGGTTGTTTTCCTCTGGGAGGACAGAAGTTCAGATTACAGATGTTCATCCATCTTTTCCTCTGGAGTCCAGGCTTTTTTGTCTGATTGCATTTGTGAGATCCACAGAAATAAAGGTTTTCCTTTGCCTCCCCAGTAAAACAGAAGTGCATACATTTATAAAAGGCAAGGTCTATAGCACAGTAAAAAGCTCGGCATTCCCACTAGGTCTTACAGATATTTCCGTACGTACGTAACTTCACTGTGGGAGTAGGCTGCTGAGCTGGCTGCGCTGGGATGGGCGACAGACACCGCTCCACAGCTCTCCCCGGGCTGATGGTGCGGCGACGGGAGCGCCGCGTCCGCTCTGTCACCGTCTTTCTCGGGGACTGTTGGTGCGAGATGCTGATGACTCACGGAGGAAAACCAGGCGCATCGCACATCTGAGCGTGTTCCTCGCGAATGCGTGGTCCTGAGGTGAAAGTGAAAAATAAACAGAAGATAAACAAGGCCTTTCTTCCCTCCGCCTTTCCACGCCTCTTCTCAGACACGACCTAATGGTGTGACCTGTTGTATTTCACCGTGACGTTGTAATTCTGCGTGTTGATTTCTCGGGACCTTTTCGCCTCGCTTCTCTTGCACCCTGCGAGTGGCTTCGGCAGAGACGTTGTCACTCGCTCTCCCGTGTTTCTCCCCGGGCGAGGAGAGGACGGCGCCTGCTCCTCGCCGCCCGGAGTCCGCGTTTACTGTCCTTACCTGCAAAAGTAGTTACACCTTAAGATCATGAGCGGAGCTTTCAAAGCAGGTGCGGGCTCCGTCTGATCTGCCATCAGCCTTGCCCTCCGGTAAGCTGGCGTCGGGCGGGTGTCGGGGCAGGCTCTCTGAGCCTGGGACAGTCGCTGGGCTGTACCCACAGGAGGGCCGCTGGCCGCGGCTGCCGAGGAGCCGCCGAGCCCGGCCGGGCCTGCCCGCCGCCATGATGCCTCCTATTCCGTGGGCAACACCACCACCTCCCGGCCGCGCCGGGCCCCCGCCCGCCGCACCCCCGCCGCCGCCCAGGCCCGGCCCGACTGGCGGGCGGGCAGCCCCGGCGTTGCTTCCCGTCAGAGACCGTGTCAGGGCTGATGCTCGGTGAGCTTCCTCCCAGCTGCGAGCCAGAGGTTTGGGGCAAGGAGGAGGGAGAATGGGCAAGAGGTGAAACGAGGGAAGGAGCAATATGTATTTTAAATGAGAAGGTGATCTGGAAGTATGTGAAGAATGTTTGTAATCCTGGGAAAACGTCCTTTCATTTTAATAAGTGTTGATTTACCATAAAATCCGTGTGGCATGGTCCCTGTTCTGCGGTCGGTGCCCAGGACTTTTTAAAGTAGGTTTCCAGCAGATGTGCTCACATCTACAAACCGGCATTTGCTTTCCGTCCCTGCTCGTTGGAACGTCCCGGTGACATCCCCGTCAGCCAGCCTGCTGCTGGAATGAAATTCGGAGGCAGGACTGACTCTCTCTGTATTTGCACAGCGCTGACTGGCGGGACCTGGAGGATATTACAATATAAATGTGAAACGGTTGTTATGACTGGAAAGCAAATACAAAAGATTTGTGAGCACAAGTGAAATGTGTTTGCTTTTTTTTTTTTAATTTTAACATTTGCAGGAAGTTTTTTTGTTGCAATATTTGCATGGTTCAAGTTTCTCCCATCACTTGTGAAACTCTGTTCTCTGAAGATCTTTTAAGACTTCTCACCCTAAACTTCTGATAAATTAAAATACTTCCCAAGACCTTTCAGAACACAGTGTTGCAGGCTTTAAAAAAAACTTTTGCTTTACACACAGAGGATTTTGAGTTTTATCTATTTGGAAACTAAAAGCGCCAGAATGTGTTTTGCTGCATTATAAGGCTGTTTTGTGCAAATTTGCCCAGGCAAACCGTGCCCACTGAGAAACGTTGCGAGGTTCGAGGCCGTTCCTGCCGCGCTCGCCAGGACGCGGCTGAGTTCAGAGCGCACAAAGCGGCTGATGTGCCCGGTTGCCCTGTTTCTAGAGAGCCGTACCAGGCTGGGTTTTGTCAAGAGTCAACAGTGACAGTCAACAACTTACCCTCACCCTCGTGAGGTTTCCAGAAGGAAGCGAGTGAAGCTGCTGGGCCTCAGACCGTGGCGTTGTTGGATGGAAGCGGGAAGGCAGCAGCACTGTTTGGTTTGTCCCACTGCTGTCGGGTGTTGCACCACGAAGCTCTCTGAGGAGCTACTGTGACGAGGCTGATCCTCGCTGCATGATGAATGGCTTACGAAGGCTGTGCTTTGTGCTCCTGCTTGGGTAGCAACCAAATACGCAGCCGTGTCTGCTCTGAGCCCATCCCATGTTCAGGGCCTGTTGCTGTCTGAAATTGCTACTTCGGAGCAGCCCATCAGCTTTTCTAAGTCCAATCCCATACTTACATGGAAAGGAGTTAAATAAAATGTTGGTCTTCAAATTCTTGGAGGGGAAAAAAAGATAAAGAAAGGAAGGAAAATATTTTATTAGATTCCCTCTTAGTATGGAAACAAAAATGCTTTCTAGAATTCATATAGACAGATACTTTGCAGTTCTAAGCTACACAATGTTTTGACAGTAGATTTAGTTATTTAAACTTAATGGTATTTGTTTACTGCAGCTTTCAGCTTTTTAAAATGCTTCTTACTTTCAGAAGTTATTTGGTAAAATAAACTTAAAGGTTTTACCAGACAGGAAATGCAATTTTAAAATGTAGGTATTTAAAGAGAAGTTCATTGTTGTTTTTACTGCGTCTATTATTATGCGCAGCCCTGTGACATCCATCAGATGTAGAAAAGAACAAATAATTTACCTATTTTGAACTTGTTACTTAATTATGAATATTAACAGATTTGTGCTTGTTGATTGTTTCAGTGTTATCATTAAATTGTTCTGCACATTTAAAATTCGCGCTGATGCAGATCTCTGCTCAAATCTAAATGCAGGACGAGCTGTTGCCAGCAAAATCAGAAGCTCCTTGTCAGTATAAGCACCTTTAACACATGGTTTAAGAAGCCCTGTTTAAAATATGGCCTCTAGTGTTAGTGCCAATACTATCTCTTTGTTTAGCATGGCAGTAAGCAAATTGTCAGCAATTGCTATATGATCATAATTCATCTGGCATTACCCTTGGCTGAAAGAGATTGTATGTGCAACCTTGATCCTGCTGGAGAATTGTCCATGATTGACAGTATAGAGATCCAGTGAGGCCAACTGCTCTCCAATGCATCCTGCATTATACGTGATTGAAAGGCCTAGCAGGGAAAGGAGGGAAAAAAGCTGTACAATACAGATTATTTCATTTTCAGGACAAGGAACTCCTGGAAGGAAAAGAGCTACAGATATCAGGTTATTTCACTTTCCAGGTAACGTGAGTGTTACTGCATCACTGCAAACACTGCGTGTGGTTCTCAACCTTTCCTGAAGAATGAGAGGGAGAAGAGTAGCAATGTATCAGGAAGAAGTTGGTTTTTTAGAGAATTTGATGATGCTAATTATCCTTATCTGTAATAGAGAGCACAGACAATAATGTTGCCGCAGTTAACATGGAAGTGTGTGACCTTGTGAAAGAGATCTGTTGTGGCCAGAGCTCTTTAGGAGGTTTAAAAATTGAGTGCTTCTGCAAACAGAATTACTGTGGAAATTCAGAGGAACCTGGCGTAGAGCTGAGGACTAGAGGGTCAGATCTCCTAATAAATAAATATTGTGCCAAAATCATTAAAATGCTGTAGCTTTCAGAGCACTTTACTGTCTTGCACCAGTCAGTGACATTTACCTCTTTCCAGGGAAACTGTTATAACACTGGTGAGGGCAAGGAGGACCTTGATGTGACAGCCTTTGAAACCCACTTTGTGAATGAGGACACAGAGTGAAGTGACCCCATGGTCACATGCTGAAATACACCAGTCACTTCTACATTTTATTGATCTTCCTCTTTCCTGGAGAAGAAAATTTGCTATTAAAAATACTAACATATGATTGAAATGTCAGGAAGATTGCCTTTGATTTAAAGACTGCGTGTATGACTTGCATAGCAGTAAGAATGTTTCAGCCCTAACAAGATCTGACTCTGGAATCTTCAAAAGCCCTGATTCCACAGCAGTGCTCGGAGTTGCTTCCCTTGCTGTTTTGTTGCTGAATCATTTTGACAGCGTGAGGAACAGCATCTAAACACTACTACATGGCAGAGAGCCAAACTGCTGAGCTATACGAGCCACTTCAGTAGTCTGAGTATGCAAAGGCAGAGCAGCCTGAAAAGCAACTATAAATTTATGATCAATTGTAGGTGTAAAGGTACATCTGGAGACATCTGCAGTTCTTAGCGATTTGTAAAAGGAGGTAACTTCTGATGCTACTACGAAATGTTGTTACTGTTGCTGCTGGGAGGCTGGGAGTGCAAGGTACAATTTTCCTGCCTCTTGTATACCTTTATAATGGCTCTCAAGGCAACGAGCTCGTCTTCTGTGGGTGTTACAGGAGGAACGGGTACAGGTTTGTATGACGCAAAGTGTGGAGTTGTTAATTTTTTGGGTTTGCAGTTTCCTTCCGTGCTTGTAGTAAGAGCAGTTTGTTTGGGGTTGCATTTGAGGAGAGAACAAGATTTGGGCGCGGGTCGTGCAGTATGTCTCTAATTTAGAGCAGGTCAAATTCCAGTCAAGCAACGCAACGGCAGAGGGGATTGCACTGGGGTTATGGTATATTCTGAGTTTGGGGGGGGGGGGGGGGGGTGTGGGGTGTGTGCGGTGTTTGGGTCTATCAGCATGCTTATTGATGCCAGGCCTGTCTGTACGTAGCCCAGACCTGATAGCAGCTCAGGGCTTCCAAGGCAGGTGAGGAATGTTTAGCACAAATAAATCATTGTGGCTACTCCTGTGGTAAGACCGCTGCTTGGCGTCGGTGTGTAAGCAGTCGAAGGTGCTGAGCGTCGGGTGCGAGGGCTGGGCCGACAGGACGCAGCTCTGTCGAAGCAGAGTGAGAACAAGGCTGAGGCTGGCGTAGCACCAAACGCTTTATGTTGGTGCAGGTCAACTGGAAAAAGACCTTTTGCTGGTACTGCTTTTTTTCCAGTTGAGGACCTGGTTTAAGCTGTGCTGGCAGACCTCTCTCACTGGGATTAACTCTGCCTCCATTAAGAGGTTTGCCAACTCAGCCTTACTAATACCGCTGTAGAGCAATCATTTTAAATCCAGGGCTCTCAGCTAGTGGCATCCTTCTGCTCCTCAGTGCTGGCTGCCTGCTTTTAAGTGTTGTTGATGGAAGGGTATTGCAAGCCAGAAGCCTGTCTTCGCGTATGTCTTTTGCTACTTGCTTTCACGCCTTGTCAAGGTACCTGAACTATTTTTAGATGGGCAGCATTGTAAAGAAAGCAGTCTGGCCGTGATATCGCCGAGATCTTACGATCTAATTTATCTTCGCTACCTGGGTAAATTAGCCCACACAGAGCTCTGCGCTGTCATGTCTGATCATTTACTGATTCCTGCCTAGTGAAAACCTCCCTCTACAGGTCTGCATCGTAGCGGGTACGTGCGCTTTGGTAGCCCGGCCGATTTGATGAGAAGGCAAAAGTCCCTCCAAATAGCAGTTCAGAAGCAGGAGCTATTAACAGGGTGAAAGTACACAAGGAATTTGGATTTCGCAAATCCAAATCTCTGTCTTTCATCTTTCATATCCGTCTATATTTAAAATGCAGGCAGAAGAGATTGTGTGTGCGTTACATGTAAAATACGTATTGGAGACAAAGATCAAATTTACACTGCGGTGCTGACGGTTAAATTGTGAATTTGCAGCCCATTACTTTGTAAGCTATTTCAAAGTGTGTTAGCACTCGCTTGCTAGAAATTCCCGTTCAATTCCCAGTTATAGCACAGAAGCAGCTCTGCGACTCCGGTGTGTTGCCCTCTGTCCGGTCTTGTTCCCTGAGCTGGTTCCCTCGGCTGCTCATCTGCTTTCCCCACCATGACCACAGGAGCCCGTGGCATTTTCTCTCTCCGTGGAAGGTTATCTTCTGTCACTCTCCCAACACCACAAGTGTCTATCAAGACCTTACAGTGCAGCCATGGGCCTGGCTCATTACTCTCTTTTGTGAAAGAATTTATTAATAGGTTTGCTGTTAATTTTGCTTCAGGGCCTGGTGTTAGGGATAAGAATGTGCACGAGTCAAACATCAGAGTTGTTTATTTTAATAGGCTTTTGATAAATCTGTGATCAGATTCCCGTATGATTTTGTTCACACAAATATGGACACTCATGCAACAGAATTACAACGTACTTCCTAAGTTCAAAAGCAACATACAAAACCCAGTGATTAGTATTTATTTGGGACTCATCTCTTGAAATAGCGACATTTGGTATAAATATACCAATTGGGCAACATACTGAACAGCTTTCTGTAGATAACACTTAGTAAAGGAGACAGAGGAGGGATGAAGAAATCATTGGAATGTCATATCAGCCCAAACACTGTGATAAATAACCCACTGTTGTCAGGAAAAGGCAGAGGATCAGAGATTTTGAACCCATTAAATTTACAAATATTCTGCCCTTGTCATTGGTTTATCATCCTGGAATGTTCATGCACAACTTAGCTCCGTGTGCTGCTTTCCATCTTCCCACCAAGCATCGTTCTTGCTTCACACAAAGTATTATATTTTCAAATTTTGTATTACAGGTAAAGTAAATTGTAAATTCAAGCACTCGAAAGTTACAATGAACAAAAAGACTCCTTAGAAACTTGGGCTGCTTTGATCAAAAAGGGGTAACGCTCCTGCTGCTAATGATTGTTAATAATTCACAAACAAGATTTAAAATGAATATAATGTAAAGAAAAATTGCTATTGCTAGAAGCTCTAAGCTGTTGTAGCTTTGATGATGCTCCTTGCTGACACTGAGTGGTGCAATTACCACATGCTGATGGAGGAGAGCTGCAATTACCACATTTTCTGAGTCAACTGCTGAGATTTTTTTTTTTAGTTGGCATTGGTATTTATTTATGTGCTTATTGTAGGCAAATTCTATAAAGTGCTTTCCCAATATTTGTAACACAATACAATATTTCTTTCTAATTTTTTTTTTCCTACCATAAAAACGGGCGCTTTGCATTAAATCCCGACCGTGAGCAGGAGTCTATACTTCCAACCTAGCTGAAATCACTGTGGGAGTCAGTGGAGGGCTCTGTGTAAGAAAAATAGTTGCAGGGAGTGCTGGAGGCCCTGAGAAATTTTGTGTGAAATTGTTTTGCCCTTTATCATGGGTGATGTTCATTTGTTTATTTTTGCAAGCCCAGTGGTAAAAGTGGGGATAATTAGTTAACCTTTTTGTCCTAGATTTACCAAGGACCCAGTGCTGTTTGGGGAGGGACCAAACCATGTTATTTCCATTTAAAGTGTGATTGCTGTGATTGGCAGGGTAGAAAGCAGCTTGAGTGGCTGCTCCTACACCTATGCATGTATTCTTATGTCATTTTGACTGCTTGTGGGTTTTTTTTTTTCCAATCTTGCTTTTTTGATAGAAATATTTAAAGATTGGTCTGAGTTCAGGAGCAAATTGCGTGGAAAATTTGGTGCTAAAATGAGTTCATCTGTTTTGAAGAATGAAGTGACAGGAAGGAGAACACACTTTCACCCTTGCATGAAAAGACTGGCTGGACCTTGAGTTTGGAGGTGACTGACAACAGAGGGGAGGCACGCAGCTTGTTTGCCATAGAGTGTGTCATGAAGTGGGTAGATAAGGTCTAGGAAGGAGCTGAACTTTTCACATTTTTCGTATTCCTTTTGTAAAATTAAAAAAAAGCCCTACTATGCAAAAATATTTAGGTGGGTTTTTTTTAAATCATTAAAATATGTTCAGAGAATATTAAGGTTACACTAACACTGGAAAAAGACAGGGAATAACCAAGCAATCTTACGTCTCTTCCTGTAGACGTGTATACATGACACATTCTTTCATAACATGATCAGACAGTATTTTTAAATTTTTTTTTAAGACCTTACTTTCTTCAGTGTTAGTATTTGTCAGTGCAATGTGAGGCTGTGAACAATCTGGGATCCAAAGCGTCCCACCTCATCGGCTGTGGTTGCTGGATGGTATCCAGTGATCAGGGCTCAGCTTAGCAACTGCCATGAGAAAGGACAGACTTTAGTCCTTGGTCACTGGTGCCACACCTGGGTAACACGAGACGTCCCGTGTCAAATCACTGTGGAGCTCTACTCGTCAGAATACTGCCCGCTCTGCCATCTCAGAATACTCAGCAAAAAATGCAGTTGTCTTATCAGACATAAAAAGAAACGCAAAGGTGCACGTTTGCTGAAGTTTCAGAAATACTCTTGTATTTTTTTATTCGTATACATATGCGTGTGTGTGTACGTACATACGTATGCCTTGTCAGGGACATGCCCAGTCCACGGGATGACGGGCAGACCCCAGTGGTCCTGGCTCCTTTGCCCAGAACCCGTGGCACAGTCTCCGCTCCAGGCAGCAGATCTTTAGAAATTGCTGGATCAGGGTACGTCGTTCTGTCTGCCTTTGCCATTTCATACAGTGCGTGGAAGATGGGCCAATCTCATTATAGATGGCTCTACGTTTTCCAAGTAACTCCTGGATTTTCTGGAAGAGGTAGAACAACTTAGGTTGAGTAGAAAAGGCATCAAATATAGTGGTGGTGACTCATCTCATTAACTGCATCTTGCCGATGGCCTCACACCTTGTGAACTTTTTTTTAATTTATCTTTTCGTGGCTGGCCACTCATTTGTCATGTTGACAGGCAATGGCCTTCTGAGAACACTAGCTACTATTATGGGATCACGGAGGCCGAACAGAAAATGGAGAAAATAGCAAGAAATATAAAACTGCTAGTCTGTCTCTAAACCAGGTAGCTGGATAAATGGTCATTGTGAATCCATTTGCACATAGACATACAGCTATTCTGTTGGTATTAAGCAACTTAATCTACTTCAGCTTCAAAGAAGAGCCTAAAGCAAAAAGATATATTTCATTATAGGTGAGGAGGAAATAGATGTTCACAGGCTGTTGACTAACCTTGAACTGAGCATACTGACTCAGAGGAAATGTAGATGTATGGAGAGGAGCACAGAGGAGATGGGAGCCATTCTGCTACCTGGATCCAGCAATACTTTCTGTTATGAAAACACAGCCAACTCTTTGTTTTCAGATGATCTCAATTGCCCTGTTAGTGTTTAGTGGAAACATGTCAGGGTCAAGGGTTTCCCTTGGGTGTCCTCTGAAAGAGCTTGTGAAATGTGGAATCTGAAAATTAGCCAGAAAAGATCTTTTTGGGAAGGTGAGTTATCTGAGGACTATCTGTCGGGCTTAACCTACAGGAGAGGTTAAAATGAACTTTTCTGGAGAACTTAGAGATAAAGGAATCTGTGTCTTGGTCTGACAGAGGAGAGTCTTGTAAAGGATTCACTCAAGTCTTTGCCGTGTCTTATAAGGATAAATCTGAATTTTCTCGTTTGAGGAAGGGCGTAAGTAGTATTTCTGGGTGGACAAAAGCAGCTTGCAGTGATAGAAACAGCCGCAAGCAGAGGCAAAGCCAATGTGTGAGTGTTACCCTAAAAATTGAAGGTGTTGTGGGAGATGGCAGTAAAGAGTTTTCATTATGATTGAATATTAATTAGTGACATGGCTATTAATGATGACAGTAATTAACAGAGGAAGGAAAGACTTGTCGTTGTCCCGAGGGTGAGTAATCAGTCTTGGCAGGTGATAAATAATGGTTCAGCAAACTCAGCAGAAAGATAATCTGTCTGCCTCAGGACAACTGGAGAACAGCTATAAAATCTTCTAGGCTCTTGGCAAGATTCAGGAATGACTTCATGTTTTTAACAGAGACAAATTAAAATCCCTGATCTCAAGTGCTGCTTATATTCCAGAGTGGCTGATCACAGGAGTTCTGGTTGAGTTGGTGCCTTCAGTTTACTTGCCCCTTTAAACTTTTCTTTTTTAATCTTAATAACAGTGGGAAGAAAGACTGGGGAACCAGCTTTCAGCATTACTTGAATTTTTCATTGTAGTTTGATGAAAATTGAATAGATTCCTCAAAAGAGGCATAGAGCTGGGGACACGATCATTCTCTGTAAAAATGGAGTGGGACTTAATCCTGCATTAAGTATTCCTGTATACCTGGAAAGGGATCATGCAGAATGCACTTCATCTCCCTTGAGCAAAGCAATGCACTACTCTAGATGATTTTTAGATACCAGTGTCATGTCACTTGGCAATAAGATGCCTAAGAGATGACTGCAAGCCTCTAATCTGAGACCAAAATCAGGAGAAATAGTGGACTTTTTAGTTTGGGGGATGAACAGAAAACCCAGGAAAGATTCTGGTTTAGCTTGAACAAAGACAGCAGTTTGTGAGGTTTTGTTTTGTTTCTAACAATACAGAAGCACTTCAGTTTGGGTCTTCTTGAAATAGTTTTCTAACCTCAAATGTTTTGTTCTATCTTTAGGATATTTTTGTTTTGTAAAAGGCAAAAGGGAACATCCGTGTTTATAAAATAGAATATTTTATTAACAAACTTGTCAAAACAACAGTTACTGGCTCTGAACATTCTCCCCATATGTTATTCAGCTAGCACTGTTCACTAGTTGTGTTCTCATCTAGCAGGTAGTTTTGGACCCCTCAGACATCTTTTTCTGAATAAATTTACTATTCACAAAAAAAATGATATGACTTTAGGATACATCTGGCAAGCTGGTTTCAGTAGAGACAGGAAAGTGCTGGCACCATTGCCAGAGGCATTGGTTAGATGTTCTGCAAGGTACTGCCTGCAGTTCTGGTGACCCCAGTGCATAGAAATGGAACTTAAATTTGAAGAGTTACTGAATGGTAAAGTAAAGGGAGAGACCATCTTAAGAGGAGATTAAAAGAGTTTGGTTGGTTTAGTGAAATGGAGGTAGGGAGGCAATGTGTCAGCCCGCTGTAGAAACACTCAGGAGGAACTATCAAGGAAGAGGAATAATTCTTTCCTTTAAATGATAATACAGGTATGATATCAAATGCATATAAATTGCATATTAATAAACTTACGCTGGGAAGTTACAAAAAGAGTTCTCTCTATCAAAAAAAAAAAAAAAAAGAAAAAAAGGGTTTTGGAATAACTTTCCAAATAGGATAGTGGCAACTTAAACTGCTCTTAGGTGGAGTTGGGAGGTATGGAGAGTGACTGTACAGCTGAGAACACAAGCTTGTGAGATCGGTCCTTTAGTATCTGGTTCGTTTATACCAGCAAGGCAGATTGAGAGAGTGCCCAGCTGCTGCCTGTTGGTCACATCTGTTTGCCCCGTATTTAAGCGAAAGCAGATGCTTCCCTGATCTTCAGGAAGGAGCTCTGCTGATGGCCTGCGAGGGACAGGTTAAGCTGTTTCACTTGCCTTGGGCGGGGGAGGAGGGAGGTCAGGTCCATATTCCTGCTTGCCGCTGAAGCCTGACTGGAGAGGACTTACTGGTGCTCCTTGCGGAGTCGTGGGTCAACTTGCACTGTCGGGGGGAGCGGGAGCTGTCGTCCCCTTCAGTGTGGAGTAGAGCCCACATTTCTAGTGGGAATTTCACCTCTATGGGAGAGTCACTCAGACCTGAAGATATTGCAGGGACCTGGGACACTAGCGGTGCCGGTTGTCTCTCTGTGGCACAGCATACTTGTGACTCCTGGCCTTCGTTGTATTTAAGATTTGTTGAGGATGTGGGGATGCTCTGGGCCTGTGGAAAGCAAAATGTTCTTCAGATCTTTTCTGAAATAGGCATCATGTGGGTTATGCTGTTTCTTGCAGTACCCACCATGGCTGAACTCAGAAGTGCTCCGTGCACATAGGATCCTCCGGGGTTTGTTTAGTAAACCTGAACCATGCGGTTGATCAGTTCCTTTTTGTAGGCTATCTTCAGCTGATACACCACAAAGCATAGCACTAGGTATTACCGGGGCTATTAGCCTACTGTATACGAATGCAAATATTTCTCAACAAATTGACTGTACGCCGAGAAGGGCTTGGTGGTGTGTCTGCATCCAGACATGGCATCGTTAGGTTGTGCTGCAAGCTGCTATAACTTGGCATGGACTTGCTAAATTGCCTCCAAGTGCCTTTGCTGATTGCCTTTAACTTTGGACAAGTCATGTTAGCTGACTTGTACACACCATTATGTTTCATTTTAAGCTTAACTTCCTGAGTGTGGGGTTTAACTAAATTTTGCTGCCCTGTCGTGGTGTTTTTGATAAAAGGCCTTAGCTTCTACTGAACCGCGACAAGTTTTCCACTTCTGTGATTTCCATGTGAGCAACAGAGAGGTTGTATACATGCAGAGGATCAATCCGAGAGATCTTTAAGCTGTTTATAAGATAGCAACAAGCTTTGTAGTGCTTGATGGGCCCTGAAAACCTAATAAACTACTTGATGGGCCTTAAAGACTCCCTTCCCTGCTCCTGGCCACCGTGCTGCTGGTGCGATCACTAGCAGGTGACAGCTCAACGGTGGCTCGGTTACAGGCACGCTGAATCCCACTTCCTTCTCCAAGACACTGCTTGTCTTTGACATAAGCGAGACTTTCCTCTGTCTTTTTTTGACTGATAACGCAGTTCTGTACTTTTAGATTATTGCCTTTGACATTACAGGTGCAGGGTGCCAGTAAAAGCTCCTTCGTCTCCTTCCTAGTTAGTGCTTGCAGAAACGTAACTCCCTGTATGTTGAGGTGAGAGCGAAACAACTGAGAGAGAACAAGTTACATGGAACCGTTAGAGTAATATCTGACTTAAAGTATATCAAGGCTCCTATTACACAGAATACTTCTTTGGACTTAGTACCTGTCAATAACTATATAATTACAGTATGGCACAAGAAGGAAAAACATTCTGAAATCTCAGTGGAGATAAAGAGGAAAATGGAATAAAATTTGTGTCAGTTCTATTGTATCTATCTCAGTGTTATCTCTCTCTCGGGCTCTAAAACCCTGTGGTCTCAGTGTTTAATGCTTTCTTCACTTTTTTTTTTTTTTTTTTAAGGTGCTGATATTGTGCAGTGGCTTATAAAGAACCTCAGCATTGAGGATCCAGGTAAGGTGACCACAGCTGGGGAGGAACAGATACTCCATCTGTATTGTGTGTGCCATTAGACAGTAGATGCTATTTTGCTGCAGTCTAAAATACCAGTAGAACAACGTGGTTGATTTAAGCATTGGAGGGAAGGAGGAGGGAAAGAGATAAGAATCAACATCTTAATTAAGTCTAATGCCTTACACCACAACACACAGAAAGCACTTTATAGGAGTCTTAGCCTGTCTGTGAAATTGTTGCTACCTAAGAAAGCCTGATTGATTTTAAGGTTGTTCCCAGACTTAGAAAGGAAGTTGGTGCATGTGTATGGTTAAGTGGCAAAGGCAATGACAGGTTTTCGTGATGTGGAGAAAGGTAGCCGTGACTGACAGGACATACTGGCCAAGGATGACACAGACACCACCATGGGATCAGATGATGGCTGCTAATTTATCACAGCAGACAGATAAATGGATAATCAGCCGTAAACAGTGATCAGTGTATGGCCCAGTCCAAATACTTCACTCTGAAGAGAAACCAAAATCGTTTTGGCACAGTTAAGAACTATTCGGAAAAGAGGAAGAAAAGATCTGCAGGTCCAGAAGTTTCTTTTCCTTTTCTGGAAAGGGAAAAAATCCAGCATCTCGCCTCCTAGTTTGTTTCTGCTGCCTACTGTCACCATGTAAAAGCAGAGATAAGAGGCAGTGTCGTCTCACCCAGGGCATCCCTATACACACATGCCTTCTCATGAGTCCAGTCAAGTCCCAAATCTGAATTTCAGCTGCAGACAGTAGCTTTATTATCTATCTGCCTCGGAGTGCGTGGGCAGTTGATACGTATTTTGTAACTCTGAGAAAGTTGAAGCGGCTTTTGACAGCTGACACTGGTTGAGAATCTGTGCAAATGTACCTCTGCGGTGGTGAAGGTTGCCCTTGCCGTTGTTGGATACGTGCTCCCCTTTACCTCAGCACCGTTTCCTCTAACAAAAGCAATGCTACGGTGTCAGGATTTGTCTTTATGAATAAACATGCTGCTAATGACCTGATGTTGCAGGTGTTTGTCGGATTTGATAGAGGCAAGTGGGGTTCACTGGTGGAACAGGCCTCTTGTCAGCTGTCACCTGTGGCAGATAATGTGCTTTGAATTGAATTTTAGACTCCAGAGCCGAACTGGTGTGTGACATTTTGTAAACATAAAACCAGCAGGTTAAACATTTGAGCAGTGTTTCATCTGTATTGTAAGGCTGATTTCTGCTCTCCTGCTTTGCACCGTTTGGTCGGAAGGCGTAAGGATGCGGTGTGGGTACAGAGGCGCGTGCCTGCAGCAGGTCTTTGCGTGAGCCATCGCCAGGGCCGCTGCTGAAAGCAGAGGAGTGTGCAGTGCCTGTCTTCCTGACACATCCCCGCTGTTTTCTCTCTTTCACAGGGGAAGCAATACACTTGGGAAGTCTTATCGCTGCACAGGGTTATGTCTTTCCGATCTCAGACCATGTCCTTACCCTGAAAGATGATGGGACGTTCTATCGTTTTCAGGTTGGTGAGCCCTCTGCCTTCCTTGTGGCCCCTTCTGCTGTCCCTGCAATAATACTGCTGAAATCACCCACTCTTTATCCCTAAGCACCCGTTAGGTCTATGAAGCCAGGGATTGAGGCGTAGGGAGTTATGAAGTCCCTTCAAAAAGATCTGCTTTAGAATCCCAAATCACTCTTTTCTACTTTCTGACCACAGTTTTTACATAAATGAACTGATACGTCCTGTGATTATGTTTGATACTTGATTCCAACGCTGTTGTACTCAGAGTTGAACTAAACCAGGAGAAAGAAAATGACTTTCAGGTTCTAACCCTGGCACAGAATTGAGTAGCCACCCTCCTGTGCAGAATGGACCAGGGCAAACTTTGCAATTGGACATTCAAACTCTGGCACAGCAGCAAATTCAAATTTTTATCCTCTCAGTTACAGATTGGTGTGGGAGGGGGCAAGCTTCAGGCTTTGGCACTTTTACAGAGGATGTGTAACCTTGGCAGTCACCTAAGCTGGGACATCTCTATCCCCCAGCGTTCCTGTGCCTCCAGATGTGTTGAATTTTAAAGCATCCTGCGCTTGAGTTCTATGCCCTTTCCAAAGACTGCTGCTGTCAACCTCCTAGATAACTGAGTGCTTGTGCTGCAACAACTCCTTTTGGGCAGATTACATGACTTTAAAAGAGGCAATAAGTTCAAACCTGGAGTCCTACTGCCTAATCCTTCTGGCTGAATTTGTGTTTTTCTGTTGCATGATCCCAGCCAGCTCCCGTATCTTTCCTGTGCCCTCTCTTCTGTTCACCCTTTACATTTGTTTTCTCTTATTTAGTTTTCATTTGAAAAGCCTGTTCTCCTCTTTGCATCTGATGTTGCTGCTGCTCATGCTCGCTGTCCTACTGCTAATGCGGTATTGTGTTATCATGTGAGACCAGTGGCATGGTGAACAAAGAAGCCCAGGAGGTCACAGACCTCCCCTTATCTCTCCCCACCTTCTGGTTACCTGGCATCATTCAGACTAAAATTTTTCATGATAGTTCCCTTGCTTTTCTGAAAGTCCTGCTCCTTCTGTCATGCAAGACTTGACAGAAGCAGGGGTAATACTGACTGCCCATTTAGTTGTATTTCTCTCTATTTTAAAAGAATGACACCATGAGAAGTTGTCCTCTGCAGCTCTCAGGAGCTAGATTTCAAAAGCAGAGTATCATTTAATTTATTTTCCTTATTTTAAGCCTGTGTAAACCACATCATCAAATTGTCTTGACTGCTTATTGACTTTGCTTTCCCTTATCTTTTCCTACAACTTCTGCTTATTCTTTGCCTGTTGTCATTTCCTGCAACAGTTCTCCTCAGCCGTTTTCTGCAAAAATAACCTGATAGAATAACTTTTCTTTTCCATTACTCTCCTCTTGCCATTTTCTACCTCAACATCAGTCCCTCCTTTAACAGAAGCTCATCATCTCTGGAAGTTCATAAGATATGTATCAGTGAGGAGTATTGAATCTTGTGTTGTTTGATCCCTCCATGTTTTCTCACTGTACTTTGGTGCAAGGAATAGTCTGTGTGTGTGTAATGTCCTACGCCCATTTGTGGCATTACATCAGTAATGCACAGCAGTGTTCTGTAATTTGTGTGATCACAGGGACGTTATTTTTCATTCATGTTAAAACTGAAATACAGCCACATGTAGGTAGTACCTTGTAATGAATTGTAGCAACTGCAATATGCAGACTTGGATAGAAAACAAAAGCAGTAAGCTTAGCAAGACTTCTGCTTTCAGAATGCCTCTAATCAGCTGAGTTTTGACCTCTGCCATCTGTTATATTTAAAAAGTAAATTGTTTTGTAGGCTGCCAACCACACTGGTAGCTGCTCCAAAAGAGCAAGTGGTGTGTAGCATATATAAAAGGCCATGAGGTTTCTCATGCTCCTAAATAAAAAAAAAAAAAAAAAAAAAAAAAAATCAGGGTGCTTGTGAGTATCTGGGGAAAGAGGAGGTTCTGGGGATAGAGGGTAAGAGGTCCACATTCAGATGAGATGGCAACAGTGTCTAAAATGTCATCAGGATACTGGACATACTGGACATCCTCCTCAAGAGATGCTTGTGTTACAGCATCTCTGTTTACCTGCTGTGAGGAATGTTAAAGGTGATACCTTCCCGGAAAACTTCCTCACTTTTACTGAGATCTGTGGCAGTGTTTCCCCTGAGGGCAGAGACTGGGCCATAGACTTTGTGATTCTTCTTTCTGTACTTGTAATGTTTTTCTGCATCTGAATTGTTCTTCATGTCTTAAATTACAAAAATGCCTATGTTGTTTCTTAGGCACCGTACTTTTGGCCTTCAAACTGCTGGGAACCAGAAAACACAGATTATGGTGAGAGTATAATTATTTCATTGTAGAAAGTTAGTACAGAAAGTTTGTGATGGAAAAAATTGTCCTTAAAATAATTACTGTTGGCCATCTAAACCCTTCATCAGCAGAGTTCCTCATCTGCCGCAGCACCAGAGGCAGATTTGTGCCTTTCTCAAATACATGAAGTGAAATCCCAGGGCGTCTTAAGCCCACGGAGCTGGAGCCGTCAAGTTCAGCAAGGCCAGGGTTTTACCTACCGTTACCTTCATTCTCCCATAGCTCTGTTTGTTTCGGCAGGATTTATGGCAAGCAGAATACTGCTGCTTGGGAATCTTAAATAATACCAATATTGCTTTTGTGGGAGAACATACTCTGATCTGTAGCTGGATCTGATATGTTGATCAATAAAAAGTTACCTCATCTGGGCACTCATCTGGCTGATCAATAAACCAGTATATAACTGATGGCAACCCATAGTTGAAGTTCTCTGATATATGACATCAGACTTATTTTTCCCGTTTTTTTTAAGATTACCAGCTGATAGCTGGTAAAAAAGAGAAGGCTGAGCATGGTTTATGAGCTAATAAACTGCAACATGGTGCGTTAAACATGTGAGTGCCTGCAGACAGCGATAATACATAAAGAAAATATGTTAGTGGTGTTATCTTTAGCTGTCTGCATGCAATGTTGCTGTCTCTTCCAGAACTGCACTTCTTTCACGGTTAAATGATAAAATCAATCGTTGCGTCCTGGTGTGGCATTGGAAGAGGAAGTGAATCCGTGTGTGTGCTCGTAAAACAGGAGCTTCTGGAAGTGCTTCTTTTGAAATATCTCATAATCTAAGATCAGTTTAGAACTCCTCCCTGAATAATCAGGTTTTTTTTTTTTCCTGGGCAATAATTACTCATCATTATGGATTCTGGAAATCATTTGCTGGGGTGGAGAAGTAGCCTGCAATGGTGTCTGTCATGTGATAGTCCTCATCTGCAGGGAAGCTAGCACAGACTTATGTGATCCCAGTGAGGGAACTGCTTAGGAGGAAACATGATGCTGTTCATTATATGCAAAATAATTTCCAGATTTTACAGTCACCATATATAACTGTCTGAACCGTGCCAAATATGTATTCTGTAAATATCAGAATAACAATCTGAAAAGGGAAGTTCTGTTTTTTCCTATAGTATCCGATAAATAACTGGTTTTGCATCAGATTATTGTGCTGCAAGGGCATTGAGTGGAACAGTACATTTCCAAATAAAGCCCATATGAGCTGACCCACAGCTGGGCAAGCTGCAACTCCACTAGTTTTGAGTCCTGTAGTGACAGATTTTCATCTGTCCCAGAAATCTCTAACATATGCTTATAATCAGCCTTTGCATATCAGAGGTCTGTACAGATGGAGTCTTCCCAGGAATTAATCCCAAACTAGCAGTAGACCCAAATAAAACTGAAATCCCAGCAGCTCTTCATACTTTTTCTATTTGCATGGATCCACTCACAGGACAGGAACTAACTTGCTGATGGCAAGGTCACTGCCTAGCGTGAAGAAATACTATGAGATGACTAACTCTCACTTTATTTGGTGTTGTAAATGGCTTACAGATGAAACTGCTCTTGAGATGTATAAATATAAATATACATGAACTGATCAGCTCTGGTTAACGTGCATAATATTGGCTCATTATATGAAGGTTAAAATTATAGGAATAGCATAGAATAGAATTATATGGGTAGCACTGTTTTTTACATATATTTTTAAGTAGAATAGGTTTCCAATGGAAAACATCTATGAAGGTGTCAGAAAATTGTATTTATCTGGAAACCAAAGCCCTGGGGTTTTCAAAGAAAAGCTGAAATTTTCTCAAAAAGATTTGTTGCAGTTTTATGTAGATGATGCTTTGCCTTCTGCCCCGCTCCAGTTTGGTGCGCTGTTGGACAAAAGGTACCTAGCCCTGCAGCATGAGAGAGGGCAAAACACAAGCTGTAAAATTCACACCTAGATCCATCCCAAAATGAGAGCACTGGACGTCTCTTACATAGTTCACACCTGACCGTATACCCAGAGTGTGCTGGGGACCTTGTGTTTCAGCCTGTAATGGAAATGGGGTCAGCTAGCAGTGCAGCTGAGGCTTTCCGCGAAAGCAGCCTGGGACTCGTTTGGTGTTGTGCACTGGGCTCATCGTGTCTCTCAGAATCCCAAACCACATCAGTTTCTGCAGTGTCTGCCTATGGTGAAATGTGAGAAGGCTTTTCTTAACCATTTGAAATGTGTAGAATAAGTGGATGGAGCATATGAAAAAATGCTCAGATCATACCTTTAAAATCTGGCCCGTATTTCTGTTTTCATTTCAATATCCTGAATTTTATTATTTTTTTTTTTAAACAAAAGGGGAAGAGAAGTGCAGGACCGCTCACTTTGGCAGGCATATTCCCAAAGTGCTGAGGGGAACAGGTTGCTAATGCTAAATCTTTTACCAGCCCCAGAAGCAATTGTGCCTTTCTCAGACATCTTGTTAGGTCCTGGCATCTACTCTCAGCACTTTTAAATGAGATGTCCCAGATGTTTAAGGCCCCTGAGATTACTAGTGGGTAATATCAGCTGGGTATTCAGCCCTCTCATTCCTTGCCTTGTGTTGCTTTCGATGAGAATGAACAGTGCATGGACCACTTTTTTCTTTTTTAAGAACTAGTACTAATAATCTGTCTGTAATTGTTTTCCATTCTGTTTCTCCCTTTAGCCATCTACCTTTGCAAACGGACCATGCAGAACAAAGCTAGGCTGGAGCTGGCAGATTATGAAGCCGTAGGTACACTGCTGCTAGAGTTTAAAGCTGGGGGGTGTGGGGAGAGCTTTGCTTGCCAATTGAATGCTGCCATTTTGTGCTTTGGGGTCAGCCTTTACTGTGTCTTTTTTTTCAGTTGTCAGAATTGTGTGGAGATTGATCTGGAGACAACACCAGAAATGTGATTGGGGAACGTCCCTGGCTTTGCAACATCTGAAATTAAAACATCTGCTGTATAGCCAGCCCTCCAAGATTGGGGAAATCTCACAGAAGTTTACATTGGTTTCCTCTTTCCAGTTAACAGTTTCTGGTTTATATAGCAGATATTAAGACATGAAATGATGGCTTTCAGGTGCATTATTGGGCAATTAAATTGCTGATGACCCATCTAGTTGCGGGCCTTAAAAGGAAAGTTTCAGATATTAGCCTTGGACTGCTTTCAATATGCCATATAAAAACTATTACTCAAGCTTATTCAGGGCATATTTTCTGTTATGAAATGATTATCCATAAAAATATCCCCAACCTTGGCTTCAGATTGTGCAGGGTTTGGGTGGAAAGGAGTGGGAAGATGGAGGCAGGAGGGGCAGGGCTGGTGTGAGTTTCTTTGAATGCCAGCAGTGTAATGCTCTGACCAGCTGAACTTTTCTTTCTATCATATTGACTTTTATTTTTGTTTACTAGCTCAACAGTGTAACAGCTGAATTTCAAATGTGGAGTTTTTCGTTGGAGGGTTTGTTTACAAAGCTGGCTCTAGTGCACTTCTGTGTTCATGTTTATTACAATGAAAACATTTTTATCGCATATATATTAGGGGTTTTTCCAAGAATGGACTTTTTCCTTCTTCCTTACCGTCTACATTTTGGGACTTTTGAGCACATGTATATATATACATGCCATTTGGTCCTTTCACTGAAGAGCATGCAAAAATTGCCACTTATCCACCCTGGAAATGCATCCAGAGTTGCCAAGAGTTCTAATCTTGAAGTACAGGCATAAAGGAAGGAATATAATAATCTGCATGCACTTACACATCCTTTTGCTGAGTTTTCTCTTCTGTGTATTGTTGATTTCATTATTAAAACCATTAAAATTGCTCACGGCCAACCAATTAACTGCAAGTACTCTAAAGATCTATCATAAAGCAACAAAAGGCTGTTCAGCAGCGCACACGCTCCCGCACACATGCAGCGAGGCTATGGCTAAGTACTTTTGCACATCGTTCTCTACTGAGAGTAGCAATGCTCCAGTGATGGCAAATAATTAGATCTTGGCAGTCTCTCATTTTTCTTGTGAATATTGCATTGCACAATTAGAGATTGCTTCTGCGTTCAAACTTTGCTCTCTTAATTAGAGACAATCAGATAAGAATGGCACCGACTCTTCCTAGTCATTATGGGAGCTGAAGCAGATCCAGCAATGGAGATGTAAGCTGAGCACAAGCGAGAGAAACAGGCTTACGGGAGTGGGAAGGAGCCCTGTGTATTTAGTACACATTTCTGGAGATGTAGTGTGAGAATGCTTCTCCGTAGGCATCGGCACTGACCTGGAGTTTCCAAAGAGAATCTCTACAAAGCATTTCAGGGGACATCTTCTCATTCTCTGCTTGCAGCATTCATAGACATCCCCGCACCCCCCCCCCCCCTCCCCCCTCCCGCATTTATACTGGTAGAGCAAGGGTCTTGATGATATGATTAAGCTTGCATAATTGCATTCAATTTTGTTTATAATTGGCCAAACATAAGCATGATTCAAATATTGCATCAATTGGTGATGTTTCATTGGCTTCAGCGTATTTACTCCAGAGGGCACATGTGAATATAATTTAAAATAAAGCAAAAAAAAAAAAGAAACCCACAAAAAATTGTTTTTGCAGATAATTACAAGTAGTTCTTCCTTGTAACCACAGTTAAGGAAATCATCGCAGTTCAGCACAGCTGTAAATCATTTGCTTAACTGTTTTCTTCCGTGTGTACGGACTGAAACTCTTACATGGACTTGGTGGTAACACCGCCAAGCTTTATGCCTTGTGTTATACAAGAGTTTAAAGTAAATAATAGGAAGATTTATTCTAGCATTGAAATGCATGCACTTAAGCACTTTCTTAAAATAAAGGGAATAGCTATAAAAAGAACAGCCGTAGAACTAATAGTGTTCATTCCAATGAAAATTTGCAACAGTTGAACCAGCTGTAATGGAGAAGAACGTCAGGTTAATGGTCTCGTAGGCCTCCTTGTCAGGGTGGGTGTGGATATGTGACATCGGGGTGCCATTTGAGCCTGAAATTCTGGTCATGTCCCAAGTTTGACCTTAAGCTGTGATGAAGTCACATCCACCTCCAAATGTTTAGATCACGACGCTCTCTGTAATGGATCTGGACCAGAGCTCTTCCTTCAGATGTAGAGCAAGGCTGCATCTGGACCCGGTCTTTGCAGTTAGCCATGTTCCGTGTTCAGACAATGTTCAATGTTCAGACAAACAAGCTATTTCCTTTTATGAATCATCCTGGCAATCCCCAGCCTGCAGTGCTGTGCAGCTGCGTAATGCTCTCAGGGCTGAGCAAAGCAAGGGATGCTCAGGCTTTGCACCTTTGCAAAAGCCTGAAGAGAAGAGAGCAGTGGGGGGAGGAAGGGAGAGTGGGGATGAGAGGGAAACGTGCAGGTGGCAGGCATCTGCTATCAGAAATGAAAGTCGTCAGCTTCACAAAACTTCTCAGTGTTATCTTTTGGGAACAAGTGCATCATTATTTTCATAGTAGAGCTCAGGCTGTCTTCATCACACTCCATTACTTCTCCCTGACAGGGCCTTCTTGGCTGCAGCTATGGGGCTGCAGCCTGAAAGGATGTGTTACAACCTTGCTTTGCCTGCAAGGCAGTTCACCTGAAACCAACACTGGCTTCTGTGTCTTGAGTTTTCCAGCTTGAAAAAAAAAAGGAGAAAAATAAACCACCATGCTAACTGTGCTTAAGCAGTTGTTATCATCACAGGGATGAATTGTTCTTACTATTTTCGTCTTTTGTCAGGAAAACTTAGCAAGACTTCAGAGAGCATTTGCAAGAAAGTGGGAATTCATCTTCATGCAAGCTGAGGCCCAAGTGAAGTGAGTAATCCTGGAGCCCTAAACTGCACCGGTATTGAGCTGCGAAGGGAAGGGGATTTTGTACAGATAAAATTTCTCTGCCAAAGTCTTTACTGCAACTAAGCCTA
Source organism: Calonectris borealis (assembly GCF_964195595.1). Lineage (NCBI taxonomy): Eukaryota > Metazoa > Chordata > Aves > Procellariiformes > Procellariidae > Calonectris > Calonectris borealis. The sequence continues at coordinate 40,701,846 of NC_134316.1, forward strand.
GAAGGTGCTAGTGAATTTTAATCACCAGCAGACTAGAAACGATAGAGAGCCTTCAGAATTGGCAGAATCTGAAAGATGGGTTTCATTATCTGTACATGGAAATGTTGGTCAGGAGCTCCTGAGCCTGGATTCACCATGGGAGCTTGGGCAATTCACTTGCCCGTTCTGCTTCTACTTTTGTGTAGTATTTTTGTTTTGTATAGATGGAAAGAACAGAACTTTGTCATCTGCCTGTGTTACTCTATGCTTGTAAAGTATTTCCGTGTTTAAAAATACTGCCCCTTCAAAGTGACTATAAGGCTGGTATTTCCAGCAGACTGGATTTGGTTTTCTCGTTTATACCAATCTCCAGTTGACTCTATTGTAGCTCTGCTCTCTGCAGTCCGACTTGCACTGCTAAATTAGTGTGGAGAATTGAGTACCACTTGTGGAGAATTGAGTACCACTTACATGAAACTTACTCGGATTTACTATTTGGGTTTTTCCTATCCTCTGCTCATAATTGAAATCTACTTTTTTTTCTCATCTTCCCCTGTGAAAAAAGTTTGAAGCCTCTCAATGTTCTGAGCATGTTTTCATTATTGCTGCAAAATGGGTATGGTCTAGGGTTTGTAGACTAGTGTCTACAAACTAGCGCCTACAACCCTCCATGTCCGTTTCATGTAGTTGTCACCTATAAAATGGAAAGGTTGGTGAAGATGGCGCATGGGAACACCAGTACCGGCACTCTGTACCACTAGAAGGAATTTGCACTTTCAGCATTAGATGCTAAAAAGTTAAGGAACATCATTTCTTGAGGGTGTGGCTGAGGTATATGTCTCTATCTTTGATTAACTCTTTGGAATTTTGCTTAATAATTCTTTGCTTAATAACATTGTAATTATGCACTATTTAAGTACATGGTAATTATCCTTTAATTTACAAGGTCATTAAGGGATTTTTTCCAACCAGAATACCAGTGTTCTGTTTGGAAGAGAAAATTAGAAGTTAAGATAGCAATTTTGCTTTCAGTTACTTAAAGGTTTATTGCCAAGATGGAGGAGAAAAAAAAACTAAGTAAGAAAAAAAAATCTAAGTCAAAACAAATTCTGCATTCTGTCCACACCATACAATTATTACCTAAGAAAGAAATGTAAATATCAGATTCTTGACGTGATCAGTGTTGCTTATTCATCTTTTCTCCATTCAGTTTTCTTTGAAACGTACGCACGGACTGGCCACTATCAACTTTTTTTGCTGGCTAGTTTTATCTTCTTGGTTCCCAGTTTATGTGATGGTTCAGTCTTCAGCTTTCCAACAAGGCAGGGCTGGAATTCACAGTGTAATTCACAGCCCTGAATTAACTAAAAAGGAAAACAAACCAAAAATTCCTGAAAACATTCCTCCTGCTTATCAAGTTCTGCTCTGTCTTCAACATCTTCATTTGCACACAGGATTTCCATTGCTGTACCTACATTGCTCAAAAACTGCAGCCGCAGAGCATCTAATTATGTAGTGTCTTCATAGTTTAAAATGTGAAATACTGAGTTATCAGTAAGTTTGGGGACATGAACCAAGAACCTCGGTTCAGCACCAAGCACCCATGAAGACAATTCATGGAGCCTCTGAAGAGTCCCTCCAGTTCGTGGCTGGTGTGAGGTTGGCTGAAGACTTCACCTTCCCCTTTGGCCGGGCACGAAGGGCGCGCTCAGAAAAAGAAGTTTTGGACTGGGTGTCTGCATTTGCTCCCCAGCACAGTACAGCGACTGCCGTCGGGCGGCTGCTCTGTCTTTGTGCGGGGACAGAGCTGGTGCAGAGCCGGTTTCTTGTCTCAGCCCTGGAGGCAGGATATTCAGAGAGTGATACCGAACTAGGGAGGACTCGGGCTTTTTGTGGGGAGGGCTGTTCCAGTCCCCAGTTTCCTAATCCTTTTTCTTGCACAGACTTACCTGAGGATCACTGCCCCTCCAAAAGAAAAACCGGAGGGGGGAGGACCTGATGGTCAGAAATCCCAGCTGGTGTGGTTTGTTTTTTTTCTTCACTGCTTTGATTTTCCCGGGTGGCGGCAGCGCAGAAACCCAGCACAGGGATGCTGTTGGCTTTTCAATCCTGCTCTGGAGGCAAAGGCAGTTCCTCCTTCCCTGTGCCTCACCCAGTCTCTCCGCAGGTCGATCTTGCAAGCCGGTGGTGACTTTGCTGTGCTCACGTGTAGAGCTGAGCACAGGAGTGAGGTACCAGAAGCGAATTGCTTAATGCTGCCGAGAGATAGGGGAACAGTTGTTTTGAACAAACTCCGGTCGCCTTTGATGTGTGCGCTTTGAGTGAGTCGATGCACTGGCTGCATCAGGGCTGAAATTACTGAGTTACCGTTGTGCTGGCCCAGTCGCGGGTCTCCCGGATGAGCGCTGGCTTGCACGGGGCCGCACGGCGAGCTCTGCTCCGGTTGCCCGTGCTGTCACCCCTCGCTCTGCTGAAAGCCCTGAGGAGGGCGGCCCCAAGTGCTGCCTGTGCTCTTGCTGCTGGGAATGCCTGGGATAGCTGCCCCTTCGCAATTTGTGGTCATGCCAGCGGTGCCGCTGGGGCACCGGCGTGCAATGGGGCCTCCCGACGTGGACCTCCATCCAGCACCATCCGAGAGCTTCACCTGGAGTAACGAGGGTCCTGGTGGGTCTCCGGACAAAGCCGAAGCCAAACACAAACTTCCCCAGCCTGCCAAATCAGGGACTGGGAACAGAGTATCAGGAAAGGTTGCTTTCTTCTCCAGATGAAAAAACAGATGTTAAATTAAATTTCCCACCTTAATAGGAAAATCTCTTTTGACACATATTGGAGTAAAAAACATCAGTGATATTATGTTCACGGCACATGGCCTTGCAAGCGGCAGTGTGACATTGCTGTACAAAAAAGTGGATTTCTGATTTTTTTTTTTATCATGGGCTTAAAAACCCCAGCTAGGAACTGTAGCAAAGAAGAAAGCATTACTTGTACAATGACTTATATGTTTATGCTTTTGTTTTCAGAATCGACAGAAAAAAGGATAAAACAGAAAGAAAGATTTTGGACAGCCAGGAAAGAGCATTCTGGGATGTGCACAGGCCTGTGGTAAAGCTCTTTTTGAATGATGAGACTTTCCAGGTTTTGACAGGAAAGTTTTAATACTAGTAAACACTGCGCCATGTATTGCATAAATACATTGCCTTTACAGTCACCACGTGGATTTTCCTCACAGTTCAAAACACATCAAGTGTCTACAAGATTATTTTAGACATTCTAGGCTTGCGCATGCATGGAACTATTGATTTGGAAATACATGATAAATGTGAAGTTTTGAAGATTATTTATTGTGTGTACAAAAGAAAAGCAGCTTATCCAGTTTGGCTCAGACTTCCTAGAAAAAGGTCCCCTCTTAGCGGAGATATTTCCTTCTGGTGCCAAAGTTATGAGTAAATGGATTGGGTGCTGAGATGCCAACTTTAGATATATGCAGTCTCTTGTTTAGCAAGGGTAATTTATGGGACACAAACTTCAGGAAAGAATTTTGGACAAGATGTAATTGTGTATTTTAGAAAGGTAAGGTAGCGTGTGGATTGTAAACAGAGGAATAATACGATTACCATCTCTTTTCAGCCAGGCTGTGTGAACACCACAGAAATGGACATTAGAAAGTGTCGTCGTATGAAAAATCCACAGAAGGTGAAAAAGGTCAGTTTGAGTTTCTGGTTTTGGTTGTGGGTTTTTTTGTTTGTTTGTTTTTAATGCAAATCACACTTGACACCTACAGTATATCAGACTTACCCAATAGGAACCAAAAAAAAAGGCGTTTTGCAAATATCACTTCTGTTTTGTTCTAATTGGTGAATTTACTATTCCTGTTTTACCTGCAGAGCAGTACAGACTGGGTGATGGGTAGAGCTGAGAAGGGCTCTAAGGAGCTCTGTGTCCCAGGTATCTGCTGGCTCTGCGCTCCTGTAAAATTAAAAGCAATTGGCAAAAGTACCTAGGTCCCATTTTCAGAAATTATTTGGGCACGGATTTTTCAGAGCTGTTTACCCGCCTTATTCATTTCAAAGGCTGGATCATTAGCAACTTGGATGTCTTTGACTTCCAGCAAGTTTTAGCTCTTTTGTATATATAGAATCATAGAATCATTTAGCTTGGAAAAAACCCTCGAGATCATAGAGTCCAACCGTAACACTGCCAAGTCCACTACTAAACCATGTACCTAAGCGCCATATCTACACATCTTTTTAATACCTTCAGGGATGGTGACTCAACCACTTCCCTGGGCAGCCTGTTCCAGTGCTTGGTAATCCTTTCATTGAAGAAATTTTTCCTAATATCCAATCTAAACCTCCCCTGGCGCACTTGAGGCCGTTTCCTCTCGTTATCTGTTTTGGAGGTGACACCAGACTCCTGAACTTTCATTGGTAGTTAAATTGCAGCAGAGCTATTCACACGTCTCTTACGAATGTTAAATAAAAAGCAAAAGCACAAAATGAAAGGGTAACTGATATTACATTCAGTGGAGGTCTCTGTCCTGAAAATGAATGGCTACAAGTCAATCTGCAGGTTTTTGTTTAGAGGTTCACGTGAACTTGACCCATTGACAGCTGGTTAAGCTCTTTCTTCAATGTGTATTTTTACAACAAGAAATTAAACCAAGTGAAAGAAAATGGCATAGGATTAGGTTCTAGTCTTTTCTTTCTCCACTTGGTTCATCATAATGACCACTCCCAGTGTTCATCCTGCAAGCATTGGCACACACAGCCTTCAGAGCTCCTAAAAATTATCAGCTGCATTTTAACATTTAAAATAAACTCTTTTCTTAATGTGCCTGCAGACCTTCCAAGTGCAGGCATCTGCAAGCACGGTCTGATCTGTAAATTTTGCTCCAGGCTGAATGATTATTGACCTTTGTGGATATAAACAGTAGGAAATTGCTGGCTTGTTACCTTACTGCTTTGCATACTGCAGTTTTCCTCATTGCATAACAGAGAAAAATGCTGTAATCTCTTCTGTTTTTTATTGGTTCCTCACAGTCAGTATATGGTGTTACAGAGGAGTCTCAGCCCCAAAGCCCTGTACACATGCCCTCCCAACCTGTACGCAAAATTACAAAAGAGGATTTCCGGAAACAAGTAAGTAGATCGCTGTATGGCAACTCTTCTGAGAACTGTTATCTGCAAAAAAAAAAAAAGCATATAAAGTTATTGAGTTATTAGCAATTACCTGCCCTTGATCCTCACATACTTTATGCAAAGTAGTAAGGGTTTAAAGAGAGAGAGAAGTGCTTTCATTGGGCAGTGCAGTTGTATGATCATACGTATTATGGGTAATACTGACCTTTGAATCTACTATTATTCTGTCTGTGGACCAGTAGATAGATTAATTTCCAGTTCGCTAGGATGTCTGAAAAGTGGGCAGTGACAAAGGCTAGGGAAGAAGCCAGCATGCTGGGGCACAGGCTGGGGACGGGTGGTAAGGAAAGGCATCGTTCGGTGCATGACTTTGTACAGTCAGAGCTTTTAGGGAAGTAGGAAAAAGTTACTTGCACAATCACTCCAAGGAATGGCCAGCCAACTCACACATCCTTGCCCTGGCACAGGGAGCTCTCCCTCGAAATCACTTTCCTGCAACAAGCAGCACTCAGTGAAGTAGAGGCAGGAATCACTAGGTCAGCATTTTAGTAAAGGCAGCTTTAAGCATGTTTCTTAGGCAGCCAGTTTTAGGGTGGTCTTCTGAACTAAACCTGAACGCTAAATTTTTGGAGCTTTTTCCATCATAGGCAACATAGGCTGTAGAGTACTGTCAAGAACTAGTTCACAGCAGAGTGCAAATGTGCTGTAAAACCGTTATTGGTCTTGTGATGCCAGTCAGTTAGAGAAATGGAAGAGAGGAGTGTGGTGTAAAAAAGGGATCACATTGCATCCTGAGTAGTCTAGGAACCTTGGCCCCAAATATGTGCCTTTCCTGCTCTTAATTATGTCTTGTGAAGCTTCCCCTGGGTCTTTGCTATAGGAAATGGAGACTTCTGTTGGAATCAGTTAATAAGCTGCTTCTAATACCTAGGGAAGGGTCCCATTTCCTTCTGAGTTACTTTCAAGCTGTTTGGAAAGAGAAATCAATAGTGTGTTGGGCTATGATCAATGCATGCTGTGGAGCTCCTGGATTGTTAATGTCCTTGTCATCTCTCTCCTCAGATAACTTTTCTGAACATGCAGATAGAGAGACATTGTTTAAAGATGTCCAAAGTAGCAGAAAGGTGAGTGTCCCCGTTCGCATGATTTCCCATTCTTTCCTCATTTCCAGTTTGGCATTTCCAGAAAGAGAGAGCAGGCAGGAACGTACAAAGGCTGGTCCCCCTTCTGTGCATCAATCCTTCCCCCTCCTTGACCGGCCGTGCTGCCTGTCTGCTGACCACTGACACTTCTGCACTCGCTCTTCTGCCACTGACAAAAAGTAGGTGAAAAATGAGGATGCTGTCCTACTGTAAGAACAGAAGAAATACCATTCACAAAAGAAAGAACCCTTGCAGTACTTTTGTTTCCCACCCCTTCACAACCCTAGAGTTTATTTACAGAAAAATCATTCCTGTTTCAATTTGAAAATACCCTTTTTTTCGTTTGTGGGCAAACTCTCAGTGCTCATCTCTTGTTGGTCTGGCACAGCTCTGGGGAAGGAGTTGCGTTTGCGTCTTGTTGCACGTGGTGTTCATGTCCGTGTTCGTACTGGGGTTGCAGGGCCAGTTTCTACTCCCACTTACACTATGAAACCCTGTGGGAAGTACTGGGGTTGTACCTGGACTACTCAAGGCAGTGTTTTAAGAAGTGGATTTCTCACAGAGGCAAATCAAGGCACAATTTGACTTGCCGAATATTTAGTTCTGGTAGGAAAGTACGAACAGGTAAAGAACAAGCTCAAATTTAATTGAGAGTGACAGCTCCTTTACTTAGATGCTTGTAAGTTATGCACGTTTGCAGGGGCATCACTGAGACAAATGTAGGGACTGGTATGCTCTTCAGTAACATCACCTTTAGAGCAAAACTGTTGAACATGAGGGCCATGATAAGGGCTAGTGCCTTGTAGAGAAATAATAGAGGAATTTTTATTTAAGCAAATTGAAAAGAGGTTACCCTATGAAATGTGCTTTGCAATGCCTGCACCTGTAATTAGCATCTGTGTACTAAAGTAGGCAAATGAAATGGCGAGATCCCCAAAATGAAGTCCTATTGGCTCATAAAGTTTAACAATTAAAATGAAAATTTATCCAATGAAATAGAAAATATTCGGAGGCTCCCTGAAATCCTGCATATACTATATTGTACGATTGAAATTAGCACATTCATATTTATGTTTTGGGCTTTCTGGTTCTTTTTTATTATGAAGATACATTTGTGCTTTACCAAAAAATGTCATTTTGTACTGAATTTACTTACAATGACCATAATATACTGAGACAGTAGTGATTTCCAGGCTGGTAATTTACAAGCAAGCAGATCTGTTTTGCTTGAATTTTTTCTAGGTAGGTATTTATTCAGTAAGATGGACTCAGTAAAACTCATTCACTTGTGAACATCGAATCCTGTCCATATAACACATCTGTTGTTCAAGTTCATAAGGAGCTACTGACATTTTAAATGTAACATTGTCAGTGCCAAAAAACCCTATTAGTTTTCAGTAAAACTGACCAGAAAATTTTAATTTTCCTGGTTTGCAAAGGGCTTTGGGCTTTTTTTTTTTTTTCAATTGGTCCCAAATTGGAGAAGAAAATGTTGCTATCAAAACCTGTGAAAATTGATAACCAGGAGAAAAGTAAATTAAATGAGAACAATCAAAAAATTCTTTTCTCCTGTTTTTGAAGGTCTCATTTTGAAATTATAACAAACGAAAATCGTGGTTGTGATATTTATATCTTGTGAAGAAGTGTTTGGTTATGTGATGACTTTGGGTGGCAGCGTTGCTGGAGGGTCCCAGGGCTTGGTGCGGAGAGCGGTGGGAAGCGCAGCCTGGATGTGGAGGGTCACGGAGCAGGAGGGAGGGAAGTAGAGGGGCTGATGAGTCCAGTGGCCTTGGGGATAGGTGCGGAGGAATGAATGTGGATGACCTGAGTTGAACGATTGCCTGAAATAAAAACCTGTGCGGCCTGAAAGCCCGATGTAAAATGCTAAATACAAATGCCAGGAGCAAATCTGCTGTATAGGAGGTGCCGTTATTAGCAAGTCACTTTTCAGGCTGGGCCCCGCTTTTGGGACTAGTTTAAGTGACAGTGTGGCGGATCGGGGTGCAGGAGACGACTTCTTGGCACGCTCCCTTCAACAGCCAAGCCTGACAGCGGCACCACCTGCCATTTTTTCAGTACGGCACAAAGGCACTTTCAGGCAGGACAAGGGAAGTAACGAGGAGCAAATAAGGCAGGGGGTGGTGGGGGAAACAAGCTGCTGTCTAATCTGTTCTAGGAATAAGATACAAATTGTTTTAATAGTGATAGAGCAATTGCATACGTTTTCCATGAATGCACGCTATACTATGGGATAGCATTTGTCCAGCAGAAGGAGAACGGAAAGGCTCTCAAAAGGTTATCCCCTGTTCCCGTGAAATAAATGCCCACTACTAAAGGTTTTCTTCCCCCTCCTGCCTGTTCCCCTTCCAGGAGTAGATCTGCACCAACTGTGGGAGCAGGCATCCCTCAGCTGCTCCAGGCACCTTGGAAACAGTTTTCTTCTCCTTTCTTCCACATCCTTTCTCCCCACTTGGGTCCTGCACACTGTCCGGTTTAGGATTTGGCAATGAGATTTGAGAACTGTTGAGAAAAACTATCAATATATTCTACCTACTCTTTTTCCTGACTGCATCGTGCAGTGTTGGTGCAATCCCAGAAATGCCTGGGGAAAACTGGAGCATCTTCCTACCAGAAGCAATCTCAGCTCCCTAGGTGAAAATCTGTGTTATCCTCCCAGCTCCTCAAAGTTACTGTGAAGGCTCAGCGGGGCCCCCGAGTGCAAGACAGTTGGGTTCTCAAGGCAAGCTCTGCACCCTTCAGTGAATTCTTCCCACCACCTCTTCTACCAGAATTACAGTGCATCACCCAAAAGCCCAAAAGTCCAGGTTTGCATTTTGACAGAAATGCTTTCCCTTAGGAGTCCCCCGCCTGTAGCCTCCTTTGGACAATGAGGCAACGATTCCACTGCTGTCATTATACTGAATCGGCAAAATGTGCTTAGCAATTCCCCCTTGATTCATTTGATTTAGTTTTTTCCCCTTTTATTTTTGCTAGTACTTGCACTAGCACATCTGATGCCGCCTTATTATTTTATTAGGAGCAATTCAAGTTTCACAGCAGATATCTCCTGATTGATCCTTTTTGTTGTTTTGTTTTTTTTTTATTAACCAACCCTCTCTCTCGTTGATGTCTTAAGGATTGCTGCTGCTCTCTGAAATTGGACGCTGCTCCCTTCTCCAACCCTTGACCCACAGCAGTCATGAAATGTAATTAATGAAATGAGATGAGACAGCCCTGAGTGCCCTGAGGGGCAATGGGAACCTGCTGTGGTTACAAAAGTGTATGATTTTAATGCCTCATGATAAGAGCTAGGACAAACAAAAAGAAATAATTACTGTAGAGCAGGTCAGGGAAACTTTCTGCCTTTTGTGACCCTTTGTTTCACAAGGTCTCTTCATTCTACCTTTTTGAGATGTGGAAGACCAGAGGTAAAGTTTAGCATGGACAATCACAGTGCAAGTAGATTAGTTGTTCAGTATGATGAGACTCAATTAACTTAGTTAATTACTTGGCAGACCTAGGCAAAAAAATTAAAAAGTGCCTTAGAGTATTTCCAATACAGACTAGGACAAATTTCTTTTGATTTATTTCATACATGCTGTCTTTCTTTTGTAAAAATGTGCCCCTAGCCCCAACCCCGGTGGAATTCCTGAATCGCTTATGCAAGCAGACACAGTCCTTTTCCCAGAAGCTCTTTGAATGTCATCTTAGTGGGGATTAGAGGCTATATGTCTTATCTGACTCGTCACGAAGCAAGCCAGTATAAAGGCCAGGTGTTTTTCCAACATGTGTATAATTTACTACATTCTAAGTTAATTATTATAAACTACTGTTGAAGTATTTTACAGTAGTGCCATTAGACTAAATGGTATACCAACGTAACAAAACAAAAAGATCTATAGCCTGAAGCTTTGATGCTCAGGGCTGTGATCCTCCAAAGATTGAAGTATATTCTTAGCTACAGCACATGACCCTGTTTAGATGAGTTGCTCATAATGCGTCAAGTTAAGTGGGTGCAAAAGTCTGCAAAAACCAAAAAGGCAAGAGGCAATAGCAATGTGCAACAAATGAAGAGGAGGACACGCGCTTCATAGTCATCCCATGGCTCTCTGGCGGAAGTCCTACCATAGCAATCCAGTTGTTGCCTCATCGGGCTTTTTGTGGGCATCTCAACAGAGACAAGCTTGAGGAGAATACTGGACTGAGCTGGTGGGTGTGTGCAGAGAAATCCTCGCATGCACCATCCCTGGGAAAAGGGACTTCTATGGTTGCTGAGAAACTGACTGATCCCTACAAAAATAAAAAGAAGCACACACACGCACACACACATACGCGCACAAAAAAAAAAAAAAAGAAGAAAAGCTGTACCTCTCTGACATGTGACTGAGCGTTCAGGCCCTGATTCTTTTTTTTCTTTCTTCTTTTTTTTCTTTTTTATATCTGTCAGTTTAATAGCCTACACAGAGCAGTATGTGGAATATGACCCCTTTATAACTCCTCCTGAGCCTTCCAATCCCTGGATAAGTGACGATGCAGCGTTGTGGGACATTGAAATGAGGTAAGAATTGGTAGTTTTAAGTAATGTTAGAGTTGTCTTGCCATTTTGTTTGTATGCTCTTCCCACTGCCCTGTTTGGATAGGAAGTTGGATGTCTGTAACTTTACAAGATACAAGTACATAGCTAAAGTTTAAACAGGAGCTTATGCTTTATCAATTCTTTTGTGAATTATTCAGCCCTTCCACTTCCATATGACTTGATCTGTAAGTCAGGTAATGGATGTTCTCATGCCTGTCAAGGAAATGCACAGATTCAGGTCTAAGAGTCCACAGAAATAGGATACTGCTAAGAGATACTTGTTCCAGCACATCTCCTTTGACCCTTGAGAGCCTGCTCTCTGGTCCTGCCCGAGCTGTAGTGCTCCATCCTGTCCTGGAATCCCATGAAAGATGCCACTGGCAGAATAGGATGGGTTATAGGGCATGTTATATGGCTGTTCCTGCTGTGCAGGGGTGGATTTGGCACAGGAGCCAGAGGAGTGTAGCTCACACGTGATGTGTGAGACTTGGCAGGTCAGAATTATAATAGATTGACAAAGTGAGTTTGGTCCTTACCCGTTAGTGAACAAACTGGCTTGTCTCTGTTATGGTGTCTAATAGATGAAAAAGAGGAGGAATAACTGTAGGACCTCCAATGCCTTGCATCTCAAGAGAGTTTCTCCAAAAAAACAAGCACAGCACTGCAATTTAGATTGTCTTTTGCCCATGTGATGCTGGTGCAAGGGAAGTCTGGCCAGTGTCTACATCTCTTGCCACCGTAGGCTATCCACAGCCCTCATAGTGGGGCTAGAATTCTCCTGCCTGCCTTTATGCCTAGCAGCTATCGCAGTAGGTTTGAATGAAATCACCATGCCATGTATCACCTTCGCTACTCACTCGCCTCCTGTGGCCAACTACTGCAAGTGCTCAGCGGCTTCTCCTAGTGTTTAGCTGCTGCTGTTCGGCACCAAGTCTGAACGGGGAGTTCACTTTAGCGAATCTTTGAAAAGAGAATGCCAAATCTAATCCTGTCTGTTCTTGAATAGTACTGTAAAGTTTAAGATGCTATCAGCCTAAGAAAGCCAATTCATAGTTAATCAGTGTTCCAGGAAAAGGGCAAGTTATTTCCCTGTTTAAAACCCATGTGGTCTGGGATGTGAAAGATGTTTTCACCTGTTTTTCTGGTAGTCGCAGAAATCCATTAGTTCCCAAATCTCTGCCCCTCTTCGCGTAATTTAAATATTTTGGATTTCCTTTTCAGTGGGTTTCTCTTGTTTTCTCCATCCTCCCTAGCAGGGCTAGAACTAGATACAGCCCCTGCAAAATACTTCTCTGGAGGAACCCCCACCCACAAGGTAATCCAGGCATCCATTATTTCTGCATCTGTTGAGATAGCTGCAAATCCCAGAAAAGACGTCTGTGTCCCTGAAGAATACAATTAACCTGATGTCACGGTCTTTGTAGGAATTTAAAATAAATGCTTGGCTTTTGCTATGATTTCGGAGTTAAGGAAGGTGATTCTCCTGCTGATGAAAAAGATAAAGTTGTATTGTTGGGAGATGGAAGAACAAACAGCTCTGTATTTCCGTTTTATTCTCTATTGTAAGAGAACTCACTGCATCTGCATCTAGTTGCAACTTGCATGAATAATTAAATGATTCCCGAGAGCTGCAGTAGCCCTTGTCTTGCCTGCAAAGCCTTTTACTCAGTTAGGAGGGCAGAGCCCTTGCTCAGGAAAACAAAGAACTTCTCACTTCTAATGGTAAGGCCAGCTGCTGAGTATGGACAGCCCTGTGCCACTACAGTTCATCCTTCATGGCACTCGGGACTCGGGAAATGCCACGGAAAGCCTTCCATTTTAGACAGCATTTTGGCCTTTCCGTTTGTGCTAGAACATTGTGCAGCGGCAAGAAGAGCAGCTACAGATCTCTGGGTTAAGCAGGAAATTCCCGAGCTCAGCTCTGCACAAACATGGCTCTCCTGTCCCCGCGGCCGGGCTAGCTCACTTAACAGGTAGGCTGGCATCTGCCCCCTTGTCCGCCGTGCCGCTGGCTCCTGGGTGAGCGCAGGAGGAGCCATCCCGAGTGCTCTGCACTTCGAGTGAGGACATGCCCATCAATTTTGCTTAGTTTTTACACCAAGAGGAAATCAAAGCGGGCATTTTATTTACCCCTTTGGCTTACTTGTCTTCAGCACAGATCGCCACTGTCCCCTAAGGCTCCAGGATTAGGAATCACTGTGGACGTGACGAGACATGTAGTTTAATAGATATGTACTGTTAACAATGGCTCTACTGTCACAAATGTGAGCAGCTGAGCTGTATTTTAATGGTTGTCTCATAGTATGACGCCATCACACCAGAAGCTTTCAAACACTTTGTGAACCCAGATTACGCTCTGATGCGGACTGTCTTGTAGGATCCTCGTTGTGATTCCCAGGCACTGCCTCTCCCCGTAGGCATCTCTGCAATATGTCTGGCAATTCAAACAACAGCTTATGTAAGTGGGATTGTATTAAGAAATAATTTAGGAGAAAGGTTGTTAGTGATTTTCGGTGCTTCTGCATCTCAGTGTCCCAGCTGAGACACAAAATAAGAGTCTGATTATCATGGAGGGGAGGAGGGAGATGCTTTTTAGTCTTCCAAGACTTAGGCATCCAAAAATCAGAGGCACTGAAAAATAAAAGACCACAAACCAGTAATCATTTTTAGAAATCTTGGCTGCACTGCTTCTTAGTGAAACTGCTTTTTTAATGCAAATGTGGAACTGAAAATCTGAAGCCAGTTCCAAGTGACCAGCCAGCGCTGTGTGGGACACAAGGAGATGCTTTGGAGCTCACCAGCAGCCCAGGGAATACTGCTGGCAAATTTGTGCCTTGACATATAAGAAATTCCCAAGGTACATTTGAGGAGATATATAAGAAGCGCATAGTGAATAATCATTCAAGTATGGTATGCTGTTCTTTACATGAAACCTAGCAGAAATTACTCTGAAAATCATATCATTCACTGTCTCTCTCATTTTACCATGTACGTAGCACCCAGATAGTACAGTTGCTTTAATGATGACCCTGGTCTTTATAGCTTCTTTTTGTCTCTTATTTGCTAACTTGTATTTCTGCAAAACCTTGAGGAAAAAAACACCATCTCCTCATCTGATAATCTTGCTCCCTTTGCTGCCTAGCAGAAACAGCAGCAGCTGCTCGGACAGCAGGCAGAAATGCACATTCCATCTGTTTTTTCCTTTCTCTTTCCAAACAGCAAAGAACCTAGTCAGCAGCGTGTGAAAAGATGGGGTTTCTCCATGGATGAGGTGCTGAAGGACCCAGTAGGACGAGACCAGTTCCTTCGTTTCCTGGAATCAGAATTCAGCTCAGAAAACCTCAGGTGAAACCTTTTTTGACTTGAACTGAATGAATGGGGCTAATCCTACCCTCTTGCATAGGTGAAGTGCAATGCTTGGTCTGTCTTGAACTGCTAAAAAACACCCATTTGAATAAAGTTGAGAATGGCAGGATTTGGCCCATAGCACTGCTACAGATGCCTACACTAGAACTATGTAAGTAATCTCAGGAACAGTGTTTATCAGAGCCACTGTTGTCAGGTATCATATGCAAAGGCTTGCAAAGTTGTAATAATGTGATGAGACGTGGCATATTGCTATTAAGCCCCCTAACAATATATAGGATTTACATGTGTATTTGTGGCAGAGGTCGTGTGAGGGAAAACATAGTATGGTGATCATGTGGTTAAAACTGTTGCAGTACTGGCACTCATGAAATCGTGTTTGCAGTAGCATCTTTTAATTCTGGCACCTCCTAACTATTCGAGAGCTTGACCCTCACCTTAATAGCACTCTCTTTGTGTGGGGATTCTGAGTACCTGGCTTCTCATCCTGTGAAGAAGACAAAAGTTCTGTTATGAAACATTATGTAGACACCCACATCAGACTGAGAGTCTATAAATCTATTGTGCACAATTCTGCTACTTCAACTACAGCAGGAATAGGCAGCAGGAATAAGGTGCCATTTTTTGGTGAACCAACACTAAATGAAGACAAAACCTTTCCTAGAAGATCCAGCTCCTCTGGCCTTGTCCGTAACACTGTTCTAAACCCAATCTCTGGCCCTAGCACATTGCTCCAAGATACAGTCCCATTGCAGAATTGATGAAAAGACATTGGAAGTGCCAACAGCATGCTTCATTCTGGGGTAGCAATCCTTCAAAAAGTATGCCTATGTCTTCAGCCCTTCCAGCTGCAAAACTAAGTGCTAAACTCACACCTAACCAATGCCTTAGGATTCATTAGTCACCTCTATGTACCCCAGAACTAATGTATTAAGCCATTTTCCCTTATTGATACCAGGTATCTTCTCATACTGACGGAAGAAGAGAGGTCTAGCTAGGTATCCCCCATAGACCCTAAGCTAAACCCACAGCCCTGCCTACATAGCAAGGATCTGACTCCCCTGCTTGTCCTAGCATTAATCAGGCTATAGCCAAAGGTTTTATCATCCTTGTCTTGAATCTTAACTCTAAGTCCAACCCTAATTAGGGAAAACAGCTCTCCTGCTGTGGAGAGGGTGAGGTCCATGGAAGAGTTAATGTATTGTTGTATCCTGCAGATAAAACCAAACCACAACAGGTCCCATAACAACAGAAGCAAATACATGACAGTGAGCTCTGAGAAACTGGGGTTCTCAGGATTATGCTTGAAACAGGGCTGGGGCAAATGTTAGGATTAGCGGTCAGGATTGCAGGCATTTAAATGCTAGCTTCATTGCTTGGTGCTGCGAAGTCCAAAGAAAACGGGAGAGGGCTTGTGCCAGCTGGAGAGGCAGCCTGAACAGGTAGAGATTGGTACTGAACGGCTGAGGTTATGGTTCAGACTCTTGCCTGCACGTGACAAAGCCAAATTTACTGCCACATTCATCCGTTTGTGCAGAAGCAGGAAGACGGTGGTTAGCAGCAGGGCGGATGACTTGTGGTTGGAGCAGGGCAGGCTGCAGCCACCGGCCTGTGCTGAAGGCAAGGGTTTGCGTCTGTGTCAGGGTGCCGGCGTGCGCTCTTGTACTCGTGTGTGGGATCCTTAACCTTGCTCCTTACCTGAGGTACAGCAGGTCAGAGGCACTTCACAGATACCTGCAACGGTCCTCACCTGCTCCTTTCCCTGATCAGTCCTGAAGACACAGAAGGATCCATCAGTAACATAATTTGACTGCCCTAAATGTGGCGGTATCCAGTAAAAATCGCTTTTTTACTCGGTCTGAATTACGCTACAGAGGCTACGTTGTCTCAGCACATGGATGGGTGTGGGGACCAGTTCACGAACTTTCTTTGGGGGCAGTCCTGTTCCAGTAGGCCCAGGAATCGCTGGCAGAGATGGACAGAGAGTTTGCAGTTTCCCTGGCAGATCCGTGCCTGCTCCAGGGATGAGGAAACCTGCTGTCAACTGAACATGCAGTCAGTTGGGTTTTGTGCCTTTGGCTGGTAGTGAGCAGGTTTGATGTTCTCAGTTTACACCAGCTAAGAACTTGATTGCACAGCCTTTAAGTTTGTGTTTCGTTAATTTTTTTCATTTAGAAAATCAAATACATTAGCAAAGACGTTAGAACAATTGTCACTTCAGTGCAGTCTGCTAGCCTGCGTGATCTGAAAGGGAAATTCCCCAGAAAGTGGCTTTAAATGACATTGGAACTGACCATCGTATTTATCATATTTTCCTGTCCAAGGAGAAATACAGAAAGCATGCCAGCAGCAAACCAGTGAAAAATCAATGCTCTTTTACGTTTGTTATTTTTAAAAACCTGAAAGTTACTTGTAAGATAAATAAGGGAGTGTTACTAATTTACATAAATGAGCTTGATATTTTATTGCTGAGCAGGTACTGAACTTGTATATGCTTACTGCACTTATGTACAGTGGTGCTTATTTGCAATTAAGTTGTAGTGATGAAGTGCAAAATTAATATACTGTATTGAAATATTCCTCAGGTGGGTTTTCTGAAATATATCTGGGGTTGCACTAATAAAATCCAGCAGGTTTTATAACTAGAGGGTGTCCCCCACATTCATCCTACTCAAAGAAACGGAGAAAGTTTCATTATGAGAAGGCAAGCGTGTACCTTCCTCGGTCAATCAGAGCTGCTCCTCCTGCTGATGTGCGTTCTCTCTGGTTTTGAGACGGCTTGTAGCGAAGGGAGGCTGCAAATCAGTGGGCTGGGATAGAGAGGTTAAATCCCGCATCCTTTTTGGAAGACGCTGGTATCATTATTAGTTAATATGGGAATACTGCTGTCATTCTTATGGTATCATTATTGTGGTATTGGCTTATGTGGTATCGTTATTATCTAATATTGGATCAATATTAGCAAGCCTGCTTAAAGCTTTAAATAACAACAGGACGTAAAGGCAGAAATATTAATGAAGAAAATTGGAATAGGATGGATTATTAGCAGTGGTGCTGGGGAGCAGAAGGTGGCTCTCTAGTGTTCAGGTGTGGCAGAGAAAGCTCCTGAATCTTCATTAGGACTGTGTGGCAGAAAGGAAAGCAACTGCTGGATGCTTAAACACGCAAGCAAAATTTAAGTTATACCCAAGAGCAACGTTGGGATCTGTCTCACCTAAGTTGGTAGCTTGGAAGCACGTGCTTTCTTCTGTATCATCCAGGCTCCCTTTAGAGCGAGAGAACAGAGGCTGAAGAGGAGTCAGTGAATCACCCGGGAAGGATTTCTTTCAGCTTTAAGTGGAAACAAAACTAAAAGCACCTAAATTACACTGTAAAGTGCCCGTCTCTCTCTACCATCTATAAGCCTGGAGAGACTGATTCAAATGACAGTGTCTGTACGGTAGACATCTGCAGTTAAGTGAGATGCATCCCACCCAAACCCTGGGAAGCTGTAAGGAACTTTCTGAGGGCACAGCACCTAGCACTTTGCTAGAAAAATTACATTTGTGGGCATCTTTTAAGGACTCTCCTCCCAGTAACTATCCAGAGATGTGGGAACGGTTGAAGCGGAGATGTATTCTCTCTTGGGAATGTCAGTCGGATCTTCATTAACACTGGCCGGAGTCCTGTAGGCCCCTGTGTTGTCCTCAAGGCAGATCTGAGAAAGTGACTGCTGGAAAACCTAGAAATTCCTGGTAGTGCTAGAAAAGATTTCATGAAGCGTGCACTTGAGAACGCCTTGAAATGAATGTAATTCAGTGGTATAGCAAGGGGGCCAAATTTTGCTCTTATACCCAGTGGTGCAAGTCCACAGGGTTGGTTGTGGTGGGTATTTCCATATCTTCCTAGCTGAGAAAAATTGGTCCTGGTGGGGGTCTCGAGTGAGGCACTGCCGGAGATAGCAGCAGACGAGACTCAGTGACCTCCCGGGTCTCCTTCCAGCTGTGTTTCGGTGTTCTAATAAACTTGCAGGATCATGTCCACCAGTCTCCTGGGCTCGGCTGAGCCCTGTAACTTACTTATTTACTGGCTGTCCATTATTTATGTGAGAGCAGGAAAACCAGTTGGGTATTTTTCTCTCTGTTGTTATTTTAACTCTTTTTCTTGCTCTCTTTTCTTTCTCCTCTCTGTTGCTATCTTTCATCTACAATTTGTTTTTACTCTGTTGATTTTTGAAGTACCCAAAATATAGCAGACAAAATGCCAAGCTTCAATTAAAAAAAAAAAAAAAAGGCCAACAGAGAGTTGTTATACATTTTTTATGACCTGGAAATCTCCCGAGACATCTTGAGATTGCCGAGATGTTCATCTAACTGGTGGATTGATTTTTTTTTTTCCCCCCCAACTTCAAAGAGTGTCAGCTGGAAAGAGAAACAACTAAGTGGGAATATGGGACATGGGAATTTTGCCCGAAGGGAAAGGAGGCTGCACACCTGTTTATAGACCTGAATAGAGAACACATGAGGCTTTATAGAAAGCACTGTGAAGCTTGCAATGCACGAGTGCAGGTGTTTTGTGTGTTATTCTGAACATATGTTGAAAATCGAGTTATCCAGAGAAGAATTTTACCTGCAGAAAGTGTTTATATCTTATATGACCCCTAATGGCTGAAACTTGTTGCCAATTTTTTTTTCTTTTTAGTTTTCATCAGGAAAGGAAAAGTTCGGGCATTGAGGAGAGCGCATGTGTTAAGTAAAACCCACCCAAGCCCCTCGTTTTCTAAATAAAAAGCATTTACACAGGAATTTTGGAACCACTCCCAAGGCGGCAGGCACGGTGGTGAGCGTTTGGCGCTCGTCCCTCGGGGTCCCGTGCCCGGGGCAGCGCCGGGGGGTCCCCCCGGGCCGGGGCCGGTCCCCCCGGGGACGGCTGCCGCGGGGCCGGGGGCGGCGGGCCTGGTGCCCGCCTGGCCAGCAGGCGGCGCGGCAGCTCCGCGCCTGGGCGGGCTGCGGGCGCCGAGAGGCCTGCGCGGCCGGAGCGGCGGCCGGGCCGCCTTGGCCTGGCTGAGGGGCTGGCCGGCTCCTGGGGGAGGCTGGAGCGAGGTGCCATTCGTGAGCAAACTGGCATCTTGTTTACTCGCTGGCGAGCGACCGGGTGCTGCCTAACTACAGAGAGTCTCCTGCCCCAGAACACTAAAAGGCAGCAGAAAGGGGGACTTACGGTTTGGTCGTGGGGTGCACAGCTTGGGAGGGGAGCGAGGAGGAAGGACGGTGAGGGGGAGGCCAGCTGGGCGGTGGGATGCTGGCTCTGCTTCACACCGGCACTGCGGTCTCCTCGGAAATGCTGCCTTAGCAAAGGACTGTGCCCTTAGCACGCAGCCTCGCTGCAGGCATCTCTCCCCGACGTGCCCCAGGGAGGACAGATTTCTGCTGGTCTCCGCCAGCCGAGCGCACCGTACCGAGGATCTGGCCGTTAAGCAACACAAAGGTGTAAATAGTTCCGCTGTCTGAACTGCATGTTGATTTATACCTATTACTTTCATTCATTTCCCTGCCCAACTGTGATGTTCAAAGGATGTTTCTTCTCTCGGTGGAAGGAAGTGAGAACAAGATTGTGGATGGGGAGAGATGCGGGACGGGAGGTGCACCAGATACGTGGAGCTACAGAGGCAAGGAGAGGAGTGTGCTCGTATTCTGAACTCGGATAGTCACTCTGTGATTTCATTGTCAAGCCAGGGGTATCATGTCCTCCCCCAAGATGTGGATACAACACCATCCTTTTGTTGACAGTCGCTCCTCAGCCTCTGGGGTCATCCATATTTTGCCTCTTGATCAGGTTTTAAAATTAATTTTTGTTTGACAACGTACCTCTGAAGCAACCCCCTGTCCTTCCCCAACAGTCTTTTCACCGAGGGGCATCTGCAAACCGCAGCCCGCAGTGATGGAGCACCTCCACAGTGCCCTGCGGGATGGCAGAGCGGGCATGCTGAGCCCAGGAGCTCTCTGTGCCTTGAGGGGGCTGTGTAGGATAAAGCGCCATTACGGGATATCTCCTGCAAGTGACAGCAGCTTAATTACAAGCTGGATGAGGCTGGAATGGTTTATATCTCTGACAACAGTTTGGGACACCATATTATCAGCCTTCTCCAGATCTTACATGCTGCTTTATAAAGGGCAAAGAACCTGTGATCAATGCTGCTGTTCCTTCTGTGCAGGCAGTCCCGTGCCAGTCTTGCTCTGCTTATAGGGCACCTGCGGAGAGGACACACAAAGACATCTCCCTCCTCCCCTGCCCTGTGCAAGAGGTGTCCACTGGAGATCTGCCTGCCAGAGAAGGGGAGGAGGCAATGCAGGATCTTCTCCTGACTCCTGGTGAACTTGGGGCTGGGCTTGCACTTCAGAAATTGTGGGACTGACTCGGGGAGTGCATTTGCACTTTATAATTGAGCACAAATTCCAGCGCAGCGATCGTGTGTCTGCTCCTTTCCTGGGCAGACATACCTGCTTCTCTCTTGTAAATGCTGTATAAATCCCATAGGAAACTCTGCTTATGCATTGGCTTCAGGATGATTCCTTGTGGCAGAGAATTTGCCTTGGAGTCGAGGCTGAGGGGCTGGGTACTCCTCTTCGATGTTCCTCAATTTTTAGATACCAGCTATAGCGAATAGCTTTGAAATCTTTACCAAGACAAAACTCCCCTTTGCCTTGAAGAGGACATCCAGCCTTGGGCATGAATTCACAATCGCTTGCAGTAAAAAGAGCTTGTTCTTGTTAGTGTCAGGTTGGTCTGGTTGGTTGGTTTTCAGATTGAGCCAAATGGTTATTAAAATGGATGGTGCTCCTGTTCTGGCAAGCTGTCACTTCACAGCGCGCCCGGTTCTGTCAGAGGCATGCTTTCCCAGCCCGCCTCCCCGGCTCCAGGGGCAGAAGATAAGCCAGCAAAAAACGTTCTCTCTAGCCAAGTGTTTGTCTGAAGTGTCCCAGCTACTCTGGAATGATTAGCATCTTTTCTCTCTATGCCTTTTCTGCGTTCACATGTTCCCATCGCATCTGAAATGGAATGATAAAATATTTTCGAAGTAAAGAAAGCCACATATGGCATCCGATTCTTGCACTGTGAGTGCCACCCTTTACTCTCTGCATGCATGTGATAAGTGGGGGTGTCACTTCTGGTTCAAATAACAAGGCAGGACATCAGGTGCACTTAACATCTCAAAAATGGAAAAAGACCAACCATGCACACCCCAAATACTCTATTTCAGTTTATGAAACCAAATGTCATTGTGTTAGCACCACCAGTATGTGACTTCACAGGTACTGACATAGTGTCTGAGCATACCCCAGTCCATTTTACTGACAGCCTGCCAGGGAGTAGGGAAAACCGTATGGAGGAATATGACCAAGTGGCTGTGGCATTAGGCTGCCTTCTGGCAGGGGAGGAGCAGGGGACAGGCAAGGAGGATTTAGCCTGGCCTTGCATGCAGTGCGGATGTCTTTTTTTTCCCAAATTGGCTATTTCCCTTTATTGCAGGTAGGGCAGCAGGCTAAATGGGTTAGTGGCCTCATTTGATTACGGTAACCCCAGTGTTTCTGGGGTGGTTGGGTACTGCCTGCAGCTGGTAAGGAAGCGAGGGTCAGAAATAGCAGGAGTCACCAGGCTGCTGGCTCCTCTACCCACCCTCGCTGCCAACAGGATTTTGGCTTGGGGGAGACTGTATCTTCCTCCTTCCACCATGGGGGAACATTTGCCTTAGTGGCAGCACACTGGCACCATTGAATCATTCGGGATGGGAAATCAGGCTTTCAGTTAAAGTTCAGCTGGTTTGTTTAGTAGTCTCCCATAATGACAAGTGGGGGGATTCAGGATTTTCTAAGCTGTGCAGCTCTTGCAGATGCCGTGAACAAGCAGTGACCCAGACAAACCTTGTCCCCACTGCACAATCTGCTGAGCAGAGGCGAGCGTGTGAGAGCGGTGTCATCCCTGGGCAATGGGCTCCTTTGCCTGGGGTGGAAAAGAGCTGGTTCTTGCAGGTGGCTGCAAAGGTCCCTTCTGTACCTATTTGCCCAGCAGCCCTCAGCACTTCCTACAGAGCACTACTGTACCCATTCAGCCGGGGTGCAGAACATGGGTACCCAGGGCAGAGGCCTTGGCAGATATCTTCTTGCTAGAAGGTAGAGTTGACCAAACCAAAAGGCTACTGGGGGCCATGCATCTTCTGAATTAATCACCTGAAAAAGCATATTTCTGTCAACAACAAATAAAACTAGCACCACCAACAAAATACCCTTTTTCTTTCTAGGGTAAAAGACATTGTATGTCACTCTTGCAAAAATATTCTGTGGCCTTTGGTTTCACAGATCGAGATGTGGATTATGCCCTTAGCCATCAAAGAGATTATCTTCTCAATGTTTGTGAACTTATTTGAGTTCCTAAGTGTGGTCCAGTCAAGAAAATATCCCTGTAAAATTGGAGTATGGCCATGACAAGATTCATCTCTACCCATGGCATCCATCTGAATGCTGGTCCATTTACAAGTCAAAAAAAAAAAAAAGATTTCTTTAAGTGCTATTGCTACAACTTCACCCTGGAAATGATGTGAATATTGAGTTAGTTCTGCATTTTGCATCCCCTCTGGACGACCGATCCTGCAGGTGGGAATGGCCAGTGGATTGCAGCGGGACTGTGGGAGGCAGAGCCTGCTCCCCTCCTCCAGCTGCGTGGCTCTGGAGGTTTCCTGTTTGCGTACCTAATGTCACGCTTCTGCAGGGGTAGTCTGGATAAGAACATATCACTTAAAGTCGCTGTTCTGATCTTAGCCACAGTGTAAGGGTTTGGTGTGAAGTATATCACACCTTCCCCTGAAATCATGCTAAATGGAGAGTCTTCTGTGAATTCAGCTAAATGCGGGGTTAGGCTCTATGTCTGTGTTTTGGGACTCTGCCCAGGCTTATCCACGAAGTCTTATCTAGATTTCTCTCTTTTTCTCTTTTCTCCCCTTTTAATTTTTGCCTAGTACAGGTTTTGGTTGGCTGTCCAAGATCTCAAGAAACAACCTCTACAGGACGTAACCACCAGAGTGGAAGAAATCTGGCAAGAGTTTCTAGCTCCTGGGGCCCAAAGTGCTATCAACCTGGATTCCCACAGCTATGAAAAAACAAGCCAAAATGTCAAAGACCCAGGGAGATACACATATGAAGATGCACAGGTTTGTTTTTTATTTTATGGAACTACTGCTAATAAAACTCTCAGTTTTACTGTGATATTCCACTATCACATTGTTACTGCTCACTTGTAAGAAAAAAGAGATGCACAGTTTGAAGTGACTTTGAGGATATCTATTCAAACTGGGTAAATGATGTTTTCTTTGAATCTATCAATTATAACAGGCTAATGCTCCTCTGGGAACACATGTTCCAAAATTTACAAGTCTGCAAGGCGCAGCGAGCTGGAGCCATGTCTCAGAGAAAGCAAAGATGAAAGAGTGCTATAAAGTTCAGTTTGGCTCTCTGTACTCCCTGTCACCAAAGTCTGTCATATTTATAGAATGGCTGATATATCAAAATCCTGATTAGTACACTTTTTTTATCATTTATTTATTTATAGCTAATTATATCCCTCTCCCACCAAACCCCAAATGCAGTAGCTCCGTCTAACACAGCTAGAAACTTGTCCACCAGACAATACCTTAGAATAATGATAGGACAGCAGGCAATGCAGTGAGCTTAATCCTTCC
Organism: Calonectris borealis; assembly: GCF_964195595.1. Lineage (NCBI taxonomy): Eukaryota > Metazoa > Chordata > Aves > Procellariiformes > Procellariidae > Calonectris > Calonectris borealis. Next base: position 40,725,759 of record NC_134316.1, read on the forward strand.
CTCCTAAGGGCCCCAGATTTATCAGGGAAATTTTACAGATAAACTGTACACAGAAAATGCCTTTAGGAAAACAGATAATTTGAGAAGAACTGCTACAAGCAAGGATAAAGCTTCATAACCTTCTGAGAAAGTGAAAATATCTTTTTATAAAGGCTAAAAAAGAAAAAGGAAGAAGGGATCATTTGGCAAATATTACCAGGGACACAATTAAAAAATGTCCTTCGCATAATCGTTGTTATCAAAAGCATGTAGTAAAACCAACAGCAAGTGAAAAGAATCCCTGTTCTTATATTTTCTTTAAATTGGCATTCAAAGGCAGTTCTTCAAAATATTTCTGCTAACAAAATATTTCTGTCTCAGGGGAGATGTTGTGGACCGCTTATACAAGGTTAGTCAATGAATTTTTCAAACCAGCATCAAACACTGTATTTTCCTGAATGCAATCTTGCTCCTTGGGGCCAGCATAGAAGGAATGTACACAAAGTTTCAAGGCAATCCCCTGTGAATATCAGGCAACTTAAATGTTCTTTTTAAAGCTGAGAAACACAGGAGTATGAAGACATTCTGGCTAAGATGTATTTTTTGCATTGCAGTTATAGTGAACAAGAACTTCTGCAAATTTGCATCACCTGGAAAAAATGATGATGGCAAAATGCAGGCTAAAGCAGATAGGTGAATAATGGGGGAATTGATTAAATTGATAAGTAGAAGTACTGAGAATAAGATGGATGTTTAGACAATGAGTATTTAATCAGAAGAAGATATGGGCGATTTAGGCTTGAACTGATCAGTTCACAATGTAATTGCCATTCAAAGGGGAGCTGATGAAATCAAGCTGGAGCTCTTGCAGTTAGACTGCAGTTTTAGCTCCTTGGGTTAATTTTATTTCAGAGGATTTTTATGCTGACGGATGTCCTCAATTCATCTGCTTTGGTTCATGGACACAGAAGTATGAGGCAAAGGTATACCTTGAGGCCCAGCTGTGGTCCTCTTGGAGACTGAATCTGTGCCAAGAGAGGATAGGGCAATGTGGAAGGTGAACCCAGTTACCTTCTTGCGCAGTGGACTTCTGGTAGCTCTCCAAAGGCCAAGCAAGCTGTTTCTGACTGCTTGACTAGATAGCTAAGGAGGCTGTCTAACAAAAGCAGGGAGAAACAGGACACTGCTGAAGGGCGTAGTGCCCTGGCGGAGCTGGAGCAATGTTGGCTTTTACTGGTTCATCCTGGAGAGGGGATGCTTTTGTTTGCACATCCACTTCACGGGAGCCAATGTAGGTCCCCCCACTGTGCTCTGAATCATCCAGATACTGCCTTGGTGTCTCCCCCAGGTCAGCCCCGCCATCTTGGGGGCTCTGTTGTCCACAAATCTGCAGCAGGTCGTAGCCCAGCTGCCTTATCTCGGCACCCTGGTACCAGGAGCCCATGAGAGCTCCCACACATCCCACATTCCTAGGGACTCAACCAGACACAACCAGTCAAAACACCCCACTGTGGGAGAGAAAATAGGAGTGTTGTCCTGTCCTGTGTAGCTTTAGCACAAAGAGGAAAACAACTGAAATGTCCTTGTGAATAAAGAACAGGAAAAAATTTAGTTTACTGAACAGCACATTCTTTGAATGCCTGCAGCTCTGAGGCACAGACTAAGAGGAAAGAAAAGGGCTGGCTGAACTGAGAAAATGAAATTGCTGCTCCTGCAGTGGAAACATAGGAGAAGGTGATGTGGCACTCTAGCCCTTAGGCCGACCTGGGAGACCTGCAAAATGGCAATTCTGTATAAAAAGCAATGGGAATGAACATGTTCTTGGGAAAGGAAAGGTGTGGCAGAGCACAGTATACTTGAGGCTACTGAATGCGTTATAACCATAAGTTGCAAGCGAAGCATTGTCTGTTGTCAAGTGCTTAACAGTCTACATGGATGTGCTTCTTTGCACAACCTTGGCTCCCAGCCCCAAAGAGCTCTCCCATATGCTGCACGACCATCGGGTAAGACAACTTGCCTAGAAAAAAACAGGGAGAAGAGGGGGCTCCCAACAAACATGTCTCTCACTTAAGACCTCTTTGTCCTAAGGCCACTCACGCTCTGAAGGCAAATGGTTCCTCTATTTAAGAAAAGTGACACTGAAAATCTCAGCTCCAAACGTCCTCAAAGGGCTCCTAATCCAAAACTGAATTTGGTGTGCATTTATTATTTCGGACAGAGCTCTCTCTAACATGGGTTCCTGTATTACAGACGCGAGTGTTTTGCCATCTCCCCCTCTCAGCTTAAGATATTTGCCCTGTTGTGTGTCCCTTTGCTGCTGCGGCGCTCTGCAGTCCTGCACCGCTCTGCTTGCACAGAGCCGCCTTCTCTTGCTGCATCCCCCGCGTGTGCCCTCACCCGCCCCGTGCCCCTCTCAGGCTGTGCTGGCTCAGCCTGCGCTCGCCTTCCCCAGCCATCCAGTTTGCTGGCGTCCCCCATCCCTGAGCAGCACAGCCCCTGCTCCTAGCTCTGTCCTGATCGTCAGCTCTGCCAGCTATCTTGATTTGCAGCACCTTTTGTCATTTTAGCGCTGGGCCCCTCCAGAGGCGAGCCTACCAATTTAGCTGATTATTTTCTGCTCTTAAACAACTGTCCACTGAGTAAAATATTATGATTATCAAACCATTTTCACTGGGGAGTAAAGCAGCTTTTAATACAAGGGGCACCGTCAGGAAAGGTCAGTTCAATTAAACAGTGAACTACTTAGCAGGATGTAAGCTCCCACAGGAGTTATCAGCATCATTGAACAACCAGTGTGGGGCCCTGCAATATGAAGCAGGGACAGCCGGCTCGGGAAAGTAAATAGGTTTGGGTCCATCCGAATGGCCTCTTTTGGCTAATGAAGCTGCTGACAGCCAAAGTAATTCATCTTTAACATGGGAACCCAGAGCTGAGAGTGTGACAATTATGGCTTCTCCGTACAACACGTAATTAGTTTTTAAACATTTTTTTCCCCCCACCTTCAAGCATCTCCTTGCCTCCCCTGAAATGTCTTCCTGCCTTCAGCAAGCCTTTAATCCCTGCCTCAGTCCCTTGGTGTTGGGAACTAGTATCACAAGAATGCATTGTGTCTCCTGATAGTAATGTTTGCTTGTAGGGGCATTTACTGGTAGGGTTCAGAGCTAGGTATAGTCAAGTAAGGTAAGCCACGTAGTTGTCTTTGGAATTACTTTCCTGTTTGCTTTGTTTATTTTTCTTCTGTAATAAATAAAATAGAGTTTTAGATTGACGTTCCTTTACCTGAACTAATCGGCTATTGTTTCTGTGAAGATGATTCGGGGAAATTCAGTTCTAATCCCGGCTCAGTTAGGGATTTTAACTGTGCTGTGCAGATCCTTGGCTAATTCCAGAGCAGATTTAGACTATGATGCCAAACTCCAGGCTGCTCAAACCAGAAATGTACCTGGCCCAGATTTGGACCCAATTCATGCTCTCAGCTGCCCCAGGTGTTGGTTCAGTTTGTTCTGGACTGTGATAGAGATACAAGCCCTTGCAGGATTCGTCAGTGATCAGTCCTCAGTTTGCATTCTGGTCCATCAGGAAGCTGGGAGCGTTGACAGAACTTGAGAGGATCCTGCTGAATTCAAAAACAAACTCCAGGTGTGAACAAGGATCTCTTGGTAGGTGAATGTCATTTCCTACCAAGAAGGGAAAATGAGGGGTGACCTTTCTTCCACTGACTTTGTCTTTTCAAGCATGCACAGGATGTGAAAGCAAGCATATAGAGCAGTGTATGCCTGATGCCTATTCAGTGGGCATACGAACTCCTTTTGTACAGAACCTACAAAAAAATCACAGCATGGAAGGAAAATGTGAAAATAATCATTCATTGTGCGTCTGTATCACCTTTCATGTAAGAACTTGAAGAAACATTATTCCTATTTTCTTGAAGTTTCACCTAGTCACCCCAGTTACATGCATGCTTGTAAAGGACGGTGTCTAAGGGTGGAGAATTGAGGTAACAGCAAAGCAGCTCTGGTTGGCAGTGCGGGCAGTCAGCAAGGGGACATAGGGCAGACCCAGGCGCTCTGCCTTGAAGGGGGGGCTCAAGTCCTCCTGAGCCAGCGCTGCTCAGAGACCTGATGCTTGCACTACGGGGAATTGAAAGCACTGCAGTGCCGCGTCCATATGTATACATGGGTGGTGCCCAGGCCTCCTGGAGGCTTTTGACAGCCTGGACCTTCCTGTGGAGGTTAGGGACGGCACGAGGACTTGACCTTTATTCTCTTCTCCTCCTTTGGCTCTGATTCTGTGGGACTGGAGGAGAAAATCCTTCCTTACACTGCGCTCCGGTTGCCTTCCCTGTATGTGGATTACGGTGACCGTAGAAACAGCCTTCACCAGAAGCCTCACTGTTGCTGTGTATTTGTTACACAGGCAAACAAAAATGCAAGTTCCTTCCCTTGTGGATTTCACAAAACAACCTACAACCAAACAGAATCTAAAACCAAGAGCCCCACAAGTACACCCAGAAGAGCAATTAGGTGTCTGGAGCAAAAATAGGAAAGTGATGGTGGAGGTTTATGCTGGTGTGGCTGATGCTGCGCAAAGCAGGAAACAAAAGATAGGAGCAGATATTCAGTGTTATTACTTTCCCGGGATTTTTTTTTCAAAATGTACATACCCATCACACATCAGAAAGTACTTCTTTTATCCTTTGCCTTTCATTTTAATTTGTGGTCTAGTAGTCATGTTATATGAAAAACATCTAACATCCAGCCTTTGTCTTGCTGTTGCCTTTATGTCTCTGAAGGCGTCAGGGATCAAATGACTGTCTAAGCTAATGCCCCTGTTACACAGGGGCAAGAGAAGGGCTAGGAAAAGTCACGAGTGAGCTCTCTCCTTGCACATACAGTGACAGAAGACAGCAGATCTCTCCAAATGAAAGATCACGAGAATGGGGTGACAAGAACAGTCAGCATATTCCCACAGGACAATAGTCTACCTGTTACTCGGTGTGTTGATCCTGCCAAGCTGGCTAGAACCACGTGCACGAGCAATAACAGTGCCTCATGTACCAGACATTTCCTAACTCCAAAAAATACCTTTAAATGGATTACATGGGAAAGCCTCTAGCTTGCTTAAAAATTGAATTCAGCACTTAAACTCTGGGACTCTTGTGCCAGTAGTGTGCACTGTGCTTCTTGAATGCAGGAAACAACCGCATGTCAAATCCAGAGCAAGAGTATTTCCTTGTCATGTGAAAGTCAGGAAGCAGCTGATGCTGTTCTCTTTCTCCCAAGGAGGGAGTGAAAGGGCCTGCAAATGCATCCCTTTCTACCTGAGAAGCCAGGTAGACTGGAGTCCACTTCTCATGGATGATGGGTGAATGTTCTTGCAGATGACTCAGTTCCACCCCTGCCAAACCCACTGCAGGAACACTGCAGTCTAATTTTTCTACAGGTTTGTAGTAACACTCTTAAAGTGTTCACCCTTCTTATTTAAAAAAAATATATCCCTGGGGAGATTTTTCAGCAATGAATTTCACATCTCCCCTTCTCAGACCACAGTAGGTATGAAAGTCTTGCTGTCTGGAAGGGGTTCATCAGCAAACAGATGCAAGATTGTGATATGCATTTGTAACATGGGCTCCAAGAGCTTGAGCTCAGTTGCTTAGAGGCAGGTCCAAGTTGATATAGCAGCAGATATCCTACAGCCAAAATGTTGATGAGGTGTGGAAGGCTGTTTATGTATTCAGCATATATTCTCTAGGTGTGCATCCAGGCAGGGCTGGTGGTCCTTATCTCAGCATAGCCACCTTTATGCAGAAGCTGTATGCTGCTTGTTTCTGTAAGGCTGCATCCTGCTCTGTCACCATCTCCTATGGGTCATAGACTGCCTGGGTGCAACAGAATTTCATTTCTGCTGTGTGAGGGATTCTGCGTGTTCTGCTCCATGGCACAACTCGGTTTTCCGGCAGGATTTTTCCCAGAGAAAACAGAAAGAGGAAGCTGCAGACTGCCTTGCAAATGTCAGGGTGTTGGCCAAAAACTGGAGTAGTTTCATCTCATGGCTGTACCACAGCACGTATAGGAGTGCAAAAACCCATCTTCATTGCTGCAACCCCTAGATATTGTATTGTTTGGAAAAGAGATGCCAATCTTCCAAATGCTGCACTAGGTTGTCCCCTCCTCCCAAGCAAAACCTGTTCACTTGGGCTTTTTGCCAATAGCCGGGATTTGGCCCATATTGAGAGAATCAGCCTCTTAGCCATGATCATTGTTCGCAGAACCTAAAGCTGCTCATACGGCATTAGACTCCTGGCAGCCCACTCCTGTCTCCCAGGATAGTCCTTGCTATATTTAGGACTAAATCCTCCTGCAGTACCAGGCTGACCCCTTAACTGCGCAGTGCTCGACAACCCTTCGCCTCTCTAGTCCTCCACACCGCGTCTGCCACGGACCCCCCGGCAGCTCTGCCTTCCCATTTGTGTGTTTGGAGGTATGAAGCAAACCAGTTGTCTCATCAATTTACAGAGGAGCCAAAGCTAAATTTATGTGTTACTTTTATCAACGCACTTTCCCCCAAAAGATTTACATTGTGTTTCCAACTATGTATCTACAGGGCTAAACAAAGGATTTCTGTGTATTACTCAAAATGAGCTCTCATTGCTTACAGTTATCCCTCCTGCTAAAGCTCTTTCTTACGTTCCTGTGCCTTCAGCCCAGTGTAATTTCATTTGTGGCCTGAAAAGAGGTTTTGTGCTTTTTAGTTTAGCAGGGAGGTTAGTATATATTACAGTATAATTATTCTTTTTTTTTTTTCCTTAGTAATAAAAACAACTTGGTTGAGTGTGAAGAAAATGCACCAGCTAAAACTGTGGGTGTAAATTATTGTGTCACTTAAATAACTTGAGAGTGGCCAAAAAGATATTGCTCAGATTTTCCAGAGCAATTCACGCTCAGGCCAAGACCCTTATGTGCCATTTACCAACCTGAAACATTTTTTCTAAACTATAAATCAAGGAAAGCCTAGCACTCCCGCAGCAGCCAGAGCCCTCGTTTACCCCTGGCCCTGCTAGATGGCAGTAGTGCCAGGTACCAGGGCGGCTTCGGGAAGGGGGCTCTCCCTGGCTAATGCATGCAGACAGCTCAAACCCCGCAGCACAGCGTTTTTGAGAAGAGTAAAATCCTAAATGCAGGGACCAGAACAAGCAGATCCAGAGGCGTTCTTAGTGGAGAGTTGGAGACATTAAGGGGAATTGGAGTAAAACCCCTGTGTTTCCCTGCCTCCTCCCCCCGCTGGTGTTTTCCCATCAGGTTCAGACAGGGCAAGTGTGAAGGTCTTTTCTTCCGCAGCTTCTTCACTGCTTGCCTCATCTCAGCTGTGTCTGCACTTCCAGAGCCGATGCAGCATTTTTTCCTGCTTTCTCAAAAGCGCATTTCATCACCGTCAGTTAGACTGAATGGCAGTTGATCATAATTGCTCCTAAAAACTGTTGCATTCAGTAGTGGCACAAGTAACTGCTAAAGAGGAGTAGGTCTTCTTTCCTCTCTTCAGATTTTTGGAAGATCCTGGTGGTGGTGTGGTAGACGGTCCTGCCATTCAGGCAGGATTCCTGAGGATGGGCTGGAAAAAGTACAACAGAGCGAATAGGATATGTCTCCAACAGCCCCTGGATAGCAGGTTTTGCTGACTGCAGTACACGTGCGTGCTGGCGCAGGGGTTAACCTCACCCCCTCTGCCACAGATGTCCGTGCAGAGTAGAGTTGCCGACAGAAAGGCATTAGACTGCTGCCAAGTCTAATTGGAAGGTGCAGCAGTCGCACACCGTATGCTCAGAAAAGCATCTCCCTGCTTTCTCCTTCCCACGTCCTCTTTGTGCTATGAGACAGCTCTTCAAAAGCAAACTGCGGGCAGGTCCTCAGCTGGCGTCTGTTGTCATCCTTCCAGCAGAGGCCACGAGGCGTTCACTGAGGCTCTGCTCTCTCATGTGCAAATCTGCAATAAATTCCTCCCCAGTGCTCAGCATACAGGTAGAGCAAACATTAACATTCATTGCAGTTTGCTGTTATTTATTTAGTTATTTAATCTCCTGCTTTACGTTGCTTGTGGGCTTTTCTTCTAATGGATTTGTCTGACATTCTGCAAATCTCCCTTGCAGTTGGCCAGAGGGGCAGCTGCTGGTGTTCGCATGCTTGCAATACAAAGGGGTCTCCAAATCAGCTCTCACTAGTTTAATGCCAGGTCTTGGTGACAGGGTGAATGGGTGCTCCAAAACAATCCAAACGATGTGAGCAGGATAACTAGAGCAAGGAGGTTTCTGACCAGTTTACAGAGGGCAAAGTGGGCCCTTGGGGCTCAAGTGAACAGCTATCTAGCCTTAGTGTAAGCCCTCCGGAATGGGCTAAAAATGTGCTACGTGGGAAACCTGTGCTTGAAATGAGCAAATAATTTGCAATTTCCCCCTATTCACCCTCATCATCTAATGCTTACAGCTGTGTTTAGGCACAAACAGGGAAAACTTTTTATCAGCAAGTTAAAATTTAAGGGCTTTCTGGAATCTAACTGGTGTTCAAAGGTCATGAGAACATTGTGCTTGGCCTTCACAACCCCCAAAAAGTCTCAAGCCTGTCACAAAATGTCACAGTGGGTAAGATACAGGTGGGATTAGAAATGGATATGTTTAACCAACAACACTGCTTTTGTCTCATATACACATTTCAGAGGAAAGAACCAAGACGTTCTGCTAAAAAGAAATGTTCTTAACAGAGAACACGATTCCTGAGGTCTGCCAGGTGCTTTGTGCAAGTCAGGTGGTGTTATTATTTTTTTATCATTCAGGTTTTTTCCCATATATTTCTCGGGTGTTCCCAAGGTCCTGCTTGGCTGCCACCTGTGCCTTCCTCAGGGTCACTGCGCTTTGACTGCGAAGGGGGAGAGAGACCTGAGATCACATTGCAGCACATTGATTTGAAGCAGGTGCAGCTTTGAGACAGTTTCTGCTATCTCAGCCACCTCCCACGTTCCCGTCTGGATTGCAAACTTTCTTGGCTTTTTTTTCCTCCCCCTTTCCCCTCTTGTCAAGAAAATTTACAGAGCTTGTCCTTCATCTCCTTCCAAAGATAGAGCTTGTGGAAGGAAAACAGCCGAGAGATGCTGAATCTTACCAGGGTTTATTTCCTGGCACTTAAGCTGTCAGCTGTAGTTGGGGCGGGATTTCCTTTTGGTTTCACGTAACTGTAGAAAAGAATTTTTTTGTGATTTACCTGGCTGGTTCCTTCATTTTCTAATTCACAGAAGTGACAACGTTTCCTCCTTTAAAATTTACTGTTTGTTCTCCTTTATCTCGTGCAATGGCGATGGCAAGTGGAATGGTTAGGCTTTCTGAAGCGTAACTCTCATGATACAAGCCTAGGTACAGAGAAGATGCTCAGTGGATAGCCTTCAGGCCCGCTGCGTAGTTCTTCCCACCGTGGAGGAGGTGTGATTCAGGTGCCCAAAAGACGAAAGGGGGTCTGCCTTTTTCTCAAGAAGGGATGCAGGCAGTCCCTGTTGCCTCTGTTGCCTTGGTTCAGGATCTGGGGAACAACAGTTCTGGGGATGTTTGACAGCAAACCCGCTCTGCTTGCAGGAGTCGTGTAAGGGAATCGTTTGCTCCCTGGAGACGAAATCCGCTGTAATTACAAAAGCAGGTTATTGTGTCACCCTCCATGTTAGACTGACATTTCCCAATGTGCATCCATCCTCGCAGGGGAGCATCAGTACAGCCAGCACTCATCAACAGCACCCTGTGTGAGGGACTAAGTGACTGGTCAGCTCAAAAAGCCAGCTCGCCAGGGCTTGCTCGCACATGTCAAGTCAGTCCCTGTCTCCATTCGCAGCTGCCACCGCAGTGGCCTGAGACAGCGGTTTGGTGCTCAGAGGTAGCTGCCAAGGCTGCAGGGGAGACCAGTGGGATGTGTGATGCCTGTCAACTCCTCGCCAAATCTTGAAAGGCTTTTTTTTCCCTGCCTTCTATCTGTTTTTAAAAGCAGGGTGCTGCCTTGTTTAATAGATAGTTGTTGGGCAATTTTTGTTAGAAGATTGTTTTGAATTTTTGTTTTTGCAATGCGATTCCCTAAAGGATTGCTGTCTTAAGTCTAGAGCAGGGAGTTGGGAGTCTGAGCCCTACTGGGCACTGGTACCCAGCAATGGCTGGGAGATGCTACACTGCCTAGGTGAAACGTTGCTCCTGTTGTGCAGATGTGGCACAGGAACTTCCCATGGCACTTGCAAAGAAATGTCGCAGTGATAATTCTGGCCAGACTACTCGCAGTGCAGGAGACTGTAATGTCCAGAGCTGCAGCTGCTTTGTTAAAAATTACACAAGTAGTGGATTTGCTTTGTGTATTCAGGGAGCCAGTAATAATGAGCTCGTTACCCTATAATAAACAACTTTACAAAATGCAGAGTTCTCTCAGCATAAGGATGGGAAGGCTCAAATTTCTTGCCAGCAGCATCAGGTATGTCAGGGAGCGTGCATGTGTATAAAGTGCATCACTAGAGAAGCTGGCTGCAGTTGGAGATTTAGTCTTTGGTGAGGTTATGCTCCACCATGTGATAAAGAGGAGGAACAAAAGCAGCTGCTCAGTAAAATAAGAAGTGAGAGACCAGTGGGTTGCAATGATCCAAAATGAGTTAAAAATCCATGATAGAAGGGGACAAGCCAATTTGCACAAGTTGCAGAGAGCAGCTAAATCCGTGCAGACACCTCTGTTGATAGGCCCGTTGCTCAGGTTTCCTCGGAAGAATACGCTCAGTTGCTAGACCTCCAGTAGCTTTCAATGTATTTAAGAAATGAGGAGCTGCTGAACACTAACTGTAAATTCTCCCTAGCAAGTTGCAGATTTCAGAAAGTATAACAGAAAATAGCTCGTGGCAAAGAACAGAGCAGGCTAAAGATCAAAACAAATGTCCCAGCCACTGGCGTTTCCTCTCCTGCAGCTAGGTTTGTTGTGTACCGGGGCTGAGCACACACTGCAGCCACAATTTTAGCAGGAACCTTCATGGTGCAGTCTCAGCGGGGATTTTGGCTGCAGCAACGTAAGCTGTCCTGTACTGCTGCAAATTGGAAGGCAGTCTTCGTTGACCTGAGCAACTGGCTCAGACTTCCAGTAGGTGCTTCAGAAATGCAGTGCTGTAAAATAAATTAGTGTATCGTTCGTGCCTCCAGTCCAGAGCTTCTTCAAAGCAAGCCCTTTGAATTCTTGCAATTAAGCAGTAAAGTTTGCTTCTGAAGCTACGCATGTCCCTCCCTTCCCCTATGCTTCCCCTTCTTTCTTCATTAGCATTCAAAGCCTAGGAACAGTTATTCCCTGTTTGATTATATCTTTGGTGAACAGCTGAAAGGTAGCGGTGTTGCTGTTCATTGATTCCAAGATGTGAAAAGCAGAGAAAATGCTTCATACCAATTAGCTAACTGTGGTGGCAGTTGGGCTGTGGGTGTGCAATAGTCCTGTTTTTCAGGGAAGGGCTTCAGTTAAGAAGTCAGCTTGTGGTTTATTTCATCTCATGATCGAAGTAATTTTTCCCCCTGCCCATAGCCAGATATTGAGTTCAAATACTGTTTTAAGGTCAAATACATGAAATCGCCTTGACATGAGCAAGAATGATAGTTGTAGCTGGCATGCCGACGGGTTGTATGGCCAGCCTGGTGTGTTCTCCTTTGTCTGCAAACAGCTCATGTGATCTGTCTGCGCAGCAATGAGAACTGAATGTTATTTTCCAAAAATGTTATCATTGTTTTTCAGAGCAGACCGAGTTGTCTGACCACAGGTAAAGAAACCATTCGGAGTCCAAAGGTAGTAAAAAAAAAATTAATCACATGTCTATCAAAATGTTAATCAAAATACCCCTGTCACCCACCACCTTACCTAAGCCCCACAGCACCTTCCTGCCCACCTCAGCACCCCCTCACACCAGCACCCTGCATGTACTGGGTGCTGCAAGGGAGGACCGCTAAGAGGAGGGAGGCTCTGGAGACCCCTCAAGCCCTTTACTGTTGATGGGCTATAAGGTGGCTGCCCCACTTAGTCCTAAGTCTCCTCATGCTGCTGGAGGAGGAAGGAAAAAGACTTTTAGGTATATAGTTAGGTGGGTTTTTTCCCCAGGTAATTATGAAGAACTCATTAGGAGGACACGGAGTCTCCTTGAGAAACCTTAAGAGGTAACAAGACAGGTGAACTGGTTGCAATATGGTTGGGTTTAAATCAATTGAATCCTGAGTTTCTGCTAGTTGAAGTATTTGAGAGAGAGCTGATGTTGAAAATCCTTATTCACATCAGAGAAATAGAAATCTTTTTGACGACCATATCCATGACGTGCATAATTTTCCCTCTTCTTGTCTTAGTGCGTACTTGGCTCATTCTGTCCTGAATAAATAGAACAAATGTCCCACAGCTGGATGTGAAATCTCATGGCAGTGCTCTAGGTGAGAAGTATGAAGCTGTGCCCTCCCTTGTGTTTTTCTGCAGTAAGGAAGGGTGACAGTTGCTAAATGGCTTTATACGAGCGTTTCTATTGGAAAATCTTGTGCTATCCTTCAGATAGATAGCACTACACAAATGAGGATTTGTCAGGTGTAAAAGCAAGTACGGAAATTAACCAGTAAAAATCGTTCCACACCAGGTTGTAGCTCAAAGGATACGTTTCTGCTGTGTCTAGGAAAAGCAGTGGCAGTTATGCCCCTCTTAGGACTACACCGAATAGTGCAAGAAAGCTGAATTAAGCAGTTCTTCTGTGTATAGACAGGTCATCACTAATTACCCATGATGGTAAAGTTAAGGGAATTCTGCTTGGCTTGTTAACACTGTGAAATAAGCTATGCGACTTCAGTCTGGTTTGGCTCTTCTAAAGTTTCACGTACAATAGCTTTAGGGCAGGAAAGAATAGTTCACGTTGTATAAATCAGTATAGATAAAATTGCTCATTAACTCTATAAAAGTGCTTCCTTGGGCAGAGTCTAAGAGAAATGTCCAGGGTGCCCGTTTTTCTCTTGAGTTCCTTTAGTGTGTTCTTTATTTGGTCAAAGTATTTTGATTTGATTTTCTTGGCATTTGGGATAATATCTATTACAAATTCAGGGATAATTAGAAGAAGAGCTGACTGTGTTAAGGGATTCTCAGCAGGAAAGTAAAACTAAGCAAGGAAATTGGAAAAGGGTAGGCATGAAGTTCTGCTGCAATGAAACACCACTTTGTAAGTTTGAAGATGCACATAGTAAGCGTTCTCAGAGCAAACTGGTAACAGTAGTTTGACTTGCTAGGAGAAAAAAGACCCTATGGGAGGGACTCATCTGACATTTATACGTATGATGTAGCCATCCACATCTGAGCTAGTCGTATAACTTCCCTGCATAGTCACCAGAGATACGGGCTTTTTCAGGACATTAACAGGTTGGCTTGCTTTAAGTATGTGTCTTAAGTGGAGATTAAATGTGTCCAAGTATCAGTTCCCCTCCTTGAACAGGAGGGGAGTGCTGGGCGGTAGTTCAAGTATTTATGAGTGGTAAAATAAAACCTAATCTGTGGGACAATTTCTGGTGTTTATTTCTTCCTTCTTGAGACATCCCAGTAGTTTCAGCCTGGCTAGACACCTGCTTGTAGTCTGGGGACTTCAGAGAGTTGCAGTCTTTGAAGAATAACACTGATTACTGAATAATGTGTGCCAGCCTTTGGGGTGAGGGCCATCTCTCTGTTTTGTGTTCGTACAGCCCCAGGCGCAGCAGGGTCCTGCCCCAGGATGGACCTCCTGTACACTAACCTAACACAGATAATCAATAATAGCAGACTTAATTAGAACTTTGATCAGTCTCTCTTCCTTCTAATTTGCTGTGTTCTAAATCCCTGTAATGTCTAAATGAGGTTTGATAACAATTCTCTGTCTCTCATTTCCTCCCGTCCCACAGGAGCACATTTACAAGCTGATGAAGAGTGACAGCTATGCGCGCTTCCTCCGTTCGAATGCTTACCAGGACTTACTGCTGGCGAAGAAGAAGGTATCTGTTGGAAAGGACATGCTTGCATCTTTTAGCATCTCTTGATTCTCACCTGCTGCTTGCTGCTAGTGTAAAAATGAAAACATTGTTTCCTTTTTTTTTTCCTTTATTTAAGAAAGGAATGAGCACTTTTGTTTTCTTCACTGGGGGCACAGGGTTTGGCATCTGTATGCACAGCCTCAACATATGTTTTGGGGAAAACATGGTGACCCAAGGTAAAAATAATATGGAAAGGTGTTTGTCTTGCACAGCTGTCTCCCAAACTCAGTGCAGGCAATTAAAATTGTATCTCCTCTTCCTCCTGACAAAGATGGTGTCTGGCATGAGAAGCAGAACCCATCAATCTATTCAATACTGGTGCAAATTTCACCCATTCTGGTTTTCACCTCCCTAGCCTCACCATGTGATCCTCCCTTTGGATGCCTTACCTATAGACCCCCCTGCAGTGATTCCTATGCTCCTTTTCTCCCTTTCCCTTGCTTTTGGCTCCGCAGACATGTTTCCTTTTCCTTGGAGATGAGAAATTGCAACCCATGCAGTAATCAAGAATTCCAGCCACATTTTTTCACAGGAGAACTGGGTTTGAGCTCTTCTTAGCCTTTTTGGTGTCTGCATGTGCTCTGCCAGCACCATGTTTCTGCCAGGAACCCCCAGTTCAGGGTAGCAAAGGAGTGGTTACATAGAGTTACGGCAGCTCCTGTCCAAGCGTCCCTTTTTTCTGAGGGGGCTGGGAGGTAAGCTACTGATCTCTCTGTTTGTGGCTGTGTTCAGATGCTTCCTGCACCTCCTGACTTATTCCCATAAGTCTGCGTGTCCGTCTGTGTGCATGTACATGCATGTACACATGTACATGTCCCACTTATATTTGGCTTCCAGGACCGTACATAAACTGACTCCTGACTCTTGCAGCCTGAGTGTGTGGTTTCCCATCACCATCTTCCCTGCTGTTTTTCTGCTGCATTCTCTGTGTGCTGCCAAATTACATTGCATCGGCACAATACAATGAAATCCCAGTGGTATTTTTGTCCTGATTGTCATTGTGTGCCCTAAAAGCATGCATATGGTGACAAAAGGAGACAAACCCCACTGTCTGCTCTGCCTGGGACTACTGCAGGTGGATTAGGGGAAGGTAATGGAGGGCAGCAGTCAGCCCTGTGTTTCAAAATGTCTGGTTCTGAGACAGCATAAACCAGTGCTGCTTACATTTGAAAAGGTTACACCTGCCTTAGAGTTCAGAGGCTGTGGGGAAAGGAGGTACAAGGCAAAGTCTTCTGATGGTATAAAGCATAAAAAACCTTTGCCATCTTCCTACCCCTATCAGCTAATGGTGTGTGCCCCCACCCCCAAGTCTCCATTGAACACGTGAGGGGTCATGTGCTTCAAAGAAGGAGACTTTTCTCCTCCCAGCTGAGCCCATTTTTTTTTTCTGGCAATCCTTGTTCGCTGTCACATCAAGCCCTGGCTGTATCAGCATGACATCCTCATCCCCCCGCAAACTGCTGGAGGAGCAGGTTTTGGTGTCACGTTAACACAGCCGTGAAAGTAAGAATCAAGTTTCTTTTTAGAAAGAGCTGTGGGTGCACGAGTAAACATAGCGATGCACAAAAAAGGCAGGAGTAGATCTGTGTAGATCAGTTGTTCACCAGCTTCACACAATGCGGGAGGGGAGTTGATGTTACTCCAGAATCTATAAAGCTCTTTGCAATCACGTTGCATTGTGTTGGGCAAGTGAACATTTCTGAAGTGGTGTAGGTACAGAGATGCTGACAGAAAGAACATGAAGTTTCTGTACGCTGAGCTACACGGTAAGATCTTCAGTACCTTTGGTGCAGCTTTGAGAAGGCATCCCTTTAAAATTCCTTTGAATAGCTGGAAAGCAGAAGGAAGGAAAAGAGAAACCCAGTGGCATATCAGAGCCTGCATGGATGGAGGATTTGGTTTAGAGCCTGCATACAAAGTCCTGGATTCACTGATGTGAGTAGAAATTCACTGTAGTTGTTTAAGACTTGATGAGTACATCTCTCTGGGGCATGAGTGTGTCTTGCCCCAAAGACATTGTCCTAGCATTGCCTGTATACCACACCAATATGGCATAGCCTTACTTTTATTACTGAAAATAAGTTCTGTCAGAAGCACAGCATGATGAACTTGGGCTAAAAGAGTTGATTGCACAAAGCAAATGAACGTCTCTATGGCTTGAGATTCACACATGAATACTTTGTGGGTAAGTTTATGTCATTTGGGATCTTTTGCCCTCCAGCACTGGGTTGTGGCAAGCTGAGTGGGCAGAAGGGAAAAGGTTGGCTGTGTGGCTAACAGGACTGGGAGCCACAAAATCCATGCACTTCTCCTGGTTCCCCCGCTTACTTTCTTGTGTGACCTTGAGGAAAAGAAGGTACAACTTTGCCTGCCTCATAGCCTCTTCTCTGTCAAATGGGAATAATAATAGCGACCTGCTCAGTGGAGAGGTGGCAGGGCTTGATTAGTGCCTTGCAATTAGTGTCAAGCCTTAAATGCTTGACATTTTTGAGATTTGTAAGATACTGTAAGTTTGAAGAGTTACTTTTTTTCCACACCGTACAATAACCACAGATGTGGGAGCTTCCCCTCCTTGCTCTGGGAGTGCAGTAATGGAGGGAAGGGAGGGAGGAGAAGTTATGGGTCGGGACTGAGATACAATGACAGAATTATGAGGGGCACCAGGGAGGATAAAAGGAACATACTGTTCACACCACTAACTGATGCAAGACAGTGGACATAGGCTGTGTACAGACCAGGCATACATACTTTGTTAATCCATTTTAGATTTTTTTTTTTCCTCTGTTCTTCCCAGTGTCATTATTACAAATAACCACAGTATTATTGGCCTCGATCCTGCAGATTCATGGTGCTCAGCAGGGAACATGAGGTTGGCCTCTAGCAAGGGTGTGATTGGAAGCAGTGTGCTGCAGAGGGGGAAAGCTGGGTGTAGCTCCCTGCCTTGCACAGAAGTCCTCCTCCCCTGCCGGGCTGGAGGAGAGGAGGGATGAGGGCAGAGCCCTGTCCTCAGGAGGAACGGCTGTACACCCGCCCCAATTTGAGCTCTGTGCCTCCATGCGCAGCCTTCCCCTGCAGCAGATAGAAATCACAGAGCCACTGAAAGCGGCCGGCTCAGCGGCGAGGGGCTGGATGGTGCTGAGATCCCTGACTGACTCACCGCAATTTATTTGTGTATCTACGCCCCACTCGTGCTGTGCAGAGTCGAGTGTCGACCTGCTCCTTTTTCTGCTGATAGCACGTTACTGCAGGCTACTTTACAGCAGGTAATCACCACCGCACCGCCCCCCAGCCCTCCTCCACGGTAGCCAAAATGGTGGCTGGATGTCCTTAGACAGCAGCAAGCCTCATGTCGGAACGAGTGCTGTGACAAACCTCGCTCGAGGCAAGGAGGAGTTTGGGCTGGGTGACTTGGCTGCAGAGCAGGGGTTTATTCCCTGGGGAAAGAGCAGCATAAAGTAGTTAGTGCACCATGGAAGGGGGTGGGAGTGCACAGGAGCTTTGTTAACGGTGAAGGAGCAGCCAGACATGTGCTCTGCTAATTATTTTTGAGAAGGGAGAGAAAGGAACAGAAAAGACCTTGAGGCACTTTCCATTACTCCCTGTAAAGATGAAACGATTACATTGGTGGGCATCTCCACGTTAGCAGGCACCTGACTGCCAGCTGAAGCGGCAGCCGAGCTGTCACGGTTCGGGTGTTCATGTCAGCCTGGCATGGGCTGGCGTCCCGCTGTCCGGCCCTGCCCGCAGGCAGGGGAGCGTCCCGGAAAGGCAGCCGCAGCTGCCGTGCAGACGGGCTGCGAAGCCACGGGAGTGAGCCCTGTCGCACTGGGGGAAGAGCAGGTTGGTATTTGCTTGGTTTAGAGCATTGTTTTCCTCTCCAGCTAGTTCAGAGAAGGGCGAGATCTCTGTGGTCCTGCGCAAATGGACACAAAACAGATGCAAAATACTGTTCCAGCCATTTGGCGGCATTGTACATGCCCTTTGCTTTGGACAGGTGTACATGACTGCCTGAGAAGGCAGGGACCTGATCCTGGCCTTTTCCTGAGCCAGGGTCAGGGAAGTGATTATCCTTTATTTTTGTCTGACACCATTCCCCCTGGAACTCATGGTCTTCACCAAGTTGAAGTTCAAAAAAACCCCACCCCAAGCCACGAAGTCTCATACCAAGAAAAGGATTCAATAGCCAACAAAATTAATCCTGGAATGGAGAGAGGGAGGGAGAGATTTTTGCAGACCTGCAGTTCAGAAGACCAAGCTTTTGGATACATTTCCCTACGCCTTTTCAGATCCCTGGCAAAAAGTGTCAGCAAGGCAATGGCTAAGAGCTTCATGTGATGAGAGGCAGGCTCCATTTTCAGCACACACCTTTTGAAGCATTGCTTTTATCCAGACCCTCTGTCCCGACTGCTCTATATTGTCCAGGAAGGTGCCTACTGCAGATTCGCTCCCCTTCTCGGTCCCATCAGAGCACACATGACCAGTTTGATTCAGTGGCAGGACTTGGCTTGAATGTTGTAAAGATGCTGAGCAATTTTCTCGTAATTACTTTTAATAATCAGTGTCAGCTGGTTTTCATAAGTTTTTTCTACTTACACTGCTCTGTGCCAGCAGAATCTACACAAAGGAACTTAAAACTGGGATGGCTGGGTAAATAATTAATCATGAAAAAAAGGAAAATTTGGAGGAGACAGTCAATAATTAGTGAACGGCTCCTAAGTGGTGAGATCTATTTTTCTGCACCTACCTGGGCTGAGAGGTTTTCATCTGCAGCAGGGGTGGTTGTTTCATATTTTATCCAAATGCACATGTCCTTTGCCATTAGCTGGTAGAGTCTGTTGGTGTATTTACTGGCAAAGATGGCCTTTTTTGCACCTAGGAGGATGCTTGACCTGGCATGCACATACGTTTCTCTGCCTTTGCCCTTTGCACTCGCAGTGTGTGTTTGTGCGAACGCTGCTGTGGTGCTGCAGCAGGCACGGCTCCGGGGTCCACAGCCTTGTCAGACACTCCCTGCGCAGGACTCCAGATCTGTTCACAGGACTGAGGAAGGTCTGACTCGGTCTCTTTCTTTTTTTTTTTACTTCGTTATTTTTAAATTTCCTTCCTCTGCTGTGCGAGGCAACCTCCACACCTCCGCGCCGCGCTGGAGGGATGCATGCAGGCGGTTACCTCTGCAGCAGGCTGCCAGCCACACGGCCTGCGGGCAAGCAGGCAGGAAGAGCCGGAGAGCCGTACAGCCAGCACCCACACCCACCGCCATTAAAACTGCTCAAGCCGGCTCATCACTCTGCAGCCAGTCTGCCTCAGCTGCTTTTTATTTTACTAGAAAATGTCATGCTTTGCCTCAGAGCTGGATGCTGTGGGGATGAGCTTTCCACGCATCCAGCTGGTCCCAGCCTGCTGTCCCCATGCCAAATGTGCAGGGTTGCTGCAGCCTGTGCTTCCAAGGCGCTTCTGTGGGACACCATCGGTGCTTTCCGTGCCTGCTTCCTCAGGCATGTCTTCAGCCGCGGTAGGGAAACAGCCTTGTGTGTGGCCCCCTGTGCTAGATGAGCTCTCAGCACCCCAACAAGGTGCTCATCATCTTTGGAGACCACCGTCCTGCCTTCCTGCTGGGTGGGAAGCTGCATCACTTTTTGTTTGGTAGCAAAACCAGAGACACTAAATTTTGACGGCAGCTGCAGGGGCACAGTGTGGCCTGTTTTCGGCAGCTTGCTCTCCTTTGCCCCCAGTGCACACCAAAGCTCTGCTTTAAAATGCAGTTGGGCCAGACGCTGATTTTCCAGCCCGCAGCAATGCGATGCTGCAGAGTCCAAGTGCCTTGCTCCCCTAGGGAGCCTTGCAGAACGCTCTGTCTTTTGTCTAGGTATTTCTTCTCCTGGGTGAAATTGTGCCTTTAATTTGGCTGCTGATGGGTCTTGCTGCTCCTGCAGGAGACCAGTGCGAAGGCCCAGTGCACAGCTGTGCACAGCTGTCCTCAATCCCACCCATCATGACGCATTCAGCCAAGGCAGCAGGGACCGCAGCCCCTCTCTGTCACCTCTGCTGTCTCGGGGTATGGGGACACCTCTGAGTCTCCTTCAAGGAGGGGATCTGCTACGCTCAGCAGAAGAGTGAGGCTGACATTTCTTTTCCCTTTCCTCTCTCACATGCAAGGAGAGGCAACTAACCCTTGGGTCAGTGCATGTTGATACTCCTTTGGAGAGCATCGGATGGGGTATGTTACTGCCTCCCTGCCAGCCAGGAAGCCTGCTTTGTCACTTGGTACGTGCTCTGAGACCTTGGCTCCATCCTCAGTGTTGGCTAAAACGACACTTTCACTTTTGATACCACTTTTGGGACATCAGAGCTGATGGTGTGGCTTCCTCAAATGGTTATAAGTGGGGAGGTTGCTTGACTCTTTCTTCTGGACAAAGAATACTGCTTGTCTTAAAAGGACCTTATGTTCTGGTCTCATTTCTGGCGATGCGGCAGGGAGAATCAGCCCCATCTCTGCCTGGGATGCTTCAGACTAACCTTGTAGACATCAGAGAGCTGTGGCAGCTGTGATGAACATGCAGAAGAATCAAAAGGCTTTGCCTAGACTCACCTACACAAGTTCTCATCCAATTTATCTGATATGTTTTTGGCTTCCTTACATCTTCTCTATCTGGTTTTTGCACTGGTGCTTTGTCCTGGGGGTTGTTACTGCAGCTGAGCCTGTGGCAGATGACATGGCAGGTAGGCATCTCTGATGAGCACCTCCAGTGCAATGCTTATTTCCAGTGCACTGTCATGCACCATCATTACTGTGGCTTTCCCTTCCATGTAGCTCCTTATCCCCTTCACTACAGTTTTACTTCCATCTTATCACCTCCATTTCACTGGCTCACCACATTAAAATAATTTTTTTTCCTGGAAATCAGCAGTGCCCACAGCTTTCTGACTGCAGTGAGGTTTCCTTCGTGTTGTTGAGTTTCTTCTTTTCTCCATAACAATTTTTTCTCTTAGATATTCCAGCAAACATGCCAATAAATTATTTAGTTCTTCCTTGTTAGTGACAATTAGATCTCCCTTGTGCCAAATGAATGAAGCGCTGCAGTGAGCAACCTTCTCAGGGATACGTTAATAAAGCCATGATGCACACGCTTGTCTTCTCGCAGTGAAGTTGAATGTCTCCTTGCATATGAATAGTCCAGTACTCCAGATACAAAAATACCAGTGCCCCAAATCTGCTGTATCTTTCCGTGGCCTTGCACAGACATACATATGCTGTCTTGTGTTTTGATGTAGCCAAACTTATTGGAAATGTGCTTCTACCCTCTGGATAAATAGAGGAGCGTAGGTTCCCTGGCGATGAGTTCAGTGGTGGTTTTCTTCCAGCACTGTATTCACTCACACATTGCTTTTTAATGTTGTAAAAGTTGCTGTGGTTTTTTTCATGTCTCTAAGCAAGTAGATGGGAGCCTCCGATCAGCTGTTTGGCAGATGTTAACCAGAATCAGAGGTCCCAGCTCAAACAGCCGCAGAAGGAAAATTCAATGAACAAGAAATCAATACCAATAGCTGTGAGACACAGCAATGCGCAGACCTGTTTGAACCGTTCAAAAAACTCACAGGAGAAAAGGTGACATTCTCCGAGAGTAAAAGTAGTGATGTCTCTCATTCTTTAAGAGGTTTTGGTATCTCATGTTTGCTGTTGCAAACATTGATTTCTGCTTTTTACATTTTTTTACAACTTTTTTGCCTTGCTGCTTCCTTATATTTTGCTGCTGTTTTGAAAAACTGCATTTAAGCTGAAGGGTTTTTTTCTGTATTTTTTTCTCCCCACTTTTTTCCCTGTTAAGCCAGAGAATGAGCAAGGTCGTAGAACTTCTCTAGAAAAGTTCACTCGCAGCGTGGTAAGTTCCTTTTCTTTTCCCTCCTCCCTTTCCTCAGAACTTCATTTTTAGTTGGGGGGAATGTGGATGCTTGACTTTTTATTTTGTCCTTTATTTTTGCAGCTAGCATCTTTGCAGCTTCTCTTTTAATACTGTAGCTCATCTAAATAGTAGCTCTAAAGAAGGGGCGGGGTGGGGGCAGGAAGCAGACTTCCATAATGCTCGTTCTAGCTTATCATCACTGCAAAAGCAAATTGATTTTTGTGTAGAATTAAACGCAAGGTTGTCTTTTTGCTGTGTTCCCACTACAGTATTTGTTGTGGCTTTTCCTTGTGCAATGAAGTAGAAGAGCATGGTTCTCATAGTGCCATTGCAACAGTATCCGTACGGTTATATAGTGCATGGTTAATGATACCGTATGTATATACACATACATATCCACCCACAGCACTGCAGCCGCTTCCTCCATTGCCCCCGTCTGTCAGTGCTCATGTAAATAGTGATGGGCGATACCCTTTGACTCGTTCATGATACCGACACCGGAAAAGGAGCGCAGTAACAGCAAGAAACACGACACTGTTAAACCTTTTAGATAAGGGGACGGTGGGATCTCTAGGGCAGCGGACAGATGTCCTCTCCTCTCTTGTCCTTTGCCAGTCTCCAACCTCCAGCCAGTCCTTCCAGGTGGGGGAAGCTGGTCCGGCTGTGAAGGGATGCTGCAGCACAGGGTGGCGTTGGGCACCGGCCAGGGCTGCTTCTCTCCAGCCCCCAGGGCAGGACCCCAGAGCTTGGGCAAGATCCATTCATCCCACTTGCTTTCAGGGATCTGCACATGCAGCAGATTTTCTAGAGAAAGGGAAGAGCAGGGAGAGGGGGCAGGACCAGAGGCAGATGCTGCAAGTGGGGTGGAGGAGCAGGGATACTGGGCAGCACGGCATGGGACAAGGCTGTGTGCGTGGGGTGGCACAGAGCAAGCACAGTGGGGAATTACTCTTGTGTTGCTCAGTATCAAGTACACTTTGACTTGGTATGTCACGTGGTTTTGGCATACTGCTGTGGTCTTCATGTATCGCCCATCATCAGTTGTAAGGTGATAGTGGGACAGCAGAGAGTCATCCAGCGATTGATTCCCACAGAAGCTACTGTACAGCACAATATTTCATAGAAAGTTCATAGACCTTGTTATGGCTTTATAACAGCTTTATAATGAAGGTATTGGACTGTGTGTATATACAGTTCATATGCTTGCATTTGTGTGTGTATGTATGTAATTTATATATACACTATATACGTACACGTGGCATATAAATATAAACCATTTGTACATACAGATAGAAAAGGGGAAACAGCGCAGGTAAATGTGAGCTGTCGTAGAGCAAATAAGCCTAGAGGGGTTCTTTCTGATGCTGCCATGCTACTGCACAAGCAAACCCAAATGTTTGCAGAGCTTTGTAGTATATCCACTGGCAGAATTCCTGAGGAATGTATTTATATATCTAATGCATATGCACACATTTAAAATATGTTGATACAAAATATATCACTATGCCCATCTGCATATTTACTACTTTCTAAGAGTCTGCCAGAAAGAGGAATAGGCAAGATTTTTTTTGAACGAACTATGCAGAAATATTTACACCGAGTGGTAAATTCTTCTCTCAGATTTGCCAAATACATAGAAGAGTAACTCTCACTTTACTAGACTGGCTGCGTTTATAGTAACAAAGCCAAGGACAGATTTTCCTCTTGCATTTGTTTTGAAGGGTAACTTGACAAGCTCAGTTTGGGATGGTAGAATTATTATATAAGTACCTGTAAAGAAAATTGTTGCAGATTGGTCGGCACTTTAGTTCATTTTTGTCTTACTGGCTAGCATATTGCAAACATTTTCTTTCATTTCTCTTAATACAGATATAAAGTGTCGTCCTCTGATGGCATGGTAGCTACCAGAACTAGGAAGGGTCTGAATTTTTTATACTTTGCATTATGGCAGTTTGTCACTACCATAAGATGAGAAAATAGTCACTACGTTGACATGTCATAATGTCCTCGGAGGACAGCATTACCAAAACGGTAACTTTATGGCGTACTCAGGGGACTAAATTAAGACGAAGTTAATTCTGCATGCTCTAGTTCTCCAAAATGCACTGCAGTTCCCTGACTGTGTAGGAGTGGAGCAATACAGCGGCCCTCGTTCCCAGAGCTCCACTATGCTTTAGTGATTGCTCATTACAGGATCACATATTCAAGCTGACCCTGAGAGGCGCGCTGAAGTTAAGCATATGCTTAAGGTTTGGCTGGAACAGAGCCCCGATGCTTGGCTCTCTTCACGGGGGAGCCCTAAGGCCTATTTTGCTAACAGAATAATATGAGGTCACATTTCCAGCGATGGCTGTAAGAGGAACATCCAAAACAACCAGGGCTAGAAGTTTATTTGCCGTAAGGAGCCATTGCTGAGATGAAGTAGTGGCTCCCAGACTGGCCGTACTATAAACTGCCTGTGGACCTGGGCCACCTCCAGCCTGTGCTGCTCTGTTTGGCACTGGCAGGGCGCAGTAGACCCCCGGGGAAATTTTCAGAGGCTGTGGCCTGTGACCCGGCGTTTTGGGAAGTGATTGAATTGAGGTCCTTGAAGGCTTGGCCCTCCCGCGGCAGCACGTGCTCCGGGCCACGCGCCTCGCGGGGCTGGGCACTTCGGCAGATGTGCTGCCTGCTGGGGCAGCTCCCGGAGGTCTGAGCCAGCCTGGCGGGTGCTGCCCAGCCAGACGTGCCCCGCAGCCTTCGCGCTCGCCAGGAAACCCTGCCAAGGGTACGGGAAGTGGAAACGTAATGCAAAACTTGGGGCAGAACTCCAGAACTTTGGTTTTGGATAAAAACGTGAATTTTAAGGTAAATTGCGTTTGAATGTCAAGATTTAAATATGGATTTCAAGAACACAATTTGACTGAAAATGTATATCATTTAGCAAAAACATCAGGAAAATTATTAGTCGAAGAATAGCTCAAAAACACTTACAGTGGGGAATAAAGTGGCCTGGCTGTGTTTGTTCTTTCTGCATCACCATGATTATTAGTAAGGTCATAAGAATATTTAAAATGTGTTTAAAATATGGGGCAAATTCTCTCCCAGCATCAATCAGTTATTGTTTCCTCTAGTGCTTTGGCACTTCGGGTCTATTGAAAACCTCCCCCGAATAATTTTTATCTCATTATTTCTTCAAATAAAGCAGTTACTGTTGATTAAATTTGCTATAACTTTTCAGCTGTGATAAGCAACACAGGGAAAACATATATCTAATGATGTTATGGTTTCCTTTTGCATCACTCTACTCAAATTTGGGGAACTTGGTTCCACTAATGATGTAGGTGGCATAGGGCCAGAGCAGGAGCGTGGAGGTGGAGGTTCATGACCCCTTCCTTGCTCATGATGCTGTACTTACAGGGGTGCTTTCCATACCAGAGAAGGCCTGTTTGTAGCCAGAATGCCAGACATGCCTGACTCCTTAGACGGTGAGTCTTCGCTTGAGTGAAAAAAATCAGACTTTCTAGGTTTGCCTGTTCCACTTGCTTGGATCTCACCATCTCTTGTTTGAGAAAGACAGGAAAAAAATACAACACTTTAGAAAAAGAAACAGTAAAGCTTTGTCGACAAACTGCAAACAGTATTGCAGGCTTTTTGTCTCTTACTTGGGTTAAACCCCTCCCCGGAAAAATCTTTCAGTGTTTCTGAATTGTTCTCCTGTACTGGGTGAGCAGCTGTACAGCTTGGCTTTGGGAGTGCAGACTTGGAGCAAGTGGAAGTCATCTTATCCACAGGGCTCCTGCTCATCTCAGAGTCACAACCCAGGAGACAGAGATTAACCCCAGACCATTTGACATCCTTTAGAAAGACAGTGTGGAGCCCTGCTAGCCAGCCAGAGGCTTGCCACCTTCAAGGGGATCAACGGGCAATAGAAAGAACAGGTTTTTACAGGTGCTTTTTTTCATACCACTCTTCAGTTCCTACAAGACCCACTCTCTCATCTTCCTTGGCTTGGTACTTTTGACCAGGAGAAGGCAGCTCACAATTAACGAATGCACCAAGTTTCTGCACCAAATCTTTCTGGAAGCCAGGTGCTATCTGGTCCGCATTAAGCAGGACACCGACAGCAAGATTTTGCCAGGAGAATTTTCACTGCCGTGATGGTTCACCTTTTACTTCCAGGTCCTTTCAAAGTATCAGCTGATACCTTTGTGCAATGGCCAAGAAGGGGGTTGTGCCCACCGCTGGTCAGGTTCCTCCTGAAGGGCGAAGGGCATAGTTTACAGTGCCTCCTTGTCTGGGTTCCCCTTGGAGCAAGGGGACATCTGTCTGACCCAGCGCCCAACGTACCAGAGATCCTCAGCCTCCTCGGCTTACCTGCCTGAAATCTGCAGCTGCGGCAACAGAGTGTGTTTCGTGGCAGCCCCCCACCACAGCCTGGGCAGCAGCTGTGTGGTCCCAGGACCAAACGTCACGGTCATCAGTCATCTGGTGAACACCAAAGGGCCACGTCCACATGATGGAGCAGCTCACTACAGGACACCCATCGCCCAGCACTGCTGGAGCAGGGGGGCAGCAGATTTCTTTTATCCCCTGTTCAGGTTTTGAAGAGTCCTCAAAAATACGTGGGCAGCAGAGTGGTGGGATAGACGTCACGGTCCCTGACCCCTTCGGCCCTACGCCAGGCTCCCGTGCCATGAAGTCGCAGGTATAAAGCTAGACTGGCTCTTCCATGCTCTCCACGGGGGCCCTGGGGAAGGGTCGGTCCCAGGGAGCTGCAGATCTGACAGTCTATTGCATCGGAGCGCTTACTAATCCACCTCATTTTAAAAATGATGGCACTGCGCACGGTGGCAGGTTTATCTTATTACAATTTTCCTTTTGAATACAGTGAGGATTGACATTATGAAAGCAGGGTTAGCCTGTCTTCTCTCCCAAGTGAAGATAAATGGCATCATAAAAATCAGACATCATGTATCATATATGTTATAAATAATACCTGGTATTGAGGTAATAACTTAATTTTAAAGACACACATACACACAAATCCATATATCTACATCTCTCTCTTCTGTCATATTTGATCATCTTACTAATTAAAAGGAGCCTGCTATACTATTTTTAGCCATGCATTCTCAGCCTAGCTGTTTAAAGCACTGTAGTTTCGCATCTGCTTTAGAAATGATTTAATAATCAGACAGACAGAAGCTTAGTTCTCATAAGCTGAGATGATCCTTCAGGGCCAAGAGTAGAAGGAAAATATATTTTAATGAGTACATTTAGGGAAACCACTGCTGCTTTTGTCTCGCAAAGGAAGCCACCAAGTCTCTGCCTAACTTGTGCTGGTGGCCATTTATGTTTAATAAAGGGGGAAACAGGAGGGGGGTCCTTTGTTGCATCTTGCAGCATCTTGTGTATTATCTCTAAAAGCAGCAATGGTTACTCCAACAACAACAGGGATTAAACCTATGGATACCATCCTCGGCAGGTAACTTAGATAAGCTTGGGTCATGATACTCAGACTTTAATTCAAACTTTCATAAAATTGCTATATTCCGAGGAAGGAATTTCCCCTGTAAGAAAACTGGTGTTAAAAGTTTCCGACTCAATATCGAGGTGGTGTCCCAAGGCTGAGAAGATCTCTGCATTTTATTCCCAGCTGACATTTCTTTAAGAACAAAAGGCGTACACACACGTACAGCTTTTGAGAGGATCAGAGTTCTCAGTCTTCGTGCTTTAAAGGATAAGAGAGTGGCCAGACCAGTGATATATTGTTTATTCAGGATTTTTACAACTTCTGTCTGAACCAACCGACATGGCACACTATTAGTCGTTACCTTCCTGGACTGAAAAAGCTCTTTACCTGAAGAAGATAAAGAAGCTCTTCTGCGTCTCTTCCACTGCCTGAGGATGGGGAGAAGAGTTGCACAACCTGGGAGAAGCGAGAGGCGTTTGCTGGCCAGAGCCCCTTGTGAAACTCAGCCCAAGCAACGGCAGGACCTGGCAGCTGCAGGCAAAACCAACAGCCTCGGGCAGAGAGTGCTGCACAGGACTGGCAGGGCAAAGATGCAAATGCCAGACTTTTGGCTGGATATTGAAGTCTGTGGGAAATCCCTTTCCCTGTGTTTTCCCTGCCTCCTTCCTCAAGCCATAGTGGTCCAGCGCAGTGTATGTGGAGGAGTGATGTGCACAGACCTGCCCTGGCTGCCTACAGCCTACGCTTGCTCGTGGTAAGCTGCAGGCTGTACTTTATCTTTCATCATTACAATCTCTAAAGAGTGTAATACTTAACGGGAAAAGGAGCCCTCCTGTTCAGTCCTAGAGGAAATGTGAGTATGTAGTGAGACTAAAAGACTCGGGAGGTTTATTTTAAAGTCAGCATAGTAGAAGACATCATATACAGAGATGTGGTGTGAAATGTATCAAGGAGTCAGGTATGAAGAAGCAGGGAGCTTTTCCAAGTGGTAATTTCAACTCAGTGCAGAAAGAGAATAAGGTGAAGGAAGAGGTGGTCTGTGTTCGAGCTGCGTGGGAAATAGACTGTAGATTAAGAATAAAAGAATGAAAGTCTTCTAATGAGCTTTCTTTAAAGAATCCTGGACGTTACGGATGGAACATTTTGTACAGGACAGCAAGTCAATGAAGACTGAAGACTGTCTCAGTTCCCAGGCAAAGGTGAATAACTAAGTCGACAAACTGGCCCAGCTTCATTAACCATAGGAGACAGAGCCACAGCAGGCAGAAGGCAGAAGCTGGTAAGCAGGACCTGCTGTAGTTCTTGCGTTAGCAGTAGCAGGGTGGTTTTGTATTCTCATCCAGAAGCATTGTAGGCAAAGTCCCACATTACATCCTTAATGACTGTGGAGCCAGTGTCCCACCTGGGTTTCTCTTCTAAGGATGACTTTTCCAGGAACAAGAATAGGACTGGAGATCTTGTATTTGATATAGTTGTCATGCTCAGTGGACAGGATGCTTTCTGTCTGGAGCCTAAAACGCCCTCCTCCTCCTCCTTGCAATGGGGCAAACGGGCATCTTCATTGTAGCATATCCTCTGCTTTAGTTTTCTGGTACCTTTTAGCTATTTCGTATTGAACTATCCTTGGCTCAGGACTGTAAGTGCATCTCAGTTCAGTACTCAGAGAAATCCAAAGTCCCATGTTTAGTTTCAGTTCCATGTGTATCTGTTCATTTGCATTATACAGGTATGAAAGCCTTAGTGTCTACCCTGCCTGCCTGGCTGTCCCTTCCTAGATGCTCTCGGCAGTCTTCTCTTCCAGCTCTGTGTTGTTACCCTTGTTCTTCTCTGCTGCCACTTTACCATCTTCCTGATCATCAGCTTCATCCCTTGGCCACTGCTACTGCCTCGTGCTGGTTTTTATGTTTGTCTGCTGTTGAATCAGAGTCCAAGTCACACTCGAACTGTTCTGGCCCTATTCCTAATTCATGAGTATGGTGTCACACACACGAAATGTGTTGATGGGATCTTTCTCAGGTGAACCTGTGTGATATTTTGCACAGCTGTGTGTCATTGTGATGTATTACAAATACTAACCATAAACACAATGAAGAAGGCATAAGGCTGGAGAAATAATTGCTGCTCATAGAACTGGGAACCAGCTTTCCCACTTTTTCACTTTCCCAGCTCTACCAGCTTACATAAATAGATAACAGCAATTGAGGGCATGGAAAGTATTCACAACCTGCAATATAATAAAGACAAAGGTTTAAGCCATTATGGATAGAGAATAGTAGTAGAAAAACTAGAAAGTATAAAAAGGTGATACACTGAGATGCTGGTGAAGTGGGTATCAGAACAGACAGCTAGAAGGGGAGGATATAGGAATGGATGCCAAAGTTTCTTAGATTTGGCACCAAGAAAAGACATCTGGGAAAAGGGTTATTTTTATCTTTGGAAGATATTTAACTTTAAAAGAAAATGTACTTGCTCCACTACTCCAATCATTAACAAATACTGGCTTTTCCTGGGAAAAGGTACTTGCATTACGTAGGTGATGGAAAGCATCAGGATGTACCCGAAGCATGAGGGGATCCAGTCAACATTCGCAACCTGTTGTCTGATTGTTCTCTTGCGTGCGATAACCAGTGTCAGTACCTAACGCTGTGGAGGACCGGGTGCATGGCCTGCACAATGCATGTTTTGACTGGTTGCTGCATGCTTGAATACGTCGCATCTATTCCTGGTATCGGCATGGTACCTTACCTGGAAAATGTCTGCGCTGTGTAGGCTTACGCTGCACTCAGTTTGGTAAGTGGTGGGTTGCATGTATTGCACGTGTGCTGTGTAGTCCGTTCTGTACGCGGGGGCTCCTTTAAAGGATAAGTATTCATCGTTTCTAGTGCATAAGTTATTCTTCACTTCCCTTCCTAAAAACACCGCTGTGTAGTGCTGCTGGCGCAGAATGGCAGCTGCCTTTTGCCCCCGAGGGCACTACCTTCTAGCGGTGGGTGAGTGGTCCCTGTGTGTATGGTTCGTGAAGTGCTTTGGGATCCTTCTGGATGAAAGGCGCTCTGTGGAGCTCAGGATATATTTACTATTCGTTTACTGTCTTTTATTCCAGCCACACACAAACTCTGGAAGATAAAACTGGGTACCTTCCCACTACAGACAGGTCTAGCTGCTAGCTGCAGATACTGAATCAGGAACCTTAGCAAGATGCTTGGGGGGGAGGGCGGGCTTAGACCCTGCTGTGGTTTCAGCCAAGCTTATTCTGATACTCCAGAGGGGTTTGATATTTCAGTGGTGTTTCTGTTTTCCTCCTATTGTGCAAGGTATTTACATATCTGGTTCTCAGTCCCAGTGAAGGCAGTTGAACAAACTGAGTCCATTGCCTAAAAAGAAAGAAAAGAATCCGATAGCTAGACCAGCAACATGCAGTAAGGGCATTTTCTGAGGTGACTTGAAAAAACACTCTACTACACCATTGTATACTGGCTGCAGTGACCCATCTGCGCCTGCCTCTTCCCATTTTTTTTGTCGGAGGGAGGGACGGGCCCTGGATCCGTAGCCCGAGGCCGCCCACCTGGCAGGGCTGTGCTGAAGTGCCCTCCTTCAGTGTGGGAAGTTTAAGCAGTCCGTAGGCTGCTTCAACTAATGCCAGAATTGGCTCAAACACATTCTCAGATGCAAGGAGCCCAGACTGCTCCAGAGCAGACGAGGTTCTTCCTCCTGGTGCTGGTGGGATGGTAGAGAGCTCCAACCATTATGAAGCTGTTCTAGGAGTGGGTGAGTACAGGGCTTGTGCCAGCTCCTGGTTTGTGCCGTACGTAGTGGTGTGCTGGTATTTCTCAAAGCAAAGTGCAACGCCTCACTTAGGAAGCGTAGGAAATCCTCACAAAATAAAATGGGTACAGACGATACCGATTTTAACTGAACTGCGGCTCTGAACTGTTCCTTTAGTGATATAAGCTGGAAGAGAAAAAAAGCAGTATCAAATGTAGGAACCTAACCCACGGTTGCTCAGCTTCACTGTGGTCAGCAGTAATGGCGAGAAGCTCAGGTCACTTGTCAGTCAAGCCTTACAAGAGGAGCGGGGCCCACTCTGCAGGAGTTCGGGGGTAACTTGTGAGACCGTGCTGGTGAGAAAATAGGTGAGCATCCTGCACGCCGGGAGCAGCCGCTCCCCTACTTACCCTCTACAGCCACTTTGCAGGTCCTGTTTTCAGTCTGTGTCAGCGTATAATTGATGGCATTGTCTGCCACATTTTGTGTGCTAATTTATGTTATATATGTTCATAGTTTACATGTCTGTGTTTATTTTGTGTTGAACTGAGTTATTTTCTGTTATTGTTTATGTTTTTAACTCTGTTTCATATTTAAATTTGTTAATTTATGTTACTTTATCTTATGTTTGCAATGTATCTTTTCATGAAAAAATCTAATAAAATGAATATTTTTTAAATGACATAAAATTAAAATTTCCCCAAGATCTGCAGTGTAATATAACATTGAAAACCAAACAGTGCTGGCAGGGCTAGGGCCCTGGCAATCACTTTCTTCAGAAGTAAAGTTTGGTGGCAGGACATCGTCTGCCCACCGCCAAAGTTCTTGTAGTACTTCAGCTAAAAGGTAGGAAATCTGAGCAGTGCCTGTCACCATGTGAAAAACCTCAGATTCAAGCTGATGGAAGTAGGGTTTGCTCATCTCCAGTGGAGATGCAGACCAGCCCCAGTCCTTTGCTGGGGGTCTTACCGAGGGATGGGGCAACGCCGCTCCCCAGGAGATGGCTTCTCCTCCAGGAAGGTGGTGCTTCTGGCTGGAACAGATTGGGCAACAGGCTGGGAAAAGGACAGCCCTGAGCGCAAAAGAGGGGTAGAAAGCAAGAAGTGGAGTCGGCTATAGCAGACAAGGTCCTAAGCTGGTGGGTGGAGAGCATGGAGGGGAACAGTCAGCATGAAAGCACTTTGGTCTGTATTGACATGGCAAAACCGTGCTGCCATACCAGAAGCTCCCCGCATGCTTCCTCTCCCCCGTTGCTGCAGCCACAAAGCTCCCTATGGGGTGAATCCTGCCTGGGTGTTCAGGTAAGTTGTTGATGGCGTGCATGGGAGCGCTGGCTTATGCATGCTGGTGGTGGTGGTGAACGTCTGCCTGTTGGATACACAAACTGCACTCTCTGCTGGGCAGAGCACGTTAACGTTGTGTGAAACCACAGGGACTGGACAAAACTAAACTTTCTATTCAAAATTATTAAAAAAAGGTCGTTCACAGCCTTTACCTTCTCTCCCAACCGCGCAAAGTGCTGATTTTGGTAGATAAAAGCAAAGAGCAAGATGGAAACTCCGGCTCATAACAGGAGTTTTGAAAGGAGTGCTGTCTCCTTCTTGTGTCAAATCCCAGACATATTTTTCTTCTTCTTGGCTTCTTGCCTATGTTAAATTGCTGAATTCTGCTTCATTAAAATAATTGCTAATTGCATTTTACACTTTAGTTTAGTAGCTGCTCAGCAAAGGCTGAGCCATCGAAGATGCTAAGCATCTCCCGTGACCTACAGGTTAATCTTCACTTCACGGGGCCTCAGTGAGAGCCCCGATGGTCCACAAGTGCCGAGGTCTGGTCGCCTGCCCGACATGTACCCAAGCAGTAGGATGGGCCACATACTTGGAAGTCAAATTCTGGGGGGCAGTTTCATAAGGTTTATTAAGAATTCCTTGACATTTTCCTTAGGTTACTCCAAATTCAGATTTTACACTGCCTGTAAAAACGGAGGCTCCTGTCATGCCAGCGTTCAGGAGTAAAAAAAAATCATTCATTCAGCTGCACAGAGAGAACCGGACGTTACCTTTACCACGACACGGTTGAAGCTGCACGTGATCCTTGCCTGAAAGCTGTGTGGCAGCTCAGCTGCTTGCAGGGAATGAGAGAAAAGAAAGCCTTCCTGCATCCAACAAGACACACAACATATGCCCTACAACATGTGCCCTACTGCTTGTGCTATGCTGTTTGAGTGACAACAGTCTGGGTTTTTAATTGTCGTGACCCTAATTAGTAGTGACAAATATTTTGCAACTGGAGGACTGGGGATTTCTTTATAAGGTTTAGACCCCATGTAAAAAGTTTACTCCTTACATCCACTCTAATCTTGCCTTGAGTTATTCGGCATATGCGTACAACAGAGTAAAAGCAGCACTGTAGTGTGCTGAGCTTGAAATCATACGCTTTCCAAATCCCCCGCCAGCACAGCTTAGATGAAATTTCTCCTGGAAATAAGGCAGGAGTTGTTGACATTTTCTTTCAGTGGGGAAAGGAGAGGTAGAAATGTGGGGGCAGCCGCTGGCTTCATGCTAAACAAAGACATGCAGAAGGAAAAAATAATTTATTTTGGTTGAACCTTTTTAAAGAAACTAGGAGTTCTTTGTGCCAAACTTTCACATCGTAACAATCCAAAACTTCCTCACTCCGTCAGAGATCTCCCCGAGGGAATCCTGGCCAAGTGTCGGATGAGGCCCAGCGTGACCTCTTGGGCCTGAATTTTTTTGGCATGTATTGCACCAAACTACGAACTGATTTAGCCGCCTCCAGCTTCTCAGAGGAGCCTTTCACCTGTCTGACTCGGGCGCTCACGCCACGCAAGCCTCAGGGAAGCGTCGCAGGATCGCAGAAAACACGGGTGCGTCTCATCTCCGCTGTCTGGAGGCGGACGCAGGCCACCCTCGCCTGCTCACCCAGACGCCTCTTTTCTGGACACAGGAAAGCGGTGACGCTAAGGCACGCTGATGCCATCCTGGACTGTTTGGCCATGGAGGCCCTCCCGGCGAGCAGGCGCGGGTGGGTTTGGACGGACAGGCTGGGGGTGCTGGGGAGAGCGCTGGCTGGCTGGGGAGGGAGCCGCTGCGCCATCCCAAAGGAGCTGTCGCGCCAGCTACGCTTTGGCTTATTCCAGTCAGCTAGCACAAACCTCTCGTGTCTCCTGCCGGACTTTGTTCCTAAGAAGCCTTGGAGGGCTAAACCAGAAATAGAGGTGCCGTGGAGCAGCTCCTCAACTGGTGTAAATCGGCAGCAGTTCTCTGAAAACAGCTAAGTCATGTTGGTTTACCTCAGCAAGTGGAACCCATCCAGCATTTCCACCTGCGACACAACAGTTTACTACCTTGTTGTGCATTTTAGTAACAGGAAACAGATACCAGTTTTCCTAATGAAATAGAAATGCAGTTTTTTCCTGATCCTCTTTTTTTTTAATGAGAATCCCTAAGATGAGAGAATCCCAAACCCATCGCCTGCATCCCACCCACCTCCAGCCCGCAGATGTTCGTATCGCTCAGACCCACGCTGTGAGGCTGACGCTTGTCTCTGCGTTGGGTTGAAACAACATCCTCTACATCAGTATGCTGTAGTTGGGGGCCGCTTCGGTACCACAGCCAAACGTTACACTTACTTACACCCCAGCGCTCTTGCCTGTAGCCAAAAATTTCACACCATTAATCCCTGAATGTGATTCCAGGGATCCTTTCGCCATCTGTCTTACCACAGAGGTGGATATGACAGCCGAGCAGACAACATCGCTGCCTGCTTCTCGCCGTCTTAAAACAGAGCTTCTCGCACCCATCTGTTTGCGTGTCCCCGGGCGCGAGGCTGTTCGGCACCTCACGCTTCCCTGACGCAGTTACCCCGCCGGACAGCCGGGCTCCGCGCTGGGGACTCATCCCAGCCTGCAGGCGGGAAGTTTGCTGCAGAGCCAGCAAGCGGATCTGGATTCCTGGGCTAAACCTTTCCTGCGAGGTGGGGGAGCTGCAGATGGAGCCCACCGCCTTTGCCCGCGGCGGGAAGCAGTCGCCACTGGGAAACCGGTGAGCGAGGTTTTGCTTTGTGCAAACCATGGCCATCCAACCATTTCCAAACCGTTTCCAATCTGCTGCCCTCTCCAAGGCAGCCTTTCTGTCAGCTGCCCCGTCCCCTCGGCCCGGCCTGGGACCGGCATTTCCCCCTTTCCCCTCTGAACACGTGCGTGTCGAAATCGGGGCTGGATGTGGAACAGCGTTTGCCTCTCACCCCCGCTGGACCCTGACGCAGGGAGCTGGCGTACCCCCAAGCCGCCTGCCTGTGAGAAGATAACAGAGGAACTGCCTGTCGCAGATTAGTTAGAGTCTGGCTGAATAGTCATTATACAAACCCAAGGCTTACTTGTTTTTTTCCTAAGGAAGTATCCAAATATAGGCAGAAACCAACATTTTTTTCTAAAACCAGCCATGTTATTCCTCCAGAAATTAACATCCACATCTTTACCACCTTCTTCCTATAAATTGTAACTCCTTAGCACTCTTTCTCTGGTATTCCTTAACGGCAGCAAAATGACAGCCGTGGTTGCAGCCCTCCAAGCACTGCCACGTTGCCCTGAAGAAGACTTGGCCACCTCCTGGAGTGGCACAAGGCCAAGCTTCCCAGAATTGCTAATAATAATAATAATAATAATAATAATAATAATAATAATAATAATAAAAATTTGATTTATAGTGAAAGAAAGCACCTTTTCCTTAGACAGCAGCAGTGCTGGCATGTCTGCTGAGCTCCGAGAGGGAGCTGGTCCTTCCCGAGCCCGTGGTGCAAGCTCCGTTGCAGAGACGGAGGAGCCGCAGAGCTGTGGCGATGGCTCTCTCGTCCCGGGGAGGACAGTCCGAATGACGACAGTGTTTCCAGCAGCCGACTGCCGATGTACAGAAGCAGTCAGATTAGGCCGTGTTTGTGCAGCTGAGCAAATTATTTGCTAAAAGACGCACATCTGAGTAACAAAATTAGGCTTCTGTAGAGAACTGTTACATCCTCCTGCTACAGCCCTAAATGAGAAGAGATTAGAAATCAAAGCGGGGCGGGGGTGGTGTTTCTTTTTTCTTAGAGTGTTAACTTGTTAAACAAGGCTTATTTCAGATGACCCGCTAAATTTAACATTTCAAATTTTCCTACATTTTGCAGATACTCGTTTTCACTGTATAATCTGTTCCTCTTGCTCTTTGTGTGGATCTTTCAAACAGCAATTAGTAAGACTTTCTATTGCAAAGGAAATCTTGTCTAAATATAGTAATGCAGAGGAGGTTGTTTAAGATCTGCTAGGTATTCCACAGCTCTCTGGTATTCCCTGGATGTTTATTTCAACTAAGACTTTTTTTTCTTTTAAGAACAACATCGTTTTTTCAAGAGGAAAGAAACACAGCAACTGGTGCAATACCTGAAACCATTTTTCACTGTTGGATCAGTAATTGCAAAGCCATCAGTATCCCCTATGGAGATACACCCTTCCTACTGGCTGCGAGTGGAGAAGACCTGCTGTAGGTCCTCCCTTGCACTGGATGAAAGCAGGGGCTGCATGGCCTAAGCCAGCGAAGGGATTCAGACGTGCGGGTGACCTTCTCCCTGGTCCTTGGTCCCACCAGTCAGTGGGAAGGCTGATGTAGATGCCAGCAGCGCGTGAGCAAGTCTGCCATGGCCACGCGCCTGCGTGGTGCCTTGGAGGAGAGCATGGGGAAGGCAGGAAGGCCAGGCAGGAGCGGACAAGCAGCGACCAAGGAGACAAGAGACTAAGGAGCGAGCAAAGTGGGGTGGCAGCAGGGCAGGGACAGGCTAAGCTATTTCTAAAATGACTTTTTTCCTAGATCTGTTTCCAATGGATGACGTGCAGGTGATACTGGTTCACAGGCTGTAGGAAGGGCATCCCAGCTTTCACTGCAGCCTCGGTTTTGCAGCCCTTCCCTGCCTGGGCTAGTGCTCTGCATGGGAGCTGTGGCCTGGCGCTGGCAGGACGGCGCCGGGCAGGATGAGTAGGGGTGAGCGTAGGACGGGGCTTTGCTTTGACCAGTCCCCATGTAACAGAGAAAGGAAACATCTTTGTGAGACAGTGTCCCGGGGCACAGCTGACCACCTTGAGCGATAGCCACCTGGACATCACTAGCCACAACCCCTCCTTGCCAAACTACCCACCTGGGGCCAAACCGCAGGCACCCGAAATGCTGGGGGCACGCCCACCCCCCATCGCCTGCCTCCCTGTTGGCAGGGCCGGGGCGGGCAGCAGCGTGCCCCGCTCTGGGGAGGCCCCCACCCTTCACTCGCAGCCAAGCCATCCCACGGCATCACTCACGCCTCCGGGTCTCTTCTGTCTGTCTGTCTGTCCCTCCCTCCAGGGAAAGTCTCTGGCGAGCAAGCGCCTGACGGGCCTGATGCAGTCCTCCTGACGGCTTCAGCCGGCCGCCCCGCAGGAGAGACACCCGGGACCGCCGCCGGGGATGGGGCGTTTCGGGGAGAGCGGGTCCCCGCGGGGGAGAGAGCCTGAGCCAGTGCAAGCGGAGAGCCACGCAGCGGGGGAGCGCCTCTCTTCACGGTTTACATCGGCACTTTCCTACCTGTACAGCTTTGTAAGGACGCCCAGCTCTGTGCAGGTACTTTGTTTCTGACCGGGGTTCGGAGGAGCACTCCTCACCGTATGCAGAAGGTTGACAAGGCAAGGGCTTGCTGTCTTGTTATTTAAGGAAACGGACCCAACCGCAACTTGGAGAAAGAAGAGCTGAGAGAGATCGGTATTTTTCCTTCATCTCTTCTCTCCCTGGCGCAAACATGGCTGTAATAGATGGCGCCGCAATCCCACTTGCTCCCTTTCTTGTGGCCATCTGGATCCAATAAAATATCTGCTGGAAGCTGCTTCTCCTTTTCACAAAATCTCAAATGCATTTCTCCTGCAGATTCATTGACTTTAGCTTTGTTTTTCTTTCCTATGTCTCTCTTTTAAAGCAGTGAAAACAAAAAAAGGGCACTATTTAAGTTCGTCACTCGCTGTCCTTCCAATAGCATGTAGCATGTCCAGAGATGATGGCCAGATCCTCAGCTGAAGTCAGGAGAGCGTGAGTGGTTTTCATCACCTGAGGATCTGCCCCATTGAGTCAGACTCTGATCTTGGTGCAAATCCTCTGATGTCGGCGGAATCGCTCTGCATGTGCGTGTAGTGCAAATGTGATCAGACTCCGCCTGATGCTCATAAAGTCATGTTTTAGATGTGTAATGCACACACAAACACACACATGCGGTGCTTAAAAGTGAGTTGTTTTATATCGTATTTGATTTTTCTATTTATTTAAGGTTTTGCATACTTACTCAATGATGGATGTTCAAGCTTTACTCCAAGCAGATAGACTTGAACTGCTTAGAGGAGACTCCAACTCCAATCGCAGAGGGCCAAAACCTGCTCACGCGTACCCAGGGAAAGGCAACTCTGATGTGGGCAGGTGTCAAAATTCAGTGTACAGCGAGGAGGGAACTGATGGAGATGGGACCGGCGAAGCAGGGTGTGAATGGGCAGGGCGCTGGGTGCCAGGTAACCCTTCCTGAACACAGCACACCCAGCTCTGATCCAAAGCTCAGATAACTGACTCCGCTGAGAAGCACCATTGTAAGAGCGAAATTGTACCACTTGTGGAAATGAGCTTCCACTAAAACTCATCTGACCTGCAGCCCATGAATACAACTGCAAGAGGTGACCCAGTAGCTTGTTTCAAACTGTTGGGAGTATGGAGGTTAGGATGAGGACAGAACTGAAGGGACTTTAATTAAAAAACCCACGTATACTAGCTGCAGATAGGAAAATGGACTGCATTCACATACAATATATTGCTTATATATGAAAATTTCAAGACTCGGTTGACTTAATGCCATAAAACCTCCTGTATTCTGCAAGCAGTTCAGATCTGAAGCATATGTGAAAATAGACATTTCTTGGTCTTCTTCACTCAGGCCAAGGCAAATTGGCTTTTTGTGCAGGTGGTAGAAATTGCTGTATGGCTACAAGTCTGCATTCCTACCTAGGTAAAACCATCTAGCTAATTAGGCAGCTGGCTATCAACAATATTCACTTCTGAGGCAACTATTATTCTAATATCTAAGGCCTATGTATGTACAAAATCAGGCCAGCATAGTTTCTGTCAGAAAAAGGACCTTCCCTCTTTACCCATGACATTTCTCATTTTGATACCTCTTTTTTTTTGCCCCCCAGAAAACTGCTATTATTGATTTTACCTAAGGTCCATAGGACCCTCTACAGCTGCATGAATGTACAGTAGAATATTGAGTATGATATTTGTTCTTTGCACACCCCTATTCCCATAAACAGCCTGTAGGACCAAATTCATCCTACACATACATGACACACAAGCGAGTTCCAGGACTGCAGAACCATCATGGATGTGCCTGTACATTCATGTGGTGTCCTGCCTCTGAAGGGGACATTTGGACCCCTCCAAATTGTCACTTAGCTGTCCTTGCAGGACCCATTTGTCCTCTGTTGCCCACCCAGCCAAAGGCTCCCCTCGGGTAATAGCGAGTCTTCGCGTAGCAGGCCCGGTTGCCCGTTTATGCACATTCATACGTGTCCCCTCACATCGTCCCTAGGAAAATGCGAAGGCTGGCTCCTCTCAGAGCCTTGTTGACGGTGTTTGTATCTGTGTCAGACCCGCCATTGCCACGCATCACTGGAGCTCTGTACACCAACAGCTGCTCACGCCCCAAGCTGCTCTACTGGCAGTGCTGCCCAGCCCCTGGGCTGAGGCACGTCCCACGGCAGGGCTGTCCTGTGAACCCCCAAACTGGTCTGCAGAGCATTCCGGAGCGGGATGTACACACGAAGCATGAAACCCCGGTGTGTAGCAAGGAGCAGAGACGGCAAAGTGTTACCAGGGGGTCTCTGCTTTGCAGTGAGTTCCTGGCACTGGACAGGTCTTCTCCTGGGGAAGAGGATGGGGTAGCTCCATGGAGGTACTCCTCAGTGTCCTGCAGCATGGGGGCACACGTGGGCAGGACTGGAGGATGCTGGCGGGTGCACGGGACAGGTGGAATTTGGGTTATGGTCTGTGCAGGGAGCGGCAATGCCAGCCTGTAACTTGGAGGTGTTCCGCTGCCCCATGAGCGAAGCACCCTGCTCTGTCTTTCCTGCTCCGTTCCTGCAGGCCGGTCGTGTTGGCTGCCGCAGTGTTTTGCCTGTGGGGAATATGCTGTGTTTGAACAGTTGAGTGCATGGAGGGAATTTTGACAGACACAGAGAGCATGCATATGGGCGTACATCAGGGGGCCTGGATGCTGAACAGCTTGCCATTTAAATGCACACTCGTGCAAGCTAATCTGCTCAGTAATGGCTAACTGAGCGGACAGAGCTGCATATTCTCTGGAGAGAAGAAAGCTCTGCTCCTCATTTCCTGACTAAATTTCTCTAAAACAAACACGAGAGTAGACAAGGCCTCCTCCTGGGAACACAT
Organism: Calonectris borealis; assembly: GCF_964195595.1. Taxonomy (NCBI): domain Eukaryota; kingdom Metazoa; phylum Chordata; class Aves; order Procellariiformes; family Procellariidae; genus Calonectris; species Calonectris borealis. Next base: position 40,766,415 of record NC_134316.1, read on the forward strand.
ATGAACTGCTCTTCATGTGTCTTACTTCACATATGATGATACTAACATGTAACTACTTCCACATGAACCACGTCCTTGAATTATTGTTTTTTAATGACATTGCTTATTCCAAGTGATGCCACTCTTGTACACTCACCAGTATCCCATGGAGTGTTGCAAGCAGTAATCCGCTGCTTTATAAGCATCCCATGTCTTCCAACTACCTCATCGTCCTGAAGATGAGTTAGGAAATCAGCTTTCCACCTCTATTTATGTTCTAAATGGCATTGTTCCAAGGAAAGGTAGCCTGGAAAGCTTTTATGATGTCCATGCTGTGCAAGCTAGCTACAAAGGTTCCCATACTTACAGGGCTATGGCTGTGAAATATGGCTGTACACTGTTATTTGGATAATAGAGTATCCAGAGCGTTTGTGGCTATTGTGGCGAAACAGCACCAGGACAAGCGCTAGGAAGGTTCGACAAGCCTGTGCAGACAGCGTTAGGCTAAAGCAAATGGATTAATGGACTCTCGGTATAACTCAGCGCTAAGATCCCATAGAGTACTGTAATAAAATGGTAGCAGGGCAGCCATAAAAAGTGGCAGTAAGCTGACATAATAATACCAGGATAAATGTAGCAATAAGGTAACACAGGCCGCTGCAGTAAAGTAGCATTTTGATAATGCAGCAATAAGGCACAACAGGACGCTGCAGTAAATTAGCTTGGGGAATAAGGCAGTAATAACGGTGTGTGCGGACAAACGGTGGTACATTTGTACCAGGTACTGCAGCAATAAAGATAACACAAGGTGTCCTAGTAATAAGTTACTACAGTAACAACACCACAATGCACTGTAAAGTTCTATCAGGATGCTTCCATGCTGCAGTCAAATCCTACAAGAGGTGGTAGCGAGACAATGAAGACAAAATATGCCCCATTTCGGACTGCAAAACATGAGTCAGTTTTCTGCACGGTAACCCAAATTCTGGAATGATCTCAGCAATACCAGTTCTATCACTCCCTGCTTTCAAAGAAGCTGAGGCAAGAGCGTTCCCCCATCCAGTCTATTATTGTGGTCTGAAAATACAGAATTGACTCATTGTCTTTTCAGCCAAATTGTCACAGACTGTGAGGAAGTTCTTTGTCCTTACTCAGGTGAAACCCCGGTGATTTTGGTGAGTCCTTTGCGTTGGAAAGGATTTGGCTCTCTCATCTTCTGGCATGGGTGATGCTTTTAGCCTACAATTATTTCTGTTTCGGGGTGGGGGAAGGGGGACCCAGATACAGAACATCTGACTGTACTGGTCTGTTTCTTGAAATGCACAAATAAATTGAGCATCCTGGAAAAGTCGAAGCAATAAGGACCAAATCTGTTCTGTCTGTCATGCACGCATGCACATGTAAATAATCCTGCTGTAATCAGTGCGAGTCCTGGATGCATCCACGGGCAGGGCTTGCCTAACCCTGTTCTCAGTGTCTCCAGCTGAGTGACAGAAGCAGTGTCTTCTCAAGTTTTATTTTTTTATATTACCTCCTTTCCTGCTTTTCCATATTTTTTTTTAACTTAACCTCCCCTCTGTCTGAAATGTCTGTAGAAAAAATCAGTTTGCCATAAGGTGCAATATGCAGCACGGTGGGCAAAGAATAGGTGTGTCCATTTGCTATCTTTATACCCTTCAGTGGAGGGTAAAGCATTCTGGAAAATAACCAGCAACCACTGTTACACTCAATAATCATCAGGCACAAGGGTTTAGTTAAAGTGTCTATGTCAACAGCAAGGCTTGAATGGAGTGTGTGTGCTAGATAACAAGATGGTCTCCTGGGAAAAGGGTGTAAATAGGGCACCACTGCAGACTCCTGACTAGCAGGAGCAGCTCACAGCTGGCTCTGGCTCCCTCAACCAGTCCCAACAGATACAAATTTTCTGCCACATCTTTTCTGACCCTTTGCACAACAGCTTTGCTCTCCCTTTATGTGGCTTCCTCTGTCTCTAGCTGACTGTGCTCAGTTCAAGTTTTGAGCAGTGCTCTGATATGCCTTGGCTTGGCTCTTGCCTTAAACTCCTTGGCTTGCTCTTATTGTGGTTTAATGATTAAGCAGGATTTTAAAGTAGAGCTCACAGTAGGGTAAGCCTAGGTTATCATGATTTCGTCATTTAAGCTGTGAGCAATTTTGCAGCTTCTCGACACTGTTTATAAGCTGAGATGGAGAACAAGCGAGGCGGCTGCTCAGCAGAACAGTGAGCTGGTGAACAATACGCTATCTTCATGCCCATACGTACTTTGAACTTACTGGTGAGGAGAAGTGCTTTGTAGTGAGAAAAGTAATCTCACGGCAGGAGAGAGTCAGACCTGATCAACTTTTTCATGTGATACAGATTTTGCTTTGCCAGCCCCTAGCATCTGCAAAGCTCGCAGCTAAGAGCCAGCAACCTTCTAATCCTGCTGCTAAGCATTTGGAAACAAGCTTTCCAAAGGCTGTCTTTACACAGCAATGCTATTACTTGAAGCTTTTTAATGTGAATTTATGGCTATTGCCACAAGTGTCAGTGTGGTTGCCCTGTCGCATTTGCAGTAGGAAACTGCGGATTCACCCCTCACAGAGGGTGGATGTTAGTGGGCAGAATTTAGGGAGCAATTTGCAGGCTCAGGGCTCCAATGAGTTGCTCCAATTGACTCGTGAAGGAGTCCAATGCTGTTTGAGATGGTCAAAAGAGCCCAGGTCATCCACACGGGGTTGACAACAATGACACTGGATTTACCAGTGCATTCCTGTCTGGGGACCCTGAAACATCTCGTGTGGCAGAGGACAACTCTTTGTGGGCAATGGCATTGATCCCATGAATATTGTTATCTGTCAGCAGAGATACTAAACTGAGGTTCTCTCTCTCATCTTTGGGGACTTAAACCATGCCACCCTTCCGTTAATAGTAGGCGACAGCCAGCCCTGAGCAGCACCTTCTAAGGGTGGACTAGGAAGTCATCCTCTGGACTGGGATTTCAGGAGTGATTGTTCCCTTTTGGATCCTTGTCAAGATTTCTCCTGTCCATCCACGTGCAGGTTATTCCCGCATGCTGCATAGCTCCATAGCCCAGCACCGTGGGTGTCTGATTCTTGTCATAATTCAGCGTGAGCCTGATGCCATGTGGATTAAGGCACACCAGATAAAAAATTCAAACGATGCTTCATACCACACATCATTTCCCCTAAAAGCATCTGGGATTCTGAAATGCCACACTCTGCTCTTCAGAGGTCATTTGGGGCCAAACATGGAAAAATGAGGCACTGTGGGATTTTCCTCTACAAGGAAAAAAATCTGAAGGGCCTCCTACCCCGCTGGTGTGATTGAAGGCATCCAGACCAGGGCAGCAAGTTCTGTCTGGGGGGACTTGCCCGACACCAGAGGCTCACCGTTCCTCTCCAGGGCCGTGTCCCCGTGCTGGCAGAGGGCAAGCCCGGGGGGACAGGTGGGGGGACGTGGGGCTGTGGTGGCCATTGCAGGAGGAGCACGAGGGAGGGTGGAGGTGAGCTCCCAGAGGGTAGATGGGATCTGCGAATCCCTGCTGCAGGGGACATGAAGCATCACCCTCTAGTGCCGCCCCGTAGTGCAGAACAGCCGGGGCAGGGGAGGTGGGAAGAAGCGTCCCCTCACATGAACTCGCTGCTGACCGCCCTCCCAGCGCAGTGGGAATGTGTCACTGTCGCTGAGTATTTTTGGCCTCACATAGGCATGGAGGCCGCTCAGGATTTCAGCTTTGGACACTTGCGGGCAGGGCTGGCGGCCAGCTGGCCGGTGCTGGGCCGCAGCTGCGCCCGCTGCGGGGAGCGCTCAGGCCGCGGCTGCCGGGGCTGCGGGGAGCAGGAGCCCGGCTGCCACAGCCTGCGCCGGCCCCCCGCCTCCGCGGGGGGATTTAACCCTTCCTGAGGCACCTTCCAGCTTTTGCAACCACAGAAAGGAAAGGCTTCGCTCCGAGCTTGAAAGCTCTGTCAAATGCCGGGGGGTGTTGAAGCCACCTGGTTCCCCTCAGCCCACGTCCGTGCTGCTGTCAGCTGTGCTCTCCTCTGTCACCCTCACCCCTTCCCCCGGCACCAGCACCCTGTGAGAGGCTCTGCTCCCCCAGACAAGCCGGGACGCGGCCCGTCAGCGAGCTGGGTGAGCTGCCTCGCAGGAGAACAAGGCCTGTGGCTGACCGCAGCTCTCAGGTTTGAAAGGTCCCAGAACTGAGAGGTGTTCGCAGCCAAGCTCTCCTCTCCAGCAAGATCAACCCTTCCACGCCTGTGCAAGTGAAGCTGCAGAGCTACGAGGAGCGACCGCCAGCGACCCCGCTCCGAGGGCTGTGCTGCTTCCCAGACCTGCCTGCGACCCCCACTGTGCCCAGCCACAGCAGCTCGGGGCCACTGGGCTGAAGGGAGTTACATGCTTTCGTCCTTCAGAGCATCTCTGTTTTCTGTGTGCCATTTGTCTCTGCAGGACTTGTAAGCTTGTCTGGTTTTGAAGCGAGAGACCAGTACAGGCCAGGGAAACCGATACCTTCATCAACTAGGCCCCCTGCTTAGCACACGCGAGTCCATCTTTCATATCTTGGGAATCAGACTGAGAGGGTTGCCATGTGCAGTCCTTTGTCCCGCAGGACAGGCTTAATTGCTTTGTTTATTTGCCTTCAAGCCATCCTGCAGCATCGGTGCTCCTCCATGTGTCACGCTGCCGGCACACCGCATCGCTGTTACACTGGATCTTCCCTGCGTCCCCTTGCTTCAGCACCTGCAGTCCTCAGCTGCCTTTCCCCCTCGTCACTCTTCACTCTTGTTTCCTCTGACGCCCTCTTAGAGAGGCTGGTCTGCGCAGCTCGTGGAGGGGTTGTCAAAGTGACATTTCCCTGCTTAAGCTGGCTGAAGAATCGGTCTCTTCTCTAAAAGAAATGCTCCTCAAGGGCTGCCATGTACAAGGTTACTGAGCTCTATATCTGCTCTGCAATTACAAAAACAGGGGGAGGGGTTTGGACTCACCCCTCTTTGAATCTCAGCCCCACAGCGCAATTTGGCCTGTGAGCAGGACTGGCACATCCTGAGCTCAGGCAGTGGCAGCACCTTGGCAAAAGCAGGTTTGCAGCATTTGCCTGCGCACTCTGTTCAGGACTGCTTGGCTGTTCTGTCACCTCCGGGACAGCTGAAATCTCTGACACCATTTTCTGTATGTGTGTCTGTCAGTGCAGCTGCATATTTGTTTATACAGACGGCAGCAGGGAAGGTCTCAAGTCCTTCCCTCCGTCAATGGCTGATACCAGATGTTAGATCCTCCATGCTGGGCCACAGACAGATTTTGGGCATGGTCTGGCCAATTCAAGCTAACTAGAGCTTTCCACAGTCTAGAAAAAGCTTGTCTTGCCAGTACCAGAAAGGACCCTCAGCCAGCCCTGCTCGTACACACATCCAACACATGGGAAACACCCATCTTTCTGCGCTCAGTGTGGTGGATCATCTGCTGTGGGCCACCTGCAAACTGCAAGCCCTATCCTGTAGCCAAACTCCTGAGCTTCTGCACCTCATGCATTTTGGTAGGTAGCTACCCTACCCAAAATGCCTGTCCTCCTGTGATGACCTGCCTCTGGAGACAGAGCTGTTCTGCCATAATGCCAAACTCCTCTGCCGTGCCCTACCTCCCCCTCTGCAAAACAGCCCTCACAGCCAAAGCCGGGCAGAGCTTAGCTGCCTTCTGCCATCCTCTAGTTGGAGAGTTGTCAGAGCCTTATGGAAAGCAGCACAGCAAACCACAGGCTTCTAAAATGTGGAAGCAGTGGCAAGAACAGTGCTGGAGCTACCTGCACCAAATAAGAAATGAAATCGGTTGTGTGGGCTTTCTCTATCTCACCCTGGGTATTACTGACCTGATGATTATTGTGGCAATTTTGCATCACTGTAACAGTGGCTTGAGTATGACCTTTTGACTCATCTGCCAGGGCTTTGAGGTCTCTAATGTGTCACAGGAATGATGTGCCCTGGCTGCAGGTGAAGGGACGTGGATCAGCATCCTTCTCTCGGCTCCCTGCCTGGCCGTCGGGGCATCGCTGCAGCCCACTCTCGTGGGACTTGGCCTTCCCTCCCTGACTTTCTCTTCTAACCAAGAAAGCAGTTCCCAGAAAACAGTCAAGTCACTATATTAAGGTGATCCTGCCCTCAGTGTCTCTTTGTTTCTGGGGAGTCTTAAGCAAATCAAATTGCAGAGTATAGAAGGAGCACCACAGTCTCCATGTCAGGTGAAAGGACAGTCCAAAAGAAGAGAGGGAGCAAGAGAGAAAGCTCTGTCTTTGCATTCATCTCTGACATGATGGATTCCCTCTTCCTGGAATCAGCCTTGGCATAAATAAAGCCAGTAAAGGCTTTTGTGCAAGAACTCCCTTCACTACCAATAGTCATGGAGTCATAGATAATAAAAGACCTGGCAGCTCATCTTGTATTGCTCCCTGTAATCAGCAGGATTTTACCTACTGAATATTCACCAAGGTTACTTTACCTAGCACGCCTCTGAAATCTCCAGGGATGGGACCTTAGCAGATGCCCTCAGGAACACATTTTTCCATACTTGAAGCATTCTTACTGCAAGGAAAAAAATAAACGCCTGATGTACAACATAAAAAACCATCTCTGAGTGAGTATAAAAACAGTGAGAGCCATCTGTAGGCCACAAATAGCAAAGGTGTTCAGCACTGTAGGTTTTTTTCCTGAGTATTTCCCTTAATGTATTTTTTTGCATCGTCTTGAGTTTATTGCACTTTGTATCAACATCCACTCTCCATCATGACACAGTGTAGATGTTTGTGGACTATCATGTCTCTTTTCAGCCTTATCCCCACCTCAGACTGTAACGGCTGAGGCTCTTCTCATATGCCAGTTTTTCAAAGATTGCTATCAACTTTGCTGCCTTTCTCTTTCTTTAAAAGATCACTCAGGAAAAACATAATAATGTGAAGACAGAAGGGCTGTGCTCCATACGGCACAATTACCCAGTCATTTGCGAAGTGAGGTATCGCCCTGGCATCGTGCTCTTTGTGGCAAACTACGTGCATGTGCCACACATGTTGTGGTATAACATATTTGTTAAATCTATTTATTGCACATCTTTGACCACTTTACCTATCTTCATCCCACACTGCCATCTGTTCTGTGGCTGCCACCCCCCATCCACTCTCCTGAGTACCTATGGAGGGCTGCCAGGAAAATGGTTCCTCCTTTTCTTGCCAAATTTGGAATTTCAGTTGCAAATTTACCCTAGCAAGAGTGCCAAGGGGAGACAGAGTCAATGCCAAACCCACTCCAGCTTTCTTGTTGGGCACATTTTCAATTCTGTCACAGTAGCTGAAAGGGGGAGCTGACTCCCATCAGAAAGGGTCATGCCCAGCACTGCAAGAGGAATCAGCAGTTGTGCCCAGTCCAGGAGGAACGGATCGTCAAAGACTTTAAGACTGTAATATCTGTAGGATCAGAAAATAATTCTATATTATTGACACTCATGACATTCTCAAAACCCTGTACATTTGTCCTCACGGAAACTAATGCACCTGGCTGCAATGAGTGACGGTCTTTCTGAAAACAGTTCCAATAAAATGTGTTAAAACCACCTAGATCACTCCTGGAATCGTTTTTCTACAGAATGGGCTTGCCTAATATCCACAGGGCTTTTTTGTTTGCATGTAATACAACCATCCTGCAGTCATGCTAGAGAAAGCTTTATACAACACTGTACCATCATGCTTGGTCAATACATACATATGTTCAGGCAGATATTTCCAAAGTCAGGTAGGGCTTTCTATGCACAAGTTCCCCATAAAATAAGGCAAATGTGTTTTTTCCTATAGTATACCCTGCAGGTGCTCTTATCTGGAGATAATATGTGCTCCCCTCAGTGCTGTACTAGCACTGCAGCCAGGCATGAGACATTGCTGAGATTACCAGCCTGCTCCTGGTGACTCATCCCGGCTGAGCATTTGTGTGGGAGCGCACTTGAAATGATCCAATTTACTCGTTCCGCTGAAAGACTACAGGAGGACCCGCGGCAGTGGGGTCTCTGCTGGCGGTATGTACGGCAGAGGGAGCAGAGTTCGACCTGGTTCAATGGGCTTCACCTCAGCAGGGCAGAAGCAGGCACTCCACTTAGGCTGATGTTAGATCCCCACGGGAGAGGAGGTTGAGAAAGAGGTCCCAGCGAGCCCCCTTCCCACTCTTTCTGTTCCCATCCTTAGAGGCACAGATCCAGTTGATGAGCTGGTGACTCAGAAAGTCCTTTGATCTTCCTGGCCTGCTGCCCTCCCACCATCTCAGCTCCCCTGAGGCTGCTGAGCTCCTGTGTGTGTAAATCTTGGCCATCACCTCCTGGCTCTCCACCGTGCTTGGATAATGGCCTGGAATACAGGATAATTTCTTTAAGGTAGCACTTGCATCAGGGATGCAATTTATGACCATCACAGAGGGGGATACCATCATCCATACTAGGCTCGTTACTACTACACAACAGTGGTGATGGGAGACGAAAACACAGGCAGAGCACAAGGTCTTAACCTCAAACAGGCTGAAGGCAACCTGTTCCTGCCCCAGCCACATTCTGAGAGGTCACATACCGGGTGACACACCTCCCTCCAGGGCCGGGTGGGGCCTTGCACGCTTGCACCTCACAGCCGCGCTGCTTTGAGGTTTTACAGGGAACTTCAAAGCACAGTGCAGACCCTGTGTGGGCCCAGCGGAGGGGCGAATTCGCTCCCAACAGGAAGCATATCTCTACCCCCTCGGCTAAGCTGTAAATTTAAAAGCAAACACAAATCGCAACTGGCTGTTTTCAATATCACAAGCCAAAGAAGTGTCAAAATCTGTGATACCAGGCAGAAATGGTGCCCAATATTAGAGATGGAAAATTAATTTCTATTAGCCTATGAGCCTGTCATTCCTGGGCAAAGATGTCTTTGACGAATTCCATCTCTTCTTGTGTTAACAAATTGCCCACAAGTAGATTGCAGTATCTCCAAGATTTATTCACTATTTGAATATACTTGCCAAATATTTACTTGCCGGAGAGTTATTCCTGGAGAAATTCTTGATCTGCAGCTCATTCGCAAAGCGGTTGCTACTGGCATTGGATAGTTGAAATTCAAGGAGTTTTGCTTGGACATGCAGATCACCTGGTATTGTCTCTGCCATCCAAAAATACGGATACAACTGTTACAGTCAGGTTTGCTCAACCTTTTTCTGATATTTGTTCTATATTTGGCTGTTTCCAGAAACATTTCTCTAAGTCAAGTTCTAACTCAGACCATTCCTGGAAAGAAAAGGGGTGTGAAAACAGCCAAACCTAAATAATTGTTCATTTATTTGCTGAAAAACTGTACTTGGTGTCATCTGCTGTTGTGCTCTGGACACAGGGGATGTTCAGAGTTGTATCCAGCTGCAGGGTAGGTGCCTACAGTATTTATGCAGCTAAAACTTCCATGAAAGTTGTTAGAGTCTCCTTGTTTGGGCAAAACCAGCAAGCCTGTATTCCAGCCTTGCCACCCAGGTGGTTTTTCATTCGGACAGATAATAATTGTATCTCAAGGCTACTAGAAATAACCAATCCATGATTAAAAGGCTGCTGGTTTTAATGTACATAGAAAAGGCCTACCACTCACTTTAAAGGTATACAATAAATCAAACTGCATTTTCTTGCCACTGGCTAGCACTTTATTTCTCTGAAAGTTGGCACGACTCCAAGACTCAATTTTTAGGAGGCAAAGAGCAATTGTTGGCCCCCTGGACTTCATGGAAGATGTGGTTGATTATTTCCGAAAAAAAAAAAAAACCAGTTCCTTCTGTTAAAAACAAGCAATGTGTCAGTGGTTTCAATCATTTCTTTTGTCTTATTCCATCCATCCATCCTCTACTCAAACTTAGGACAGGCACTTTGGGAGGAAAAGGACCTCTTCTCCCAGCATCTTGATCAAAAGCATGTTTTTCCATAAGTTTCTTTGGATTTAACTCTGTGTGTGTGTCTTAATCCATTTGTGTGTCAGGCTAAGAGCTATTTTGAAGCTATGTGCGAGTACTGCTACATGTTTTACTGGAGCAGCCAAAATGAACTGACTTTTGATATGTGATCAATGCCTACTCCCATTTGTTACACCATTCATTAAAGGGACATAAGATACAGTTTTAATTAGGGTTGTGCTGAACCAGCAGCTGAGCTCTTGACATTGCGATGAAGTTAAGTTTCAAATAAAAGGCTGAGACCCACAGCCCTTCCCTGGCAGAGCTTCTGCTGGCTGACCTAGACCTGCTTGGTTCCCAAAAGGACACGGCAAATCCTTTGGTTAGTACAGACCTACAGCCCTACCTCACCTACCTGTAGTCAGCTGTGAATGGTCCAGCATACCCCTTTCTCCTCCCTGTAATTAGGAAGGGATATGTTCTTGGTCTCTAAAATATATATGCTGGTTGTAAACTAGGAGAGCTTTCACAGAGACACCACCAGAAGGCCATCAGGCTACATGGCTGTGGCATGGTGGAGCTGGCTTGTTTGTAAATGCGGAGGATGCAGATGATACAGCTGATTATACAGCCTCACTGGCTGGAAAAATGAGAGGAACAGAGCCAATAGACCTGGAGTGACCAGTTCCCCAAAACCAAAAAGTATGTAAGCAGACCCCTATGTCTCAGGACGGACCTGGGCAGGTAGGGAGACAGCGCTGTGATACCCTCACACAAAAAAAGAAGTTAGGCAGCAGATAAAATGAGAGAGCTAATGGTGAATGAAGAATGGTGAAGAATTCCCTTAGCAGTGGAGGCAATGAGTCTTCCTGAAGTTTCCCTTACCCTGGGCTTGTTGGAGGACTTGCCGCAGTTGCATGTTGCAGTGAGAATATGAATGGGCAGTATCTCTATAGAGTATGCATATAGCCTCTATAGGCTCTTTCATGAGCCCTCCCCAGCAAGCCACCTGCTTTCTCTTTCCTTGAGTGGGAGCCAACACTGGCCACTCCTGCTTTTTAACATATTGCCCATTAGGTAGAACCAAAATGGCAAATCGTCCTCAATCCCAGTGGAGGTGTCACCCAGTCTCCACGTTACTAGTCCCTACCTGGAGATGGTGCTGCTTTCCGTGGCTCCTGGCTCTCCATCGGCTTCATTGGTGAGGCAATAGCTAGACCTCCTTGTCCTTATGGATCGGTGCTCACAGGTATCCAGAAAATATCTGTGTGTTTCCTCAGAGCTTCCTCAATGATGGCAACTGCAGTCTTTTGTACCAGGGAAGGCAGAGACATGGGACTCTCAGGTTAGCCCACTGGTGATGGCGCCCGTAGTGACAAGACTATGCTGAAACATTTAAAACCCTTGTTTGGTTGACATACACTGTGAGGCAGCATGATTTCAAAGATGTTTTAACTACAAATTTTGTGATTTATTGATTGTGATGCAACCAACTCGTTTCCTCATAGTCTCTGTGAAAGCAGCAGGCACTGAACTTTCCTTTCCAAGCTTCCCTCTAAGAAGTAGTATATTTAATATTATTAAAACTTCAGTATTTTAAAAGTTTCATTATTAAATGTTGTATGGTCTGCCTTGTTTGTGTTTTACTGGTGTATGCAAAGAATTTCACCCCCTGTGGTCCAATGTACTTGTTATTGTTCGCCCCAGAAAGAGAAACAGGTCATAACCGGATCCCGTACAGCTGGACAGTGTGCGTGTAGGTACCGTCTGAGTACAGCCTACGTGGATGGTGGCCTTTGCAGAACTTTCCTGTGCCACCCGTACAGCAACTGGCTGGTAGCAGAGGCAGCACTGGTACAGGAACGTACTCTGCAGTACCAGGCCAACAGCCTGGATTTGTCAGATTTATGAAATCAAAATCTGATTTGGGAGTCCGTGTCCTGGAATACAGCAAACTCCTAAAAAGAAGGTTGTGATCATGGTTACTTTTGTATAAACAGAGCTTTAACTGCACTGTAGATGATGGAGCAATATTGCTTTACCTGAGCATCCCCGAGCAGGTTGTTACGAGAGCTGATTGCAGGATGCTGGGTGGGTGCCTACGCTACCTGAACCGCCAGCCGTCCATCACAGACTGGCCCCTCCAAGTCCTGTCCCGCCATGCTCTCCCTTCCCTGTAGAAGCACTGCAAACAAACGGCTGCTGATTTGTTCTGAGGTTGTCCTTAGGCTGGTCAATGTGTTTATTCTTTTAGCGGGATCGCAGCACTCCACTTACTCCTGGTTGGAGGCTGAGGGACACAGATTTAGGGATCTCCTCTGAGTAAGTGGCACCGGTTTCCAAAGAGGTGCAGAGATCAATTAAATCCTAAAGAAAAGTTCTGTCAGCGGCGCTGCTTATGCAAAAAAACTGTGCCAGATCTCACCACCTCTCACACCCCCCTCTCCAAATCACAAACACAAGCTGGCAAATCATGTGAGAAGCTGTGCAGGAAAAAATGACATTCAGGTGGTGGTCCAGATGGTGCCAATTTTGAGGGAGACATGCGAGTGCATAATAGAGCCCCGCGCGCTCCCAGGCGTGAAGGGCAGTCCTCTGCTGCCAGCGCGGGGGACCAGTGGCAGCCACGCGTGAGGCATCGGGGGAGGCCCAGGCGAGAGGTTCAGCAGGAAAGCTTCACTGTAAAACATCTGATTTGTGTTTCCTCACCCGTCGCAGCAGCTAGTTTTTTCATTGGCTTTCTCTTGCCTAAGGAGGCGCTTTTCCTCGTTAGAATCTTTGTTCAGCTGCAGCTGCAAGAGGGACGGTAGGTGGGGGTCAGCTTTAATGTTCCTGTCTCCTCACAGCAGCTAGGCAGGGCATCAGCTTGAAATCTGCACGCACCCTAAACCGCTTCATCCTTCCTTTCCCTCCTCCCCCTTCAAACATACTGCTTCTGCATTCCCACCCAAACTGCAGCGTGGGGCGTCTTCTGAGTGGGCCAGTGAGGAGCAATGCAGAAAAGGCGTCTTTGGAGCTCACATCTAAGTAGAAACCCAGTTAAATGAGGAGTCAACATGGTACCAAACCAACAGCCATCATTTCTGCAAAACGCTTGTACATTATGTAGGGCTGAATTTCCAGCAAGAAAGTCAAAAAGCACCCAGGGAGACTGAAGGACTCTCTTCGGTGTGGGCGCCCACCTCACTGGGCCTCTGCCCACCGCTGTTGCAAAGAGGCAACATGCATATCCAAGTGACAAAATAAGGATGCTAACATTTTTGTAAGAGAAAAGGTGAGAATGTCACTGGTATTTTTTCTAGACTTATGCGTGTATCTATTTTGAACATTTATGAATAACTTCTTGAACATTATGAATAATAACAACAACAACAACAACAATAATAATAGCCTCTGTTTCTATACTCCACGTTTTTCCAGCATCAAACCTTGCAGTCCTCAGCAGATTTCCTGTACCTTTTACGGCAGCATCACAAACCTGTCAAATGCCAATTGGGTGTCTCCAGGGGCAAGGCAAAGATCTTGTGCTTTCACCAGGAATCTTTTAGGTTTTTTTCACCAGGAAGCTTTTAATTGCTTCCAAGAACTATGTAGCAAATGATTTTTTTTTTTAATTGACGGTGGGAATTTCATGGTTTAAACATTCTGCTGCTGCAGAATGCAATGAAACAGAAAATGCCTAGTAATTCTGAATTAAGTTAGGAAAAAAATTGACTTTCATTTTGATCCAAGTGTTGGACTTTTAGGTAAATTATTTCATTCTACCTTTACTTTTTATTATATAATTCAATTTGACATTATCATAATTAAGAGATAGCTGTTTGAAGTGTGACATTTAAGATGATCAAAATTGAACATTTCAAGTTGAAATGGCTTTTTTAATCAGGTTTTCTTTTTGTTTGTTTGCTGGTTGTTTCACAAGAGTTTGTTATCAAGTGTATTGTCATCTTTCTGTGGAAAATTTCAGTTTAGATGAATTAACATCTTCTGACAGAAAAAAAAATCCCTTTCCACAGGAAAATGTCCATTTATCTCGCTTGCTTACTGAAAATTTTAACTTTATTTATTCTAATGACCTGTACTGCTTTTCAACTCATAACGAGGCATTTCCATAAAAGCTGTTACTTCTTTGAATATATATAGATTATATATAGCAACAGTTTCTTGAAATAAGGGAAAAAAAACAGAAATATTACCAAAAAAAAAAAAAAGCAATAGGTTATTGAAAAGATAAATAAAATCCTAAGCTAGTTTCACTGTAATGCTGGTGGTGTCTTTCCTGAGGGAAAAAAACCAATGTTGTGAAGCTGGTCTTGACTATAGTTGCAGAATTTAATTAAGTTCATTTATTTAAGTTAATTTAAGTTATTTATTTAAGTTAATTACGCCTTATTTTATGGGGTCAGTCCAACAGGAGTGTTGGTATTTAAGTTGTGTAAGGGTTCATTTCTACTTTTGCTTCTCAGTTGCAGCGTTAGCATAGCCCAACCATTGTCTGACCGGAATGTATGGGACATGGTTGCAATGCATGGGACACAGCTGCAGTGTGGGGGACACAAGCTGGAAAATGTCAGCAAATGCAGTGGGGGAAGCCAATACTCAAGGACTCAGCCTCCTGAGGCTCTGATCACAACCAAATAACTTTCCTCCACAGGCAGAAGTTCATTTCTGGTCTGAAGCTTCGTAGTGCTTCCTTACGTGTCCTGTCGTGTCTGAGCAACTAACAGCAAGGTCTAGGAGGAAAAGACGTTCAAGGACATTTGGGGGTTTTTAAGTGCCATCTCTTCTTCACCCATCTGCCTCTGTTGGAACAAGAGACATCTTCCAGTAGGTTGGACAAAGCGCTACCCTCCACCTCACTAGGAGAAAGAAGTTCAGTCAGGGAAGAAATGGTTCATCATCACTAGGAAATAGAGAAATTTTGAAATTCCACTTCTCAGTTTACTTGAAAACCATACTTTAAAAAAATATAGTTTAGGAGGTAGTCATATAACTGAGGTGTTGATGATTCTCAGCAAGTTCCTGACAAGAAAAATCACTTGCTCCTCTTCTGGTCCCCACTCACTCCCTCATCTCTGCTGAGTCTGGTAAACTCATTTCATAGTCACTCATGACTGAGCAATGATATGGAAAAATGTAGTATGTAATGGAAACCCTGACCTGTCAACTCATGTGGGCTGGTGCCAAGGAGGCTGCTAATTATAGCCCGACATGTAAATACTCCTGGAAGATGATTGTACTTATTTGGACTAGTGCAATATTAATTAAATACTTTGATTATTTCTGAGATAGACTTTGGGAAGGAGGGGGAGAGGTTGTCAAGGGAATTAACCTTTTCACTGCTGAAAATAAGGTTGTCTTCCCTGGAATCTCCAGCAGAAGGCTAAGTCTGAGTTTTCCTCCCTCTTTTCTCTCTCCTCCCGTCTTTGACTTACTCCCATGACACCTCCCATCATCATCTGCTTGCCCTTGGTCTCCCCTGGCTCTGTCTTCATGCCAGTTCCTCAAGATCACAACTCACCTGCCTCTTTGAGCATGCATAAACCCAAAGGGGAGGGATGAGGAAGAGCTTCTGGCAGGGAACCAGGGTGGTTCTTGTCGGAGGCCAGAGCCCCCGGCTGCCCGACCTTCTGCACTCACAAAATTCCCAGTGGTGCCTGTTTCTGGAAAGCCCAGAAACAGCCAGCTTCCAGCTCCTACACTGGGTTTCCCATCAGCTTCCAAATACCAACACAAAATCGTCCCTCCTGGCTCAGGCTGCCCTGAATCGGTGTCACGGTACCTGCCTTCGTGCAACAGCCCCCTCCAGCTGCACAGCCCCATTTGTGAAGGAGCAAGTCTCAGCCCCAGCTTGTGCAGCAGCTGGAGTGCACAGAGCCTCACTCAGCCGCGGTGGGGACGGACGTCTGGGCAAATGCACCTGCGGCAGCTGGGAGAGGAGGGAGAGGGAAGCGAAAGCTGGTGTACAAAACTGCAAACCAGAGGAGCTGGGACCACCTCTGTAAAAAGCTACTGAAGATTTTGGTAGGTTCAGAAACAGCAGGACAAGATGCCGCTGCCTGTCTGACTTGTCCCTAGGAGAAAACGAACAGCAGTGACATTGCATATGAGAGGCAAAGACTAAGAACAGGAGGTGTGGTGAAACCAAGGAAAATATATTGGGCTTTTCAGTTCATGCAAGACACAAAGCTAAACTCGGGCTCAGCTGCAGGCTGTCTAGGACTGTTTCACAGGGGTCCTGGGTTTGCAGGGAGCCTGGGGCTGCCCTACAAGCAAGTCAGCTCCAGGCGGAGGCAGGCTGCAGTCAGCACGGGGCCAGGCTGTCGTTGGTGGGCAAAGCAGACTTCTCAGCCTGGAGCTGGCTTCCAACCAAGCCTCAGGCCACATTTCAAATGAGCTGCTTGTTAGCTTTTGAACAACTTTACAGGAGGTGTTGAGCTGTTGAGTCCAGCAATATCTCTGAGTGACTTTGGGGACAGTATTTTCCAGCAAGTCCTTCATTTCAACTGAGCCAAAGCTTTGTGTCGAATGAATCCTCTATTACAGTGTATGGCCTTGGGACAGTCACATGTTTGCGTCATTTGAGCACAAACTAAACCTACTGTTCTTGCACCATGTCATGAGGCACCACCATAGGTGGTGTGCACACCACCTGGGCAGTACACCCTGCCTTGCACACACGCAGCACCAGAAAAGCAGGCAGCATGGAAAAGCCAAGTGTTGCACCTTCCAGGGATTTTGTGCCCCGTGGAGGTCCTGCTCATTTACACATGGTCCAAACAGGCAACCGGCACTGTTCTGACAGTACCAAAACCAACTCTCTTAATTGTCATCAACGTACCTGAGTGGGAGCACCGAGGGACAGCTGAATCCGTGCCTCTGCGGAGAGCATGACAGCTCCGCTTTACCCAGGTAATGACCCTGGTCTCCCATTCATCTTTTCATTACGGTCTGTAGGACTGGGGAATTCAATCTCTTGTCTGGAGCAGATAAGTAAGAGATGGTCAGAGCTGCCACTAATGCACTCTCAAGGACTCTCCGCAGCTGCACAGCGTTGTCTTGAAGATGCAGGGGAAGGACGAGTGCTATTTCTGCCCCGGGAAGGCAGAAGACGTTAAATCAACATAATGAGAGCTGATGAGAAACAATAGAGGCATCAGGACAGCACAGAGAAAGGGAGAGTTATGAGACCTGGATGCTGTGGACCCAAGAGGCACGGGGACATGCATGCTAATTTCTCCTTTCTCCTGCAGCCCTACGGACCACCAAGTGCTGCTGGGCCACTGACTCCCTAAAAGCAGTGCTGCTGGGAAAGGATGGTGCTGTGCTACCGCCAGCTGTCCCCCTGCGAGGGGTGGGGTGCCAGGGCCACCTGCTCTGGCAGGATTTCCAGCTGGGGACGTGCTGGGGGATGCCCTGGCTGAGGGGTAGCTGCAGACTTCTCCCCCCTCGCCCCCACGGGAGGCACAAACCCTGGAGGCAAACGCCGGGGGAACATTCCCTCCGCAGTGGCAGAAGCTCTCCCTCCGGATTTTGCAGCTTTGCAAATACCCAAGGCAAAGTGCAGAAAAACACTCCCTCACACTGTTTCGAAGAGCTCCGGTCTTGCTCCAGCCAGTTTCCTCGGGGCATATTCCCTGGCCAGCAGTGCATTCATCAACCCCCCCGCCCCGAAAGCACTGAAGACGTGCAGGTTCTCCATGGTCTGTATGTGAGTGAAAACAGGACAAAGCACAGGAAAGCAGTACAGGCCAAAGACAAAAGCCCAGGCTCAGAAGGAGGTGAAGAAACACCAGGCATAAGCTCAGAGATGCTCTGCTAAACCTAAATGCCTGAAACTGGGAGGTGGAGGGGAAGAGAGTTTTCTTCCGTGTAGTCCTTTTCCAAGGAAGAGCAGCCTGAGTTTAATGGCTGGACTTGAAGTTAAAGGGTTACAGTCTCTCACAGAGGCAAAAGAAAACACAAATTGATCAAAGCTGCCATTTTTTACCGATAACTTGTTTGTTCAGAGGCACTGGCCGCTCTTCACGCTGATTGTCTCACTGCATAATCACCATCAGCAGCTTTCCTCGTCCTCTCCTAAAGATCCTCTGCATGGATTTTTTCTTTCCAATTGCATTTCCGGGGACGATAAGAAAGTTGCAGCATAAATTAAACAAGATGCCTGGAGAGACTCCAATTCAAAAATAATGTAGATGAATTCCTGAGTGAGAGGGGAAGAAAGAGCGAAGCTAAATGCACTGCCTGCTTGACGGCTTCTCCCTTGCCACGCTCACACCAATTAAGCATAGCTGCACGGATAGGGTGGCCAGGAAAGCACCTTTGTGCACACATGCTAATTTGTTCGCAGGCTGCGGCGCACAATTAATAAAAGCGCCGCTCCACACATTCCCAAAAACAAAGAAGGAACACTGCAAACGTTTGGAGGCACAGAGACTGAAAAGGGTACACACACGGCTGGATCAAAGGCGAGCTGGATTTAGGGAAGATTTGGGCTGGAGCTTGCCATCAGGATCACCAGGCACTACAAATTTAAGTTCCCATTCGGCCATTCAAAACTTTATGCTGCCAGTACAAAATAAGAAGAGGGGATAAGAAACTTTTAAAGGCAGGAGAAAGAAGTGCAGGGGCATTGAATTTAAATGCAGGAGAAATGGGCCTCGGGAGCCTTACACAGAGTCCTGATGTCAATGCAGGGTAGGGAGAGGGCAAGGAGAAATCCATCTTCATAATAAAATTCTAGCTTTAGCTGTGATGGATGGATGGAGAGTCAGGTTGCTGTTTCTCTACTCCCTCCCTGCTCTTTCCCCTTTATTAGCTTAAATGTTGGGGTTTTTTTAAAGGACAGGAGCAAGCAGAAATTAAATGCTCACTCTCAAAATGAAGCTGACATGAGCCTCTGGCTTTGAGGATGGATTAGTTTTGAAGGCACACTATGCACAAAACAAGGCCGGTGAGGGCTGGCAGTGGAATTCCCAGTAGGGACAGGTTCCTTTAAAACACAGATTAAACAGGGAGGAAATGCACAGTGTATGAATATGAATTGATGCTGGGCCTTGCCTGGTCTCGCTTCATTTGATAAAGCGCATTTCCTTATTGCATGTCAATTATTTACATTATTTAAATATGTATCATCAGATGAACATGTCAGCCCTGAAACAGATACACAGATGCACACGGGAACGCACACATGCACCAGAGCATGAGGAAAGGATGCACACACCAGTCCGTCGGGCAGATAATGAGCGGAGACTCCTGCGCTCGGCGAGCTGTGAGTAACGAGCACCCCTTTGCCTGGTCCCTGACGCATTCGTTGTGCTGCCCCTGCAGAAGAGCCAGCTCTCCTCAGCATAATTTGAAGGCAGGCTCTGCTCAGCGCCGCGGGAATGTCAGCACCCGGCAGGAGCCCTGCGCCTCGCCGGTGCCTCTGCTAATCTCCGGTACGTGGAACTGCTTGTCTGCAAGATAGTTATTATTCTTCCTTTCATCTGCGCAAGTTCACAGCAAAGGAAACGCAGGAGAGCTACATTTAAATTGGATAAAATCCCCGTGCCCAGCAATTCTCCAAAGTTAGTGTTATTAGTAAAGATGTTAGTAGTCGATATCGCACTGTTCTGGCCTCTACCACAGCATAAAAACCTGCTCTGAATTCTCCTGAAACAAAATTGTTTTTCTTACATGATTCTCATTCTTCGGTGGAGTTTCTGTCCATGGCTTCTGCTCCAGGTGTACGAAGGTCTGGGTATGGCACAGGCTTTGCGGCAAGCGCTGCCACCTCTGAATTCTGCTATTTGCTTCCAACCCATGAGGCAAAGTAAAACTCTACTCTGAATACCCTGACCAGCCAAAATGTGGACCCAAATTTTACAGTTTGGCTTGGCTGCACACCCTGGCTACAGGAGGAGTCAAATTTTTCCAAGAGCCATTTGCGCGGCACGAGGGCAGAGACTGCTGTGTGGAGCTCTCTTCCTGAGGAAGGACACCGCTTTTCACAAGTCCTATTGCTGAAATGCAGGCCGCCTCTGGAAACACTGAAGGCTTGGGCATGGATGGACTATGGATATTTGGACAGGCCCAAGAGAAAAACTGGATCTTCCGAAGCTTTACAGCCTGTCATTCCTCTGCCCCAGGCTCCTCCTAGCTCTGAGAAGGTCCTGAACAACAGGGATGTTGACTGGATTTAGCTCTGGTGAAATGTTCCTAAAAGAACAGGTAGGGCCTGGTATAACAGGTAATTTTGCTGATGTATTACACTTTTGTTAGCGAAAGAAGAACTAAACACTTCCCTCAGCACAAAATTTGATGGGTTAAATTTTTGGCAGGTGAGCATAGCAGGCTCAGTGGAGGTACTCTAATATGAACCTGCTGAGGTGTTTACCAGAAGAGCTGACCAAGGCAATTACATTTACCCTCCTGTGCTCTTGCCCTGGTGCTGTCCATCATGAAATTTCCAATAGACATTTTTATCTTTCAACCACAGCGTGAGAGATGATGCTCCATAAGCAGCAGAAGAAACGACGCATTGTTTTTTATGGTTTTCTGTTGCTTTGAATGGGATTTTCCAATGCCTTTAAGATGCAGGCTCCAATTGCGATTTTCCATTCAGCTGGGGCATTCATAATCTTTTTCTCTCATTCCCTGGTGTTTAATATGGTGTAATGTCACGCTGCGTCCTTTTCCTCAGAAGGGACTAACAAGATGTTTCGCACTCCTTCTTCCTCCCCTGCTCATCCGCATGTTTTCATAAAATTTATGAGACCCTAACAACTACATGGTTTTATCATACTTGGCTGAAATGACGAAGGAGTTCAGAAAGCATTAGCTGGAAGCAGATGATTTCATGACAGCACTAGTCGTCTTTCCTTTGGAAGCTGGGCTAAAACCAGGCAGGAATGCAACAGAAGTTATTAAATAACACTGGTAAGACAGACAGATGGCCATTAACACCCCCATCACCACATTTGCTTCCAGAGACATGGGGATCTTTGCTTTTACTCTGCCCTCCCACAGCAACCTGAAAATGATGTGTTAGAGGGTGAGTCTCTGGACTGTCTGGGGTGTTGGGGAAAGATTTTGAACTACAGATCTTCACCAGACAAAGCCCAATTTCCCCTTCCCCCTTAAGGGTTTTTGTTTTTCTGTTGGTTTTTTTTTTAACACAGCTGACATCAAGGCGGCTCTGTTCATTTGCATCTGAGTTTGGGCGCTGACAGCGACGGTGTCAGCAGAGCTCTGGGAAGAACATCGTTTCCTTTGATAGTGGCTGCAGCGGCAGCGCAGGGAGCAGCCAGCCTTCCTCTACCAAAACAGCAAAACCAAGAAAACATTGCACAACACGTACAGGTGATTTGCATAATTGATGCAAAGCAGCATCCCACCGTACAAATCCTCTCTCTGCTGTCAGGTAATCTTCCATCCCTATCCCCATCCTGCAGTCTCTTCTCTCCCACTTTCCATCCTGTTAGGCTTCCTCCTACTTGCCCGTCGCCATCCCTTGTTCCCGCCCAGGCCCTCAGCTTCTCTTCACACCAGGAACCCGATACCTCCCTTGCGTCTCTCCATCTCTCTGCTCTTCCAGCCACCTACCTACCACTCCCACCGGCAGAAAGAAGATCCGTGGGAAGCAAGGACATTTAACTAGCTCAAATGGAAAGGAAGGGAGAGACTTTCAGACATGGTCATTACCCATCTGAGCAGCTTGCCAAACCCCCCAAGGGAAGCAGCAACAAAATCTGTTGCTGGAGGAACATACCTGGAAGCTGAAGCCATTGGTTTCAGATGGTGGCAAGATGACAGTCACATGTGGCATCTCAAAACAACAAGGCTTTGCCTGGGACTGAGCACTCAAGCTAGCCACATAGGTGGCCATTCTCCTCAGGCACAAGCACAGCTCTCCGTGCTCCCCTGAAGGCACCCCAGTAAGCGATACTGGGGGCATACTGGATGAAACTTTAAAAAATATATAAACCTAAAAAAATAACAACAGCACCAGTATTCATGCTTTAAATTCTGTGCAGTTTCTGGCAGGCCAGCTCTGGAGCCAGCACACATTGCTCTACATCTCTGTCTCTGTCCATGGGCATCTCTGCCTGCCTGTGCTCAAACCCTGCGAACAGCTGGTACGTGCCCAGGTGTTGCGCTGACATCTGTCCACAGCTACCACCTTCGGCTGAAGAAGCTCAGCTCTCGTTCATAAATAATTGCCCGACCAGCTGCTGGCAGGCCTGGGGAAAAGGACTTGGGAAGGTCGCAGAGCGAATGCAGAGCCGCCTGCAGAGCACAGTTCTGTTGTGCCCAGTACCTGAGGCGTATGGACTTCTCCAGGCCTCTTACTGGGGCGTAACTCCCCTGCCCAGGGTGGTAACATGCTCAGCTCTCCCATTCCTTGTATAAAATATGGAGGCAGGGTGGGATGATCAGCACTGCTCCTGGTGGTGCCATAGGAAGGTGGCCCTGTGCCATGCCGTCCCCTCACCGAGGAGCAGGAGCTAGTGCTGCCCCGGGAAGATGCTGAAGGATGGCGTGGCACTTGCTGCAAGGCTCGTACGGAGACCCACACCGAGGGAGGTTAGTCCGTGGCGGGAAGAACTGCCAACTTCTCCTGTCTCCCCGTTGGAGCCTCCCTGGTAGCAAGAACAAGAAATCTCCCCCAGAGAACGAAATGCAACCTCTACTTCTCATCATCTGAACTTCCCTTGGTTCAGACCAGCTTGATCTCCTCTGTGGCCTTCTGTCTTTCTCCTTCTTTCAAATGAGCTCGTTAGTCTCCCGCTGCTCAGGGCAGCTGCTGGGGCTGGGGCTGGGGCTGGCCAGGCAGCGGGTAGGACCTGACAGGGCCTTCTGATGGGGTGAGACAGCGGGCATGGGGGAGACCAGCCTGCGGGCTCCTGCCCGCTGCCTGCTGTCTGTGTTTTGGGGAGGAGCCCACGGGCCCTGGGCAGAAGAGATGGAGATCCTTGCTGCTGAGTTCCTCCCTCTGGCCAGGTATCCTCCTGGAAGTGAGGCTGCCAGGGGCTGGCCACCTGAGCCATGCCAGATGCTGCCCAGCAGCTCAGGCCACTCTCAGACTTCAGAAGCACTGGGGATTAAATACACCGTCGTGTGTAAATCCTGTGTTTAAACAAATAACTCTCTCAGGCTTTTCCACATGAAGCAAAGCTGACACCTGACTCTTCGCCTGGCTTCTCCCAGGAGAACATTTTAATGAGGCCCACAGCTGTAATATCACACAGAGAACATTAACAATGCTAATTACCTAAAGTTTAGCCCATGAATACTCAACCGACTGTACCTTGGAGACGAATTGTTGTTTTGGCCCGAACGAAGCACCGATGGCTTGCAAAGCGAATCGAGACTTGTGGGAGCATCAGACAGAAGGCATTAGGCACACAGACCTGGCAAGGCAGCCTCCACAGCAGAGCTGGTAAATAAGAGGTGCCCGGTCAGAAGGTAAATCTGACATTGCAGGGAGAAATTGCCTTGGGGTGGCCAAATCCCTCCTGAGAAAACGCAAAAGGTGTTGCTAGGTCTCTCGGCATCATCTCGTACAGGATCTGCGCAGAGAAAGGGGGGTTGTTGGAGGAATTCTGCCAGGCAGCCGCAGCTGGCACTGGCTAAGCCTTGCACTGCGCTGGGAGAAGCCAGAAGTCCACACAGACATGCAATGCGCGAGCGAGCTCTTGCCTGGAAGACATCCAGGGCCTTTGCTTCACGCCATATGCACAATCATTCTGCAGCTCAAGGTCACCGCGGAGGTGCCTGGGTGTGCTGGGATGACTGCTCTGAACCGACCGGCTTCGCTCGCTCAGGCTCCCAGTGCCAGAGCTCAGTCTGCAGCACAGTAAATAGTGACGTGTTCTCTGCTGCACAAAGCTTAGCCATCGCCTCTACCTTCAGCTCCCTATCGCAAACGCTGCAGGGCAATGCATGACAAGGGCCATCGTGCAGCAGAAGAGGAGGCTTGGTCCACCCAGGTGTCTCTCGGAGAGAGACGTGAATTTTTAGCAGTCTGTGTTGCTCAGCTCTAATTGAGCACAAAAACATCACATGGCAGGCAATAGCCCATTAGCAACACTGCGTGCTGAGGGGCCTTTTAATTATTTTTGCCTTCCCAGAGGACTACAGAATGCTCTTCGTAAGCATGGCGCGGGAATGCCAATTAGGTGCCCTCCAGCCCCGCTAGACAAGGTCCGGTCACATCACCTTGCGTCAGAGGCTGAACCCTGCCCTCCATTTTCTCCCCAAGTCTGCCGTTCTCTGCCGTGAAATATTTATTAAAGGGAGCTGCCGCCTGTCGTGAATGTTGAGTCCCCGGTCTCCTTGCCAAGGTCAGGCTGCCAGGGAGGTACTTTTGCTCTCCGTAGCTTCTCCTCGAGACTGATGGGTCTTTCTTCCGTTCAGCACAGACAGGCAGCCTTGGGGAGGAGGCTCTTTCAATTCCTGTGGATTCTTATTTCCTGGGAATAAGGTGGGCATGTAAAAAAATCACTAACGCAGAGGCTGCACAGCAGTGAGCTATTGTGGTATCAAAACAGATAGTTGCACTAGGACCTTTTGGGAGCACATAATAAAAAGCCATTAAATCAATTTCTACTGTTGCGAAAGGCCACCTTCAGTCTTTGCGATCACCGTTGCAACTTCTTAGAAGGCTCCTACATTTAGAGATGAAATCCTGTCCCACAGAAGTGGATGGGAGGTTCACTCTCTGCTTATGTGGTGCTAGGTTTGCGCCCCCCGAGTCTAGCTGTGGTTTGCTGCGTTTGGACTTATTGTTTCATGCAGGTTTTGTGCCAGGAAAATGCTGAAAGCTACAACCACAAGCTGTTTGATAACCTTTTATCAACTGTACTGAATGAAATAAGCAGGCACAGCATAACTTGCTTGGGAAGGACTAACAGTTAAAGTGTCAAATAGATTTTCCTCCCCAGTATGGGCATGTACTAAAGTGGTAGGAAAACATATCCAGCAACAGAAACAAACTCTGCTAATACAAGATGTGAGAACCAAAGTGCCGGGCTGGCTGGGGAAATAACCTTCCCTAACAATGACCTCTCAAGGAAGCTTGGGGGCCAAAATTATGAGAAGCAAGGTGCGTATCGAGCGCGCACCCCACAGCTGGGCTGTGTCCGCTCAGCTGCAGGAAGCCAGATGCTTCGGGACGTCTGGGGCTGGAGGTGCAGCTCGTTCGCTGTGGCGGCTGGTTCCTGGCAAACCTGCAAACCTGCCTCTCGTTTGCCATCTCTCCTGACAGCCAAGAGTCCCAGCGCGTTTGTTCTCTCCTCGCATGGAAGCTGCCCCGTAGCGCCAGTGCTTTCTGGCTGTCCCCTGTGCCTCTTCTGGCTCTCCTACAGGCTTTTTGGATGTGTGCTGGGCTGTGGGGATGGGAGGGTGGGAGAAGCTGCAAACACTACCCAGCACAGGACCACACCACAGATTTATGCAGGGACATAATGATGTTTTCTGTTTTCTCCTCTTTTTCTCCCCTCCTAGTAATTCCTAACGTTTTACTTGCTTTTTGACACCTGCTCAGCCTTGACCTGTCATTTTCTCAGAATTAGCGACGATGCCGAGATCATTTTCCTGTGCAGTGATGGCTGATTTAGAGCCCCTCATTATGCATGTATAATTAGGGTGGTTTTTTTTCCCCAGAAGCATTACTGTGCATTTATCGACAGTAGATTTCATCTGTCATTTCAGAGCCCAGTCCCTCATTATCATGAAAAACTTCTGCAACTCTTCACAGTCAACTCTTGTTTTGACTGCCCAGATCAGTTTTTCATTCTCAGTAAACTTCTCACCTCACTTTTCATCTTCTTTTCCAAATCACTTGTAAATAGATTAAAAAATACACGTCCAGCTTAGATCTCTGGGTAATTTTCCTCCTCTGTGAAAACATATTGTTTATTTACGCCTTTATACTCTACTGCTGCAGCTACTCTGTGTCTGCAACCACCCCATTGGCAATCACACTATTATTCAATAGAGTTGCACTGGAAAAAGTGCAGACAGACATTACAGAAATAAAACCAGCAGCAATCCCATTTTTAGGACTTAGCAGACAAACTATATTTGTTTTGATCTGTGTTTTTAAATTATCTTGTAAATTCCCACCACTAAATTTCATCTCTCACTGTATGTAGCATGCAATATATCTTTTTTTCTAAATGTATCACCACTTCAAAGTTCATTAAGCCATTCCAGAGACTATGGCTGATAAAATCCTCATCTGGATTCAAGATATTAGCAGAAAGACTAACTCCTCAAGTCTCTGGCACCAAGGCAACATATTGTCATAAATCCATAGGAAACCAGATTTCATTAGTTCCCTTGGTCATGGAACTAATTGTTTGCTCCTGCGTTGGGCACCTGATCATGGCTGTGGGCAGCAGGAAAGCCAGCGGCATTTTAATGTTGTTCCTCTGCTGTGCTTTACTTGATTTTTGTCTCAGGATTATGAGATGCTGGGGATGTAAAACAGCTACCAGGAAGATAACAGCTGCCAGAAACACAGCCTTCTGTTTTGTACTTTGAGCTGCGCGTACCACGTAGAGTTAAAAAAAATAGTGCTTAGAATAATTTAAAGCAGAAATCTGTTACGTTCCTTCAAAATTACCCGTGCTTGGTTTAATAGATGCTGGATTAATTGCGTGCTGTCTGAGAGCTTTTGTTCCTCTCTGGAGTGGCTGTGGTCTGTGCCACAGAGGTGAATGCTACTCTACTGTATGGCAAATTTGACATTGAAGGGCTCTTTGTAGAAATAAGACTGCCATTCTCTCCCATTGTCCCTTTGATTAAACAGTGCCAGCAAAAGAGACAGTTTTAATGGTTGTTTTCATATTATGGGCATCTGGCTACTAAGAGCTGGGCTGAGATCACCAAATCACAAGCCGCTTTAGAGATGTCTGTTTACGCGCGCCGACCCCACAGTGATGTGATCCATAAAAGTATTTGGATGCACATTTCGGGGTGGGGGGAGGAAAACATTTTCTGGGATGTGTGGTGAGGACCATTTGTTGCCTCTGTGTGCTGCCGTTTTCCAACACCCCTCCTCTGGTACCCAAACCACAACTTTCCAGTACTCCTGGAAGAACCCTGGACTGTGGATGCTTTTCCTCCACTTTTACATCAACAGACTCCCAGTGACCTCTGAGGTACTTTGTGATAAAAACAAAGGAAATCTAACATCTTACACAGTGGACTCATTCAGTAACTCCTCCCCAGTTACCACCCCTTTTGTAGCTACTCACGTCTGTGTGAATCACCACTTAGTAATGGCTTGGCGATCCCTCAGACGCTTCGGCTTCAGTCGCAGGGACTCCGTTGGTTTATAATATATACTGGACTAGGTTGCTGACATCTTCTGTTTGCTGAATAAACTTTAACATCCAGAGTCCTTCTCCAGAGTTTGACCATCTCTTTTGTTAGTACCAAAGAAAAGAGGGAAGATGTCAGGAAGAGAGCGCTCCCCTCTCTTTTCACGCATCTGTTTGGAGGTACAACAAAGGCTACAGGAGCATTTTTCCTTGTACTTTTAATTGAAGTGCTTTAATATAAAAAAAAAGTACATACAAGTTCTAAACTCCTGTTTTCTGCAATCGTTTACACTTTTTCTAAGTCGCAACAGAATATTAGCTACGTAGGTAGTCAACACTGCTAACAAGCTACAGTACAAGTTACTAATAACAGTACAAGATGCTCGGAATACATTCTTGCAAATGTGTATGAATACCAAAGAAATCCTGCAAAGTTGAGAGGTTTCCAACACACATTGCCCCCTTCTCTCAAACCCCTGTAGGATTTCACTCACGGGTTTCCTAACCACCAGAACACAGAAGGGCTGATCCTTGGCTGGTGCAAGCTGTGGTAGCTCCATCAGCGTCCACGGAGCAATGTCAGTTGTCAGGAGCGAAGGGTGTGATTCACTCTGTGCTCAGATAGACACCTTCAGGCGGGGGTGAAACATCACGCAAGTTGCCATGCATGGCAAACTGGTGGACCTTCTTGGTCAGTGCTGGCTTATAGCATTAAGCAACATATTTTTCTGAGGGTTTCAAGACTGATCTCTTTCTCCTGGAAGAAATCAGATCAGGATGACTGAAGAACAGTCGGGAGCACCCTGGATTCTCATACCACTCTAGGTAAAGTTGGGCAAATTTCCCTCAAAAAACGCCAAGTTTTGAAGGGTAAGAACCCACCCCATCATCTCTCCTCCCCCACAAAAGGCTGGCAAAGCTATCAAGCACTTAATAAAACTGAGTGTGAGATAAGAAGAGCAAAGGTCCTCCACACAAGCCATGTCAAAACAAATCTCTACATACACACATTGTAACGATACAGTCACTTCAGAGTTGAAAAGAAAGGTTCACACTTTACAAAGGAGGGAAAGGGAAAAAAATAACACAAGAAGCTGTCCTTAGAATTATGTACTGGTTCCCAAACCTGTAACCTTAGTCTGTGGCCACCAAAAGTAAACGAATACCAAGCAGCATAGTGTAAACTCCAATGAGGCCTCACAGGGGGTAGCAACAGGCAACCTGGAGGTAGTGTACATAGCTGAAAAGGAATTTGAAAGAAATGACGGGCATTTTTCTCCTATTCTGGTACGTTTACATAATCAAAGACACGGTGACAAACACGCTACAGTGATATGTCTCTCCAGCCTTGTGAGCCCACCTACTTGCCACCCCAGGATCGGTCACAGAAGGGTTTTTCCTCTGAAGTGAGCGCGGGGTATTCTTCAGGCAGGAGTCCTTATTTTTTCCCTCACTCAGTTGTTCTGGCTCGCCTCTGTACTTACCGTGTGACTAACAGGACAATCGGTTTCATCTGAGACTGCTGAGTTTTTCTCACAAGCATCGATAAAAAACCTCCTTATCACTATTGCCCTGAAGACCAACATTTCAATGGCACACTTCAGTCAGCAGCACCCAAAACTCCTCCAGGCTATTCACTGACTGGCATTAGATTATTTTGGTGGGAATCTACGGAAGTTGGCAAACCCATGACAAGGTTAGCTTTTCAATTCATCAGCGCATTATGAAAAGACTGAACACCAATGGCTCCAGCTCAGAGTAAAGACACAAAAGTTAAGTTCTCTTCTGCTGCAAAGAGGATAAAGGGCTGTTTAGGGGATACAGAAGTTGGCATATTGTAGAAAACATGGTGGTGGCTCAGAGTAAGAAAACTTCTTCAGTTGTATCGCCTTTTCAGTGACTTTGATTTTCTATCCATGTTAAGTTTTAACTATTGCTAGTTTTCTCCAACCACATTATCTTGACACCACAGTTATTGCATTACAAAAGCCACTATGATGCAGTCACTCAACGTACGCACGTATCATGTATAGGTAGAGGTATGTACAGCCAGGAAGTGGGGCAGGTTCCAGCCCACATTTTGTTGTTTCCATAAGGGCAGGCAGATCCCAGTTAGGTGAGACAGAGATAACCTAGAACATCCCCAATGGTGAAAAGCAAGCTGTGAGTATATGAGCAGATAGAAACCTCAAAAATTAAATAACAAGAATTAACATTAGTAAACTATCCCCTGCTTTGTAGCTAACTCAGTTGCTCTAAAATCTCTCTCAGCTCAAATAATTTTATCGTGCAGAATGTGCAAAGAAAGAGGTGCTCTTGCCCTGCGAATGCAGGGAGTGGATGTGCTTTCTCAGTATTGCCTAGAAGTTTCCCAGTCCACCTGCTCTTCCCTAGCCCACTCTCTTTATAACAACAGTTCTTTTGCTTCAGTGGCTAACTGGTAAGACAGGACTATTTAATTATGAACAAAATTCAAGGTCAATGTATTAGAAGACTGGAAATAGATACCCTGCTACTTTTAAAACAAACGATGCATTGTACACTTAGTGCTTCTCTGAATCCTCTTTCCACAGAGCAAAGCATCACAAGGGCAAGATTTCCATCAGTCCTGAGCTGGCACAGCCAGTTCTAAGAATTCAAATGTAGATCAGGCCTTCACAGTCTTTGGCTCCCCTGCCAAAAATGCTCGCTGCCCCCTAAAGAAGCCAGTTCATTCTGAATATTTGTGTGATGTAGACACGTGCGCACTTGGACCCACAGTGGGTCATCAATTGCCCTTACGCTAGCCACACACCAGTCATCAGGAACATTTTTTGATCACTTTCTGTATTTCTTAAACTACGTGCAATAAAATTGAAAGATGCTTTATCCCATACCCAAATTTATCTATTGGGCTAGGAAGGACCACAGGAATGTACTCACTTCCTCAGAAAGTCCTCAGAAATCAAGTCGGGAGCTTCTCATCTTGTGAGATGTTTTTTCATCTTTATGCTGAGTCAAGCTTTAGCCCACAACTGTTGTGTGTGTCACTGACCTGGCACTGAAGGGGCTTTGCACAAGAAACAAACTGCTGATTTCATACCGCAGCACTGAGCATCGTCCTGGGTAAAAGACTCTCTGAAGACCAAAAGAGCCTCTCGGGAACACGTGTCTAACAACCTTGTCTTCAGACCACTCTGGACCTTCCACGACCCTTATAAAACCCCTTCATTTTTTTTGCAGAGGGCTTCCAGGACACAATCTGACGACAAGAGGCAAGACACAGAAATGGGTGGTACCGTGGCTGGACACAGACCATGGCTCTACTCTCCCTGATGACAAGAAGTAGGATGGGAAGAGCCCAGCTGTGGACCCCAGAGCTCAAAGCTAGACATTGTTTAAAATGCCTTTTCAGTTCCAAACCGAGGAGATTTGATAGCAAAATTGTAAGGTACCTCAAATAAAAGTCCTGAAGTTACTTTTTGAAGCCATTTTTAAGGATAAACCGGTGTCAAATAAAGGAGCAAGCCTCTGAAGTCAGAACACAGTTCTTGGATGTTTTGCTCCCAAATTGAATAATTCTTAAAAGGGGAAGGGAAGTAACCTAAAAGCCTTTACAGTCTATTTTTAAATGAGAGGATGTTTTTCATTTAACTCTCTGTAACAGAATAATTTGAAAATAACTGAGGAAACCATGTAATCCCAGATGGTCTGTTTTCCGTGTGCTCTTGTGAAGCTGGCTGTGATTCCACTGCATTAAAAAAAGACGTACATTATTCTGTAGCAATTGTCCATGACACTGAGGCTTACAACATAAATATTGCAATACCTCATCCAGTTTCTGTATGACACACCATGTTTTATTGCAGTAATGTCTCATAACAGATGAAGGTGCTGCAGGGTCCTGTTTGGCCAATTGCTATAGGCCCCTGGAGTGCACTTTCATAAGGAGGGAATATCTCCCACAGGAAGGGAGTTAAGATGAGGACTAGATGCCAGAAGAACCAGCTAAAGGCTTCACATGCAAATATTTTCTGTGCCTCAGCCCCCCCCAGCCCCTCCATTAAATGGGAGGTTCATTTCCTCACTTGCAGATAGCGCTGGATGCAAGGTAATGGAGCACAGCCCCGCTACGCACAGCAGAATGCCTCTAAATCAAGAAGCCAGTGTTTTTCGCCAACGTGACAGATTGAAAAATGCTTCTGGTACTTCCATGAGTGGGTTACTAAGCAACACTTTGGCTTCCAGGGAGTAGCCGTGCTGGATGTGATCTCCTGCGCCGGCAGCCTGACCACGTCCCCAGCTGGAGCACGGGGGAAAGGAGGGCGAGAGGCTGCCGGCAGCAAGGCTGTGTGGCTTCACCGGCTGTAAAACAGGTCCCTTCGAGGTGAGCTGTAACCACAAAGGAAGAATATCCCCGAGGTGACGATGGGCCCACTCACGGGGTGGCTAAAAAGCAAAGACACTGTCAGGTCATACCGTGGGGAGAGAAATAAAGCTCAGGAGGTTTAAGCACCACTCGGTAAACCTATGGCATATCCTGGTCATGCAAACTTTCACTTCAGCCTGTCTCAGAGCAAATGATGCTGAAGAGGACTGGCTCCAGGGACAGATGCTAAAAATGATAGGGGCTGGAAAAGGTTTCCACGTGAGGAGACAGAGAGATCAAAAAGACTGGCACAGATTAGAAATGAGTAAGAGAGAGGAGGTTAGCGCTGAGTGAAGTGAGGTCTGATACAGAAGAGGAAAATCATGCACTGCTGTTCAGTTTCCTGATACAGCAGTAAGGGGTTGTTTACAGAAAATCAAAAGGCAATACACTGAAAACTGATGAATCAAGTCCAAACTCCCCGCAGTTAGAGAAAAATTTGCCCTGGTAGCTGACTGCTCCATCATTATCTTTTGCTGAGATTTCTCACTTTCCTTTGGAGCCTGTGACATGGCATCAGCAGAACCAGGCTGAACCAGAACTGAGTGTAAACAGACCAGACTCATTTGGGATAGAAATACCTATTTTCTTACACGTGTTGGGTGTGGTCCCCTATTAAGCAGCACGCATCTTTTAATAAAGACTAAAGTCCAAGACTACTTAGACTGGGCCTCTTTAAGACACCAGGCCAAACTCTTGACTTAAAGTCAATGGAGGAATGTTGATTGAGAGCAGCTGAGAATCTGGCCTATCTTTTAGATACTGGTACTTTTTCATGTGTTGATAAATCATGCTCCAAATAAGATTGGGATTAAGTTGTAAGGGACGAAGTTTTGCCTTATTTTGTTAGAATGCTGACACACCTTTGCAAAACAAATGAGATTTTCTCCCTCCTCCTTCTTCTTCAAGATGAGTAACACTTATTATAGGACTCTAGATCTATTCCTGATAGGTGAGCAATATTTACAGTAAATAATATTAATATGATACACAAATACATATGTATTTGAATATATAACTTAAAGTCTCCTAATTAAAATTCAATACGACAGCATCACACAGTGAGGCTCTACCAATGTATTAATGGGAATGTCACTATTTTGGAATCATTACTTGAGCATTTCAAAAGTGCACTTAAAAGTTGACGACATCACAGTTTTTATCTGAGAGATCCCCTATGATGTCACAAATTTATCCTCCTTCTATTCCCCTTTCTAATAATGGGGACAGTATTGTCCCAAAGTCAAATAAAGGATCAATAGAAAAGATCCTAACTCAGTCTTCCCCACCCCCGATTTTAATTGTTGATGTTTTTCTTTGCAACCAATTCTAGTGAAAAAAACATGTGTATACCAATGGCACACTCAGTCTGAAATGGCAGATGAAGAAAGGTGAAGCAGTAACTTAACATGTACACAAGCTTCTGGTTCTTAGTAGGTCTCACTGCCTAGCACAGATGACAATTTACCTGAATGCTCTCGAGCCTCTCTTTACATCTGCAATTCAATGAAATAAATTATTCCTAGGCTTGTCCCCACCACTGCTGACCCAGGCTGCGGTGTTGGAAGAAAGTCAGCGTAAACAGGAGGACTGTTGATCTCTGCTGCAGCACAAAAAATGGAAAGCCGTCAAGGTAAAGAGGAAAGATTTCTCCCTGCATTTTTAAAGAACATTTTATGACTACAAAAGTGTCTATATGAACTATTTTGTGACCTTAATGCTGCGTTGGGATTAAGTCAGCATATGAGTTTGATTCCCTGCAATGATCAAGGGTTTGTTGAACATTTCTAAGGGGGAAATGAAAGCTGATGGTTCAGTTTGGACCTGTCTCTATTTCTGAATTGCTCTAGACCCTTCAAATCAGCTTTGGTACACACTGTCTCTGAAATCCAGGAATATATTTTAAGAGATGAAAAAAATGAGAATGAACAATGAAGTATCTTCTGTAATGAAGCTCAAAGGAGATGACACTTGGGAAATTCCTCATGCATTTGCTATAGCCTTCCCAAAAGGATGCAGGGGCACATCTCTTGTGTTATACTCCTAGGAGAGCTGTGAAGGAAGAGTACATTAGCCATAACATTCACGTCTTGTCCTTTGATTTTCAGCAAATACTTTCCTTTTAATGTTGCTGGCAAAGCTTGCACTGGCAGTGCATAGCGGACATCAAAACGTAGTCCTGAGTCCAGCAGCAGATGTCTGGGCTGGAAACAGATCTGTGCTCCAGCAGAGTTCATGGGCAGGGGGATTTCTGTCCTCCCGGCAGAAAATCTTGAGGAATCTCAGGGGAATCCTTATCTTGATTTTCAGGACTCTGGGCACATTCTCCTTGATGAGAATTAGCAGTTTCAAAATCTTATATGGCCACAGCAGGAAGAGTCCTATCCAAGGGGACAAAACTCCAGCCTGTGATCTCTCATGCACAGGTGAGACAGATGCTAGCAAAGACCTTTCAGACTGCTACAGAAGGGAGCTCTCTCCCAGCCAACCAATTCATTCATTCAAGACATGGAAAGGAGATGAACATGAAACAGACTTGTCATTCTTTATCACTCTTTCAGAACATGAAGAATAAAACCTGCCCTTCTCTCTCCTTGGCTTCTGAAAAGTGGGGAGAGAGGGAATGTTTCCTGAGTCACTGTGGAGGTGAAACCTCCATTGTTACAATGAACTGAATCAGATGAATGACTGGACTGACAGGAGTCTGAAAGAAAATATCAATACCTGAAAAATCAGCAATTTTCAGGTATGAAGTGTTTTATTGTTAACTTAATGCATGCAAAGGGAGGTAAGCTGATCTGGAAATAGTAGTTTCCTCATTTAGCAGTAAGAACATATATTCTAAATGTACGGGTGAATACTGTAATAATACTTCACATTTTCATCCAACGCGGCAGAAACACACTCCAAACATTATTAAGCTATTGGCTTGATTCCCCAGCGGCAAAATGCCCGGCATTCTCAATGACATTTATGCAATAAGAGGGTAAACCCTAAAAACCCTTCTGTCCCCCAGAAGTAATTGCTATTGTTTACCTTTCCCCCCACCCTCAGTTAAGTGCCTCGATGCAGAGTGGTGGTGGAACTCGCCAAACACCCCAGCGGTGCAGCTGGACGGTAATGCACCTCTCCTCTGCCCCACACTACGAGTTGGCCGTCAGGACAGCCAAATTGTGCTCCCACATCTTGCAACCCGGCTGCTTCAAGAGAGTCACACTCCCCCGTGAGCCTGGGACACTGCCTGGCAGCCACGGTCCCTCTTGCCCTTGTCTGCAGTGCAGTGAGACCCTGCGCCCCAGCCGGCACCGCGGGGGACATTGCTGGGACAGCGCCAGCCCTCTCTCTGTCGAGCTGCTCCCCAGGAGCAGGACTTGATGCGCTGGGCCCGGTCGATGGCACCAGCACGGGTAGAAAGGAGGCAGCCCGAGCCTGCACTGCCGGGGGGATGTGACGGGGAGCGGGCCGGGCAGCTGCGCTGACAAATCAGTCCCCTTCAGACCAGAGACCTCCCCCTCCTCTCCCTTCCCCTCCAGCAAAACCGAGTTTATCTTATGTAAACCAGACTGGGTTTGGTGCCTGCCCTGAAAAGCCATTTAAATACTGCCGGGGCTGGAGGTCATTGTTAGTAATTATATCACCATTGAAGATGGATTTGGCCGCCTGCCAGTCCCAGCTCCTGCCCTCTTTGACCAGAGGAGAAGCGCAGCCACAGTAACTAAAACTTTTCATTTCCTCCGCAGGGTCTTGGACCTGCGGCACCCAGCTCCTGGCTTGTCACCTGCTCCCACCTCCCCAGGCGGCGTCACAGGCCGGCGGCTGGCAGAAGTAAACGGCGTAGGGAACGGCACGGGAGAGTTGGCCCTGCTCGCTCTGCCACAGCCTGGGCCTGCTGCACTGTAGCAAGTGGCAGCACTCGGTGCGTGCAGGCAGCCGGCGGGCTCCACGTGCTTTACAAAAACAGCTAAGAATTGCCATCCTGCCTTTCCTCCAGAAGCGAGGCACGAGAGTTTGGGCACCTGCCCACAGCGGTGCCGCAATCCCTGCTGCAAGTGGAAGTAAACCCTGCACTTTGTAACCGCGCTCAGGTGCGGTGAAATGTCATACCTCCAGGTGACCTCGGAGCAGCTCCGACTCTCCACGCCGGCGGGCAGCCCGGCACAGCCAGCAGCTCTGCTGGGTGGGCTGTCTCCCATCTGGGTCAGCTGTTGTTAACCGAGGCCGAAGTACAGCAATGAGTACGTGGGCATCTCTGCCTGCCTGGCTGCGGTTGTTTCTGCAGACAGCTCTTGTCGAGGGGGCCGGGGCAGGGGAGGGACAGCACCCGCCCGCTCCTGCCCCAGCAGTGGTGGTCACCCTGCCCGGCTGCCTAAAGAAAATTAACGCATACTTCCCTTGTCCTGCCATGTAGCATATCATGCAAAAGTATGAGATGCTAAGATCGTAACAAACCCAGAACTGGCTAGAGAAGAGGGCTTTCCTGCCCTGTCTGCTGCTCCTCTCCCCGGAACTTATTTTCACAAAAATATAGAACCGGTCCACTGTTAAAATTTCAGGTGAAGACTTCCTCTTGTCCAACCTGCAGCCTCCTATAACAAAATTGACAAGACAATCCATCTTTTAATCATCTCCTTCATAAGATTTGCATTTTCTGCCCTCTCAGACTGGTGCCAAATTGTTCCCTATACAGTCTCTGTTGCTTTGTCCATTTTTTTTGTATATCAGGAAAACATAAAGCATTTCCCCCCTATGCTCTGAAAGACAGTTTTATAGACTAACAGCTGGCTTTGCCAACTGATTAGATAGACAGACAGACAAGTAAGGTCAACCAAGATGTCTCACTCTAAGAAAGTGCTCCTAGCATTCAAGATTACATATTTCTCCACTTTATTTATCTTCTTTTACTTCTAAATGAACCAGTTGCATCACATTAAAGATTCCTATTCCTCCATAGCTGCTAACCTTTTTTAAATAGATACTGTAAAGTTTTCTCTAATGCAATTTCTTGACATGCTGGAACTGAATTAACCAGATACACAGTGGTGGACATGACACTAAATAAGAAAATTTGGAAAATTTCAATTTGGATAGACCTGAAATACTTTTGAGCCCCACATTAAATGCTTTATGTCAAATGAAGGCTATTTAATTATTTTATTTTGAAATTAAATTACCTTTGAAATTCAAATATTGAAGTGATTCATTCTAAAAGGATTGAAACAGGCATTTTCAACTCTTCTGATATTCCCCCCATATTTTTTGTATGCAGTCATTTACCAGATTGAACTTGGATATGTGAATAATTGTGGGTGTCTCAAAAGCACATTTTTTAAAAATAAATTTATTCCATGCAGAAAAGTCATGCCCAGCTCTACCTGGAATTTCCTTGCGCACAATGCACACTATCCCTCCGGCAGTGACAAGCTTAATTAATATTCCTTTCTACCCCCATCCACTCCTCACCTCCCAAATGACCCCTGTCAAAACACATGCTGTAGGTGTAAAGAACATGCAACAGTCCCATAACACTGCACCGTGCGGGTGAGTCTTCCTTTGGGGCAGAATTTACTAAGCTCCATTTAAAGAAAGCTGAGAAATAATGATTTCAAAGTTATTAGAGCAACATTTGCTTCAAAAGAACACGCTTAATGGTGGCTTTCCTAGCTCAAGAACTGGCCTAATGTACCTTTACAGAAATGCTGTAAACTCAGTCCAAAGACACGTCTATGGAGCTACAGTTTGGAGGCAGAATGGGACCCATCTCATGTTTCTTAAAGGTATTGCCTTTTCCGAGCTGCAGGGGAGGCCCTGTGATGGTAACACGAGCTCACCTCCTCAGTGGTATGACTTGGATGCACCCCCTTTTTGTGAGCATTTCCCCACCCCTCCGGTGTCCGAGGCTGCCACCGCAGCAGCTCCCCTCCCCAGCCAGCCCTCCCACCACGGGGCAGAAAACTGGGCAACACAGCACACAAATGAGATGGAGGGGAAGCCAGAACCAAGCCATGGTTTCATGCAGTACAGTCTGAATTGTTCAATCTCTGGAACAGTCCGACCTAACACCAATGTAGCTGCCGTTGTGGGCATGGAGGAGGTAATGCGCAATTTACTGCATCAGTAAAGGCAATTTTCTGTGACTGACCTTTTTTAGGTTATCCAAAACAGGTTAAAAATGAGAAGGATCACATGAATATGTTTAACTAACATACTTTAAGGCCATTATGCAGACACAGCTTGTATTTAAATACCTCCTCTCCCACAGTAAACATCTGTTTTTACAATAAGGACAGGAAGAACAATTACCTCATCCAGCCTGACTTCCTCTATAACACAAGCCTTTTTCAGTCAGGCATTCCTGTGATTAACTAAGGTTGCATTTAATTAAAATACACCTTCTGGGAAGCTGCCCATTCTTGATTTGAAGACTTCAAGGGATGCAGGATCTACCATCTCCCATGGTAGTTTGCCCTGATTTGTGCTAAAATATTGCTTGCCTTGCCTACACAGAAGAGTTCTGAAACACGCCAGAGTTTGATCACCTCAAGGGCTGCCGACAAACTTGCACGTCCTGCCATAGAAAGAGAGAGAAGCATACAGAGTCGGAGTCCTCACGTTGTTTGCTGCCCAGACCAGATCGCTGCTACAAGTGGTTTCAAGATTTGCCTGGACAGCAGATGGAGTCGCCCAAGTAGTTCACGCCAATGGTCATGCAGGAAGGATGTCCCCAAGGGGACACCAGGTGACAACGAATCAGTTCTCAGAGTTTCTAAACTCTTCCTCACCCCGATGGCTGTGCCACAACTTCTCCACATCTCGGTAAAGCGGGTACAGCATCGGTCGCTTGGTGGATTGATTAATACTTATAAGGTGCGCCAAGATGTATGGCTCTGAAAGCATGCTAAAAATGTCACTGAGAGGTCCGTCCCAGCCCCTTATCTTAGACTGAGCTAGCGAAGAAGGGAGACTGTAGCTGGAGGAAGTTCTCAGCATGGGAAAGCTGGCATCTCATCTGCTGCCAAAGTCACCTGGAGCTGCCTGGCTACACAGCGACACAGCACAAACCTGAGGAGATGAAACACAGCCGGACCACCGTGGGTAAGTACCCTATTACACCAATCTCAAACGGCAAACAACATTTTGCTGTTGAAGATCCAGCAATCTCTCCTTCCGTCATATCTCATTAGTGATCAAGTTCAGCAAGGCAACTGAGGAACACTTCCAAACATGAAAGACACCGTTCACTGCAGAGTGGTCGTGGGAGGAGAAAACAGCCAGCGCTACGGATCAAAACCACGAAACAGGAAGGCAGGTGTGCGTGCAGAGCACAGCTCGTTTAGCACTGTCTCCGTCACAGGGATGGAGAGCATTGCCTTTCTGTACCAACCGGTCCCACCAACAGGGCTACCTGCGACTTACGTGACGAGCCACCGCTGCCTGCCTAACACACTGGCTAAAACAATATGCGTTTTCCTCTCCGTTTGATAATGCAGACATTGTCCTACTCCTCTCCCAAGGCCAATGCAAATACCAGGAGACTGGAAGGCGATAGCCATTTTTATGGCGGAGGTCCCCAAACCCAGCAAGCTCGGTAGCTGAGCACCAGCCCGAACACTAACCCACCTCTGCTGGTCCCACCGCCAGCACCACCACAAAACTTCCCTCCAGTGCACACACTTCTCACCTCCTGTCCCGCTTGCCAGAACACTCGCTTTCCGTGAGAGAGCCCAGCAGCGTCCTGGTGAATTCGCACCTGCTCTCCTGGCCACAGCAGCAACAGGAATTTGTATCAGCCTGAACTGGGCAACGGTCCCAAAGTGCCAGGTCAGCAGGGTTCGACCACACCAACAGATGGGTGCAAACGCTCCTGCGGGTGAGCCGTGGCCCCGAGGGCTCCCCAGGGCCAGGGCCGTTCCAGACCGGGAGGAAGACGCTTCATTGTACATTTTTTCTAGACTTTTGTCCCAACAGGTACCAGACACCTAACGCAGGTCCACGGGCTCCCGCTTACCCTCCCCGCACCTGAGGCTCAAATTTCTTTGTGCTCTCGGCTTGTCTGAGGGGCCGTCACACGGAAAGCTTAAGGTATTGAATGAATTTCACAAGCAGCCGGTGCGGCTGCTCTGGGAGAGATTTGGTCCAATACGACTAGGATAAATACTTTCTAAACCTTAGTAAAGCCTTTTTCTAACAGGTTAAAATACTCCTGCTGCAGCCTGAGAAGAGGCTGCGACAGTTCGTGGAAGAATCCAGCAGCTGACGTGGCTACTTTCAGCGTGCAAGCTGAACAAAATGCAAAAGGTGAAGAAACTACCTAAATAATGAAGGAAAGTGCATTAGGTCAGTATAGCTCATTCTAACTAAGTGTAATCAGCAGGAGAAGGAAGAAAAATTAGCTCACCGATATTCTTTCACAATGTCCTTTCAAGTGTTCGGGGACATTTAATTTTGCAGAAAAGTTTCAACCAATATAAATATGCCAAATATAATCCTCAGTGTCCTTACCTACTTGTACAAGCAACCCGAGTCACATGCTGCTTGGGACTCTGCTAAATTTATATTATAAACCCACTTAAATCTATGCATAGAAAGTAATATACATCATACCCAAGAAAATGGTCGTTCTGAGCTACTTGGCAGTTCGGGGAGTTGCAGGTTTTTAACCTTAAAGATGTATCTGGTAAAAATTCTTTAATGTACTCACTTGTCCTCCTAGTGATGTCTTAAATTATTCAAAGAGACTCAACTGTAATAATATTTTTTCAGTTGATGCTCTTGCTTAATGTTTCTCCATTTCACATGTAGAGGTTTGTTTAAATAAAGTACAACTATTTCTATTTCAATTTTAAAATCATTATGAAAATCTTTCTTTTCATATTAGGTTCAGTAAATTATTCCCTTCTTTAGAGCTGGTGAAGGTTTTTTGCCAAATTATCACATTTGCCAAAAATGCGGTTTTAGAGAATTTGGGGGCAAGATTATTTGAAAATTCAGATAGATCTTGGTAATTACTTTGATAAAAATCAGTAACACTTTCAAAATGCTGGAAGTCCTGATTAGGCAATTCCCCGAATAAAATGCAACTTTCAATTGCAGAACATTTTAGCTTATAAATTTCAAAAAATTAATCAAAAGTGCTTCATTTGACCCTAAGCCAAAGTTGTTCCTTTTTGCAGCTTACTTTAGATTGCTCAGAAAACTGACAATTTTATTTTCTACAATCAACTTAAGATGACGTTTTTCTTTTGTTCAGTTTTCTGAGCTAAACAGCAAGTCAGTTACACACCTAACCATTCACACCTTTCTGAACAAAAATGAAAAGATGAGTCTGGATTGTATGCTGGCACTGCAGTGGGACAGTGTGCCTGAATATCCTGAAATACCAAAGACGGTAGACTTTTCTAAGAATCTCTGTGTGTACATACTGGTACTGTTCTTCCTTCAGAGATACTAAAACCAGATTTCTAAAGATCTGTCAAATCAAAGCCTTTGATCCAAGGGATAAAGTGTCACCCCAAAAATTTTTGATCAGTGCTTCTCTCAGTGACAACTCTCTCATGAGTTCTCTCATGAACGTGTTGTTCATGACCCGGGAAGTCTTGAACTAATGCAACTCTCAAAGCCCCCCATGAATACAAAGTTGTTGCAGTAAAGAGATTTCCAGTCAAGCCTGTGAAGAGAAACAACCGGTGCTGCTCCCAGCCAAAGTACTCACCAATAATTTCTTGGGAGATATCTTATTACTTCTTCTTTAAAAAGAAGACTAAACAGAAAGCACAAGGCCACACAAAATTGACTTCTCCATGTCGATATAACAACCCTCCCCCTTCTATAATGCATGTGAGCCCGTAACAGTAAGCAGCAACCATGCATAGCAGTGAAGAGATTTCATCCAGAGCATCGGGAAAGTAGGTGATCCTTCCAGCAGAGCCCAGGAGGTACGGCATTAGTGACAGTGAACACCACAGGTACCTCTTCCTGTATTTGAGTGTCCGTTCGTTTTGATGCGGGTTGTGTCTTTATGTTCTGGATGAGAACTGTGTGCTGGTATGGCAACACCAGGAACAAAGTGTTTCTTGACTGCTGGAGCTCCTCAGGCCTGGAAGCCAAAAGCTGATGCTCTCTCTCTGAGCAGCTCCCGGCACAAATGACAACTCCAGCTCCCTGCAAATGAAGAAATCCTTCTTATAGGGATGACATCAAACCCAGGCACTCAGAGCTTATGTCAAGATCGGCTTGAACAAGATATCAAATATTCCTAACATTGGAATTGCCTGTATTTTTCTGAAGCAGGCTCTGCTGCCCTCGGTGTTGTGTACATAGGCTCTCTACAGAAGTTACAACACAGCTGGGGTGTGCATTGCCATTAGGTGTTTTATATTTTCATACACTCAATACACCACTTCCCAGTCAAACAGAATCCTTTAGCTAATTATTAGCTTCATTTCAAAATTTTCTCCTCCTGATTTAGCTCCTTCTTTATCAAAGTTACAAACATTTAGCTCCTGAATGCATGATTGATTTGTAATTATTCTTGTCTCGCCCCTCATGTGAGCCGCAGCCATTTGCACTTGCACGTCTCCTTCTCCAATTCTACTGCTCTCTGCAGATTCTAGTCAGAGAATCAATAACGGTAAGGGACTAGTTCCTCGGCTCCCCACCCAACTGACAAACTACAACCAGCTGTAGTATATTCAGATTGAATCCCCTGCGGAGGACAGAACTACATACCCAATGCAATACAGACTGTAAAGCTCTCACCCTTCTGAGACACAGATGGACCGGAGAACAAGGAAGGTCATTCCTCTCAATCCAGTCTCCTGACAACAGACTCTCAGCTATTCCAGAGAGGACCTCCCTGTCTGGGCCTTTCTTTCTCACTGGAGCTCAATTCAGTTGACTAAATTGAGGTGCCCAGTGCCATCTGGGACTTCCAAAGCTACCCATGACCCACAAAAGAGCCATGTCCTGGAAGAGGAGGTAGACACCAGGCAAGATTGCACAGGACATCTCAGATCACACTAGACCTCCACGTCTATCAATTGTCTTTCTTTCCAGTGCTACCTGCCTCTGCTTTGCTACTGCTTCCTTAACTCTGCGTGGCCCAGGCCACCTTTCTGAAATTCTTCCCTTCTCCACAAGGACTTTCAAAGCAGACTTCTAACACATGTTACCTTCTGGGGGCTCAAAGACTGGTGGATTCAAGCAATACATGTGATAGCCACGGTCACAGTCATCACAGAAGAGCAGCTGGTCCTGAGGCAGGGTTGTTGGGGAGACAGTAGGGAAACATGGAGAGAAAGAGAGGAGAAGAGAGAGAGAAAACGATGTAAGTTAGTCTCTTGCCAAGATGAAAACATAAGCATGGTAACCAGCACTGCTCAGCTAGGAACGCAGAGCTGCAACCTAGAGACTAAGAGACTATTGGGAACGTAAAAGGCATCACGTTTGTGCGTCCAAGATCAACCACCACCCTTCTCATCACAAAGACAGTTCAGTTGCTAACTGGAAAATCTCTCTGAGAGGTGGAGGACTTCCTCTCCCAGGTGGCCTCATGATGCAGGAGCAAAAGCTGTTAGGCCAGGGATATGCTGTACTGAGAGAAGAGGACAGGCATCCCCACTTTGCTGGGGGTGACCACGTGCAGACCACGTGCTGGATCTCATCCCTTCAGGGGAAACCTTTCCCATCAAAAGCCTGGACTTAGCCAGTTCTCCAAAACTCAGCTGAGTAGCGAGAGCTCTGTGAAACAGATGGAAATGACATGATCCCACCATGTGGTCTGCAGCTCTTTCATACTTTCGGGGGGAAAAACCTGCTCTGAAGTATTCCATGACTCCTAACACAGAACAGCTTCCTGTTTTCAGATCTCCTTATTTACTGATAAAGCAAAACAAAATCTCAGGCTTCAAATTTATTCTGCTATAGGGAATGTAGTCTCAGCCAATTGCCTCCAAAGTTCTCCAGCCACTGTCAATTCTCCAAGTTTCTCACAGACTACCAAGGACCCTTAGCATCAGATTTGAACTGAAAACCTCACGGAGAGGACACTGTCGAGCTGCAGCCTCTGGATCATGGTTTAGAAATCACTGGGACAGGTGATTACGTGACTAGAGCGAGGCCCAGCCATCCCAGTTCAAATGCTTTCATGTTTCCCATCTCTTATAATTAAGATTAAAAAATCATGCCAAGAAGGTAAGCAAAATCAGGGACAGAAGAAACATACCTGCCATCTCTCGCTTATCACCCATTCACATCTACTCCGGATTACCATATTGAACCCACCACTCTTGTGCAGCTCCCTGCAACATGAGTTCATGGCCTCCAGCTAATTTCTATTGAATAAGCACACAAACCAGAAGTATCGCCATCTCAAGTGGCCCTACATGATACCCGTGGTGATTTCAGCAGAGCCCGACGGCTGTACGGGGGCACTGGGGAGAAGCCCATCTCTACTCTCAGGGTGGCTCTTCCTCAGAGAAGTATGGAAGCAGCAGTAAAGCCATGACCCACACCATTGCCACGTGCTCCTCAAGGGCGGGCATGACGGTAGCTTGCAGTGACGCTTATTTGCGTGAAAAGGTAAATGAACTCACATCGTTCTCAGAGGTCCCACAAAGGCTGCAGGATTTGCACTCAATGCACTGCCACTGATAGGTTTTAACCGCCTCAGTCATGTTTGTGGTGAACTGCAGGCAGGTCGGGTGTCCTGAGGAAGATCGAAAACAACTGTCATTGTTAAAGCTCACTTATTGCTTGTTAATTAACCGGTATTAAATTTGGGAACAAAACGCACATGGACATGGACTGATCACAACATGGGCTGCAACTAATAGATATCAAAGAGGAAAGCAGGCATTAACCCTTTCGCTGCCGGGCACAAGAGAAAATCAGAGTCATCCCCACCCATTCCCCATTGGCAAAGCAGTTTTATTCAGAGCTCTTAAAAATGGTTTGGCTTTGGATTTGGTTTTTGTGGGGCTTTTTTTGGAAACGAAACAAGAGAAAGGATGAAATCAGAAACAAACCCAATTTCAGAGAGAGCCCATCCATCTTAATAGAAATTGGACTACAGTTTCAATTAGCGTTGTTTCGACCGGACTGAAGGACCTGGTGGAAATGAGGTTATTCTCCATTTCAGAGCTTCCTTTCTTGGTGTCCGAATGGGTGGAGCAATTCTGTAAACTTTGCTTAAATGGAAGCAGTAGTGTACAGAGAAGAAGCAAGACA
The DNA here is from genome assembly GCF_964195595.1 of Calonectris borealis. Classification (NCBI taxonomy): domain Eukaryota; kingdom Metazoa; phylum Chordata; class Aves; order Procellariiformes; family Procellariidae; genus Calonectris; species Calonectris borealis. The sequence goes on from NC_134316.1 coordinate 40,811,286, forward strand.
GGACGGAGGGATACAGCTTTTAATTTTTTTAAGAGCTCTGCCACTAATGTTGGTTGGCACAGAAGAAACCAAATTGCACAGCTAACCTTCCAGGATCAAAACAAGGAACCGAAAGGAAAAAAACCCAAGCCAACTCCCACAACGAACTAAATGAAAGGAATAAAGAAGGGAAAGCTAGCAGAACAGTCACATCTAATCGGGAAGGACAAATTGCCAGAGTTACAACCCCCGCCCCTACATGCGTGTCGACTCCAGCTTTGCAAAACAGCGGTATCACAGTAGCAGGGTCAGCAATGGGCTTTCTGGAGGGGAAAATACAAACAAACAAACAAACCAAAGGTAGGATCAGTGTTCCTTCTGCAAAACAAAACAAGAAAAATATACCGCTGAAATAAAGTACTGCACTCCCAAACCACCCCGAGCAGGCTAAGGCAGTCCCTAAGCCACCTGCAGTAATCTATTGCTTGCCTTCTTGGAAAGCCCCGTGTTTGGCGTCCCTCTCTGACGCGTGTAAGCGTTAACACTGTGCGTAGTCGGGGGCGGGGGACGGGCACAGCCACTTGCTCATCTATAGAAAACCTAGAAATACAGGTACACATATCCAGCACTACCGCGTGCTACTTCTAGAACCTTACACCATCAGGTGCGCGGGGGGTTGTTACCTCTAGCTGATCTGCTGTTTTTAGACTACAGCCAAAGGGCAGGAAAAAATCTTTTCCACCTCCACCAGCCTAAATGTCTTTTTAAGAGTGGAGAAAGAAAGGATGCTTCTCCAACAAGAACAAAAGGCAGATGTGGGCATGGATGCGCTATCTTCATTACCAGACCTATCAGCGGTATTTTGCTATGTCATCGCATCACCCATCACCACCCTACAAGAAGCTTTTATATTTTCTAGCTAGTGAAGCAAACAGTTGCTGAGAATTGCTGGGTAAGGCAATAATGCTGTAGGGAATATATTTCCTTTATGTGCCCATGATACCACCAAATGGTGTAATAAGGATTTTGGTTTTCCAGTTATATTCACATGGTAGTGATACGAAAACTAAGCCTGTCCAGCAAAGAAATGTGTGTAGGTAAGTTATTAAGGAAATTGAGTAGAAAATAAAGGAGATGTTTAAGGAAGGAAGGATCAATGACATTGTTCATATCACTCAAGCCTTTGAATAAAGAAATGTTTTGACAGTACTGATGAGCTCAGATTGGCTAAGAAGATCACTGGGTTTTGGAGCCCTTGAAATGTCAGCACAAAACAAGAGTCAGATTTTACTGAGATTTACAGTGGACCAAGTCCAAACTAAAGTTCTGGGGACCTTGAAACAACAGCGGTGCAGAAGGAGATTTTGTGACATGATACCTTTTCATGCATAATTTCTGATACTACCAAACTAGCAGAACCTGACATGACACTGAAACCTTCCTCCAGAGCTGATTTACAGCAAACACGGAACCTCATTCCAACACCAGTGAATAGAACAAATGTGCCACACTACACGTCAGGGAGGAATTCATCCCAAAGGCAGCGAGTCAGCTTCCAGAAAGGTTGTACAGTGCTGGAATACATCACAGAAAACAACTCATACAGGGAGGTGAGTTAATCAGAGAGTTAAATAGCTTCAGTCACATTTGAAAAGAAACAGAAAGAATGGAATCAAACTTACAGAAATAAATCACAGCTAAATGCATACACACATTCACGTGCTCGCTTGCCTGCGTACATACATTGCTCATTTCAGAGACTCCGGCTAGAGAATCTCCCTTTCTCAAACGACATGAAGGTCAGGTTCTGTTCATTACTTTATCTCTGTTCCTTCATAGCCATTCCTGCTCTCTTCCAGCTATCAGTCTTGACTGCCTCGTTCCTCATTTGCCTCAAAAACACCTCTGCAGGTTTTCTGTGCTGCATCTCGTATCAATGGTGCCTCATCCTTGAAGTGATCCATCCTATTTTGCAGAGCCCTTCTTAGAACCACACCCACCACAAGCCTAAAAGAAATGGGCTCTTGCGGGCTAAGGATCGCTTAGAAAATATTAATAGTGGAGTGAGGGCCATGGTGGCTTCTTTTTAGCAGCAATGCAAGATTCTTTTGCAAAAAAAATACCAATTTATTCACTCCATTGGGCTCTCTCTCCAAATGCTGTGACTACGAAAGGGTCCAACAAATGCCCACAGCCATGTCTGCATAGCCGCAGATTGCTCTCTGTTAGCCCAGGGCTTATGACACGTCTAAGGGAAAAAGAATTCCTCATGGACATGTCTTTCTTCAGCCTCCAAGTCAGATCCTCTTTCACATTAAACAATGTGCCTTGTGGTACCATGACCCCAACCTAATGCTGTTGGCAAGACTATTTTCACTTATGCCGCAGCGTGATGAGGCACTGCAGCGTACGGCAAGCATGTCAGCTGATACTCAAAACATTAAAATTCTTTTTCCATCCCTCCCTGCTCTCCTTCTTCACAATCTCTCTATTTTCCTGCTACTTTGGTTCAAAACCCAGTGTTTTTCATGACCTATGAGAAACTTCACACGTCCAAGACTTCCTGGAGCGGTGTTAGTGAACGCCATCCCTGCTCCATATCACAGCACTCCTTGGCATTCCCTCTGTGGCAGAATACTTGAAGTCAAAGCCCTGTAGCTGCATATGGCGGGGTACTATAGGTAGATTCAGATTCAAAAATTAAAATTCAAATTAAAAAAAAAAAAAAAGGCTAGTTCAGCTCACAAACAATTTTGCTTTACACAAAGAGCAGTCCAAAATTTGGTTCAAGTTACAGACACTGCGGTGGCACACAAGCCAGAGAGCTGGAAAGGTCTTTCTTGCTTAATTTCATCACTTATGTGATCAAGATGAAGAAACACTCTTATTTTGCTAATCTTTAGATAAACGGCATTTGCTACAGCGAAGGTGGGCAGCAAAGAGTCTGCAGCTGGAACTCAGTTAATAATTCAGGTGGTGGCTCAGCCCTGGCAAACCCTGGATCACTCTCACATGTCTGTACCAGCTCCGCAGATCTAACAGGGGGATGAAGTAACACATATTTATGGTGTCACCAAAGTCAATAGACAGACCTCTAAAATCCACCCCGGGAGCAGTTCTGTGAAGGAGAAGGTGATATATTAACATCGACAGTTTCTAATCTACCATAACTATTCTCTACCTAAACTTTTGCTACGCCGCAATAGCTATAAACAACATAGACAATAAAACTTGCAGTGAGAAGGTTTCCAACAGCTCATCCCTTTGTCTTAAAGCAATATTTTAAAGTATAGATCAGGCCTGAAAGCTCCCTCATCTTTGTCAAAACTCTCCTCTGGATCTGAACCCTGCGACTGAGACCATATTTTATAGTGACACCCGTGTTTCACATGCCACTGGCTCTAATTGTACACTATGTCCACCAGACATCTGGTCGGAGGAGCGAGGGGCGAACGCATTCAGAGACCATTTCTTTCCTCCCGTACCCGGTGCAACTGCAGACTGGTAGTAAGGAGAATTTTAACATAAATACCCTAAAAAAAAAAAAAATAATCTAAAAACCTCTTCTGCCTACACTGGCTGTATAACACTAAAGACCAAAACTGACATTAAAGGGCAGGAGCAGTCTGCTGCTCCCAGGCGCTCTGTGACCACTGAAGGCCTTAGAACGGCTCATTAGTGCTTCTTCAATAATGGATTCTGCATCGCAAGATTAATTGCAGCCATGTGCTCTGTCACACCCGCCACAGACTATTTAAGTTAACAATCCAATCAATAACCTTTTTCAAACAAAGGCAGAGATTATCTTGAGGGAAAAAAATAAGCAAAGTCTCCTTTTTTAAAACAAATGTGAAATAATTTATATAGAGTAAAAGGAATTTTCACCCAGTTTCCAATTCTTTCCTTTATCTTCACTGTGTAGTGGTGGGCTTTTTAATCAATAGCATAATGAAAACCCACAGGGCTCCTGGCTATATCATCAGAATTTATTCCATAAACTATTCAGGTCTTTAAACAACTATAAATGCATATTACAGATATAATGACCTATGTCAGAGGAACCCCATCCAAATAATGGAAGTTTTACATACGAAGAAACTGCAAAATTTCCTCCTGCTAAGATTGAATAAGCATTGCTATGACCACTGCCATCATTAGACAGAATTATCACTGTTATTTGTACAAAAGAAGGGAAAAGTAACTTGTAATTCTAATAAGGGATACGATTTTATAGTTAAGATATAAAAATTTAGCCTTCGTTTGTCTTTCTAAGAATGCATGCTTATAGATACGTAGTGTCAACAACAGATTAGAAAGGGCCCTTAAAAACCCAAACCATCCAACCACACCAAAAGGCTTGGCTCTGCCAGAATCCCAGGGCTCGAGTTGCTGCAACTCTCAGAAAAAGCCCAAACGTTACTAAGGGATGAGGATGGGAAGCTCTTGGCATTTTCCCGTCCCTTCCCATCTTGCAGCGTCAAGACGTTACGATGCAGGGACCTACACCTGCCTCCTCAAATGGAGGTACTCATAAACAGAAGCCTTCAAAAGTGTTTGTGGGGTGAGGATCCAAGGCACCACCTGCCACAATGCCTCCGTGATACAGGGAAGCAGGAGTATTTCACTATAGAAAAATAAAACAGATTTCCCGGCGGCCGGGGCAGGGGTGGCTGTCAGAGGCTGCAGGTGAAGAGCTCTTGTCTCACCCCCTTCGGCGCAGAGCCCTGCTGAATCCCGTTTCTTAAGAAAAACAAACAAATGCAAACCCATAGGCACCATTGGGTTTTATTACTACCAGACAGAAAAGGAGGAGAGGAAATATTACCACCCTGAATTTCTATGTCCTGATGGAAATGAGAAAACCTGGCTGTTTCTCCCCATGTCCAAGGCACTGTGTTCCAGCACCACCAACTCCGCTACAGAAATGAGTCCGAAAGGACGCGGGCACCTCAGTGAATAGGCTGGTCAGTCTGATTTGGTCAGGGACCAACTTTCCTCTAATCTAATATGCCGCAATATGCCAGTAATTGTGGAAGAATTAACGCCTTTAATAATTGATGGAGCTCTGAAACCATTCAGCTGTAGCAGAGCTTATAGTTCCTATTATTTCATTTCCTGGCCCTATATCGTTCTGGCCAGCGTGGACGGAGCCTACACCGAGCCCGCAGAAAGGGAAGGGGCACTGCTGCATTAGCACCCGGGACTGGCAGCCAGCTGCACTCCGGAGGTGGTGGTTTGCTTCTCGGTACTGCCAGTTCCAGTGGAAAAAGAGACATAAATTACAAGCTATTGCTCGAATATTCGGCACCGGGAGAAGAGAGCCGGTTTAATTGCTCACCCAAGGGACAAATAAAATCCCTGTGCAAAAGATAGTGGTTCAGTCCCAGTCGCAGTTAGGCAGGTGTAATTGGAGTCAATGGGAACTGAAGGCAGGACAGACCTGTGTTTGAAAGCAATTAACACTGGAGATCTTGAGGAATTTATAAAATGGCGGTGTGTGGGAGGTGGCACTTGCAGCTCGCTCTCCTGCACTACCCTGCTGTTGCTTTAGCTATGCAAACACCAAAGGGCACAGGGGGAGTGAGCTCCTACCGAAACATCCCTCATCTTGAGGCACTCCCCGGAAAATTTTGTTGCCTGAGGAAAGTCCGCCCACCAGTTCAACTCGCTCCCAGCTTTGACTCTACAACGCTGCATAATTTCCTCTGAAACATTTTTAAGCATCAAGAGGATCAGCTAGGACAAAGAGCCTGGGCTACAGAGGGTAGGTCGAGAGCAGAGCTTGGCTCAAAGGCTGCTCACGTGCATAAACAAAATGAAGGATCTGTGCATACACAGACTCACGTGCACCCAGATTAGCCGCGGACAAGGCAGAGTAACTCTGTCTGGCACGGGGTGGCGGGAGGAGCTGGGTGGGATTCGGAGGTGACGCAAAGAGAGAAGCCCAGAGCGGGTTATTCTGGGCATCCTAATGGTTTAGTCAGTCAAATCACTCTCTCCCTGCACACCATCCCCTTGGTAGCAGATGCCACGAGTCTTACAGGAAAACCACCTGAGAAATGTTTTAAAACAGTTTTACTGCGATAGGCTTGTGTGTGTCTTTCCCTGTGTGGCCCCCCTTCCTCAGCATCACAGTCCAGCCCCACATATCTTAGCAGGGAGAAATGAAAAACAGACGTTACAGATTTTAAAAGCTTCTAAAAACTGCCGACAATTAACTTTGGCGTATACAAGTCACCGCCCTAGGAGAACACCCTGATTTGGGCTGGTGATGCTGCAGCCAAGCCCTCTGCTCTGGGCTCAGGTTTGCCCAGAGGGAGGACGAGCCCTGCCGGGGTGCCCGCTGCTGTGTGGGGGTCCCCCTCTGGCCAGACACGCCTGCCCCTCCAAAACCACCTGGGACAGGCTGAAATCTGCACCTCCATGTCATATCATCCAGGGGTTTGGGCTGCGGCAGCTCTGGGGCAGAGTCTTGCTCCTCTGTCTTCCCCTCCGAGGCCGAGCAGCGGGGATTCAGGCACCCGCCTGACGCACGCCGCTCAGTTCGCTGCAAAGATGCTGTGGTAGCGCGGAAGTAAGGCGGCAACTGGGCTCTGAGCATTTGCAACCCAGGGGGATCAGAAATGGCCCCCAACCTTAAAGCCAAAGGAAATGCTGCGCACCCGCGATGTCCCATCTCAAAACCAGCCAGCGCTCTGCTCCCTCCTCTTCCAGACCAGCCCCTATTAGCCACTGTTGGCCGCTAGACAACATGGCTATTTCTTGCCTAAGAAAAATAATGTGGAAGCACTCAAATAACCTCGTGCTGAAGCATCAGCTTGTTAATGCACTGGTAAGTCATGCCAGCACTGTACAATTCCTGGGGGTGAATTAGGTCAGAGTGACCTCCAGAAAACTCACCAGGCTGCATCGCTGCGCGCCGCATTATGGGTAACGATCTGCTAATTGCCAGGAGGCACTTGGGCTGCCTACCAACACCAACAGGAAGGAAACCTGCCTGCAGGCACCGCACGGACTCCATATGCCAGGGACATAGCTCCTAATAACGAGAATAAACCCATTTATAGAGCGCGAACTGGCCAGGAGGACGGGCACCGAATGCTAATGCTGCCCAGCAGGTACACCTCGCGGGGGGCGGCTGCGTGAGACCCCCCCAGCAACGCCGCCCGCGCAATGCAGGGCAGGTTTTGCATTTGGTGGCAGAGTGAAGTAGGGGTGAGGTAGATGGAGATGAAAATGCGGGAGTGGGAGGAAGGCTGCTTATCCAGACAAGATGAATCACCACAACCTGGAAAGCCAACATCCCCTTTGCCCAGGGGACATTTTTGTTACCCTTCAACAAACTGCAGTGGAAAAAAACCTCCGGCGCAGCTCCGACCTCGTCGCTATGCACTGCAGGCTCCCCAGCCAGGCCAGCTCACACACCACAGAGCTTTCAATCAACTGGCAGGCTCACTAAACCCTTTCAAAATGAGCAACCAAGCAAAAATACTTGGTCATAAACACTAAAAATAGGAATGGAGGACTGGGTTTTGTTTTGCTTCTTAACTTGGTGAAGCCAGTTCTTCCTAGTGCATTAAATCCACCTCCCTGGCAGCCCATTTAGAACATCTCCTTCCCCCTGGGAGAGCCAAAATCTCCAGCTATAGTCAGAGGATTGGGGTGGTATTTAAAATGCTAGGGAAACGGCAGCCTGAATAGCCTTCCCGAGAGCCTTACCTTTGTTAAAACCCCCCATAAAACAAGATATCAGCTCTACCTTTCCTCCCCTCCCTTTAACCTGAACAAGGACTCCGCTACCTGCTTGAACCCACGTCTGCTGTCCAAATACCTGGCCCTTCCCCGATATTCCTGGTGTTAAACTGCCCCGCTAACACAGCCACACAGATGGCAGCACGTCTGCAGGGACGCCCAGCGCTGCCCAGCGCACCCGTGTTATCAAGGTAGTGCTTGCAAAGACCGACTCCAGCGTTTTCACGCTGACATGACAAAGTGTGTCTAACCCGAGCTGGCGGCGGCAGGGGATGGGACACGTCGTTTCCCCGGGGAAACGGAGCTCTGACCGGGGTTTCTCCGCTGGGATTACGCGGGAGAGCATGACGGAGGCAATGTTTCCACGACGTGGGCACCTCTTCACTAAAAACAGGCCATGTCCACCCAGTCAGTTTGGAGAGCATCAAGACAAGCCCTCTGCACCGCTGCGGTCCTCCTCAAGCACCGAGGGCTGCGGGGAGAACTTCAGAGGTGATTTCATCCACGGGCCAGGAAACAGCAGTCCCGTAAAAGTAACTGTCGATTGAAAACGGGGTAGGCTGGGTTTACGCTGATGAATTAGGGGACAGGAAAGGGAAAAAGGAGAGAGTGTTACTAATCTCTGGACAAACTTTCTTTCTAGAAAGATTAAGGAACGACTCTAGACTAATTCCCTGGCAGCACGGTTCCAGAAATTTCAAATCAAATGGCAAACTCCAGAGAAATTATTTAAATGTCATCATTTTAATATTAAATAAACTTAACTACGCAGAACACACCATGCCATTGCATAGGCAGTGACCTCATTGCTGTTACATGAGGTAACCATGTATCATCCAGGTAAAGAAATTCAGCACACGATGGGTAAATAGTTGATAACCGATGCAAACATGCTGTAAATGCAAGAGGCCTGACTTTCCCACGCAAGCATAATTTACACTGTTGCTAATGTGATTGTATATTCAGGCATAAGTAGAACTGCCTCACTCAACTAAACACAAACAAAACTAATTTGGAGCAAGTTACTTCAGTCCCTCGTTGATTTAAAGAAACCCTTTCAGCTGCCGAATGGGCAGTGCTCTCCACACACGCTCTCCATTGTTTTAATGCAGCGCCAGAAGCTGGAAAAATCCCATCATCTGCTGATTTTTTCCCTTCTCCGTTAGTTAAACCCCCTGTTTGGTTGGGAATTTCTAAGTGCCAATCGAGATTTCATCAACGTGGCAGCCAGTTTTCACTTCCCCGTCGAAGTCCCAGCAACATCAATATCTAGAGGGAAGTAAGAGGTACAGCTGCACCCTGCGGAGCATCAGTACGTGCTCGGGAGGGGGGAGCGAAATGTCTCAGTTTACTCTCTAAAAAATGCAATTTCAGGGTGATCTAAACATCTGAGTGAAGGAGTGAATTTGAATGAAGTAGTTTCAGTCAAAAGCAAGCAGGAGGGGAGAAAGGGTTAAGAGGCGGCAGAGGGAGAAACTGATTTTTCAGAAAGGGTGAGACATTTTGTGCCAGTGTTTCACAAACAAGAAGTCGGATTTTCATTTTGGAGCAGTACTTGCTTCAAAAGTCAGCTTGATGGAATTGTTTTTAAGAGAGGGAAAAATACTCGCAAATGAAATGTTTCATTCAAGCCTGCGCACACTTGGCAGTAGGAAAGGAAGGGAAAGGGTCGTTTCATTGAGAAAAAGAGAATGCGTTTCATTTCGAATCAAACCAAAATCTGTTCTCCTCACCGTGGTATTTTTCAGTTCAGTTATTTGAACAGCCTTTTTGAGCAACTGTCCAACAAAACGCTGCCAGAGACACCAAAACAGTAGGATTTTTTGTTTGTTTTTCACTGGAAAACCACCAGATTAAAATCCATGATTTTTTATCTCAGAGCTCACCAGTCCTTCCGCCCCAGATTAGCCAAGTCAAAGTGCAGGCCGTTCTTTAACCTGTAACGAGGGAGTAGCGTTGCTTTAACCTACACAACCGATACTTCATAGCAGCTAAATATCACATCGGATTAAACAAGAAATTAGCTAGTTCCACGGCAGTGGACACAAACGTCCCTCATTAAACAGTTCACTAGTCCTGCTCCTTTTCAGCACCAGAGGAACCGCAGAAGAACTATACAAAAGTAGAACGTTATCGTATTTAATGCCAGAAAATGATCTTCCACGGTACTACAGGGATCTGTGAGTCTTCTGACCCTGCTCTTAGCTGGCTGCTACATTGGCTAGCGGGACTGTTGCTTGGTGGTTCTGCTAATGGCAAAGAGGTTGGGAAGTCCTCTCCTACAGGCTGGTCTGACCAGGTTCTGGGCACCCCAACTCCTCTCACCTTTAACAGCTGTTAAGGGTGTTCATCACCTGCGACATTCACTGTTAGGTGGGATCCCCTCACCCAAGAGATGTTTGGCAATTTTCAATGATAGTTGCAGTGAGCCTAATGGGGATTAGTTCTTCTTCACATAATGCCAGACCCGTAAATATGTAAACAGTCACAGAGGAACCTAATGGGTGGAGATGTCCTTAGGAAATTCTTCTCCATTTTTTTCTTTCAGATCGCTAAGTACTTGTAAAATCTCACCCTTAGTGGAAGTGAGGAAGGGGTCTGGGAGAAATAATTAATGAAGTGGCTGACCTGGCCTTGCAAGGGAAATGAAGCTCCCTAACACAGGGAAGGTCCTCGTCTCCAGCTGAAGGAATACATGGCTCTGGACCATCTGGATGCCTGAAGAGTACAAAAACAATCTGAATTCAACCCAGAGAGAGTTTGTGGATAGTTAAAAACTCTCCTAAGCCTCCAGGCTGATGGACACATTCAGAGACACAGTCAGTGTGGAAAGACCTGAGAAGAGCTGGGACCTGTTCTTTAAGAAGCCCAAGCCCAGATATCTCAGCAATGGATGAGACTTCTGAGCCAAGATCCAGCTGCAGAATCCACTGCACCATAAAACAAGTTGTTGAGCCTGAGGAAAGGGCTGGAAAGACTTTAGTGTTGTTTAACACATTTAAGCCACTCTCAGCAGAGCACTGATGTGAAGCAACTATGATTTGTACCAACAGGAGAAAATTAATTTCTCAAACATAGGCTTAAACCCACCCCATGTAAACACCACCATACAAAGTGCTACATGAACTTGAAAGCTATGTCTCACTGGCTATCTGACACTAAAATAAAAGTACCCCTTTAGTGACAGCACAGCTTTCAGCTATTTCCCATGCAATGACTTCCTCCCACCTTGAAGATCTGGCCTCAATACCGACTCCTGAAATCATCACATGAAGAAGTTAATGGCTGTTGGCTAATGAAAGAAACCCAAAACTCTCTCCAGCATTTTTTAAAATCTCTAATCTGTTTCAAAAAAGAACACCGTATCTGAAAGATTTGGTCACGTTCATTCTCTTCCTGCAGTCCACAATGAAGCCACTGACACCAGGACACTAACAGCAAAGACTGAAGAAACATAATGAGAAGGGGCTTCAGTCCAAGCAAAAGATTACTCTTAACACCTGTGCAAACCTAGAGATAAACTAGAAGGTCTTACTGAGAATTGGTTATGGAAGATGAACACCACCGAGAAACGAAACTCCACTCCAAAAAAAACCACTCAGCGTAAGACATTGAAGGGAGGCTACGTCTGTTCCTGCTCCGGAGGTACCACCCATCAGCTGGGATCCCAAAGAAGGAGTACCCCTCTGCAAGCTCCCCAGAGCGGCTGCCTCTCTCAGGCAGGCAGCAGCAGTTCCAAGAGCTTCAGCCCACCGCCCAGCCTCAATGTTCAAGGTGTATTGCCTTTTCCGTAACAGTGCCATAGCTGGTTTGTAGGCCATTCAGAGCTACCACAGCTATCTTAGACAACATTAATCAAAACTGTTTCTAATTATATCCTGGATGGCACAACACTTTGCTCCAGAAATCTGTGCTTTTTTAAAGGTAAATGCCATCCTTCTCCCATCATGGTGCTCACACCATGGAATCATGAAGAATTACAGGCTGCAAGGACAAAACTTCATCAAATAACAGATGATATGGTAAAATTTTCTAACACACGGCAAGAATATTTGTTGAAACAGCAAAAAATGCAGTCAGGTCTTAAAAAATATACTGGTGAAATTAAGATGCCACAGATGGTTGGCTCTCATCTTAAGTCATTAAAATCAAAGACAGGACTAAACTGCAGCAAATGTCTAGCTTTGGTGCAGCAAAGGAAGGATAATTTCACAATAATTTCCAAGGGACAATGGAGATCTTAAACACATCAAGCCACAATTTGGACAAGTCCAGCCAAAGCTAAGGGGAGTAGTCACTGCTTATGTGTTCTGCTACATATGCTTTATGTAATTTAGGTCCTACTCAGCCATCTTCAACACTAGGGATGGGACAGGCTACAGAGAAGTTTATGTCATTGCTAACGAGCATTAAAAGCTTGGCTTTAGAGAGAAAGGGTCATGGGGCTTTTTATCATCTGTAGGCAGATGGATCTGATTACAAGTAGGGCTCACACTCCAGGATGCAAATTTAACCAGATTTTTCTTTTCCTGATTCCAGGCAAAAGTTTGGAATAAATCTTATATCAGCACAATATTCTAGTTCAGGTCAAAGCAAAGAAGCTGATGCCATTTTCAGCCCACCCAGAGAACTCGGCATTACAGCCCGTAGCTTTGCCAGCCTTCAGCTCAGCCTCAGCCCAGGGAAACCTGGCTTTGGGGGCACCCATTACCTGCCGCAATGCTGGCAGACATTTTTACTCCCTCCTCCTGCCACGTCTGACTCTCACCAGCAAGAACCCTTCTCCAAAGAGGAAAATAAGATACCTTCCTAGCCAGCATGCCAATGTAAATCTGCTCTGCGGCTTAGGGAACAGTGGTATTCTTTTCTGTTCAGATAATCCCTGCAAAATTAAAACTTTTCTTTAGAAGATTTCTATTCCCAGGCCTGTAGCTTAAAAAAAAACCAAAAAACAAAAAAAAACCAAACCAAAAAACCCCACCAAAAAAAAACCCCAAACAACAAAAAAAACCCCAACCAAACAAAAAAGGCACAAAAATGTTCAAAGTAATAAGACTTATGCAGAGTTGTTCTCTGGATTCTGACAGCCTGTAACAATAGCTCTGCTGTGGTGGGAAGGATCCCATTCATCTAAACAGGGTGTTGACAGACATCCATAAAGGCCAATTTCGACGTACACTTTCACTTCTGGTTACCTTAGCAGAAATGTCTAGCTCTGCTCTCTGCATCCATCACACTGAGGACAATGAAAATGACAACTGAGTTAGGATGGGAGATGACCTATTGAACAAGAAAAGTGCACTGATGCTACAAGCAGTTTCCTTCCTTCCTTTCTTCAGCTTTCCTTTCTTTGATTTGTCAGCATTCAGCTTTGCCCTCAGTCCAACCTCCGTCTGGGTCTCTCTGTCCTACGCAGCACAGCAGAAAGCTCAAGAGGAGCTAGGAGAACAACAAAAGCAGCAATGGCCGGGAGCTCAGGATCTGTCATCACATACCCTCCCTCCTCGCTCTGCTTTGGGGCAGGAAAAGAAGATTACTTGCCCCAAAAGTAGTTTTGTAGGCCTGCAACTCAGATTATTATAAGAATATCTGAGAGCAAATCGCAGAAAGGAGATTGGAAGTTGCTAGGAGGGGCTTTAAAACCAGCAATCCTATCACCCAATATGCACTCTAAGGAGAGCATCATAGCTACCTTCTCAGCACGGCTCAGAAATACCGGTAGCACTTTACCCCACCTTTTCAGCTGCCGCTGGTCCCCAGTGCCCAACAGGTGAAAAGGAAGGAAAGACCTTTTTAGCCACAGAACAGCTGAGGACAACCCAGTAAGAAGCCCATGAGCTGCTCTATCACATTCCAAACAGGTTCCCAAGAGCCTCAGTGACTGAGGACAGCAAAGGTAGCTGAACTGCCTTTTGGTTTCCTCCTTCCTCCAATGAATCAGCCAAAGGCTTTGCATAGGCAAAGAGAAGGTTTGAAGGCAAGCAGTGAAGTTTTCAAGTCATGTTCACCTGAAGAAAGAGTGAAGAAACAAAACACTAATGGAAATTAAAATTACACATGTGAAAAATAAAACTTCATAGGGAAGGCTATAAAAGACGACCAAAAATAGTTAATTCTCTGCTGCAAAGACACATACTCTGTCACACACAACTGTTAAAAATTAGGCAGGTAGGAGCCCATCTGTACAATTCTGTTCAATTCCTATATTGCCTGACTGGATTCATTTCTGACGTGTTCTTTAGGACTTATTTGCCATTTAATCTGCTGGGGGGGCAGTTGACTACTCTAAAGGATCTGTACCCCCATCAGAAGATCTCTTAAAAACTACACCTCAGCTGCTATTTTTGCAAGCAGCTGCCAAAGTAAAAAGGGCCATCTATAGCCTCTACTGGTAGCAGAGAAATTGATGGGAAGGCAGAGGAAAGGCAACAGAGCTTCATAAAAACGACAACAGGCCTATTAGGGAAGAGGACACACAGAGTTTCCTAAAAGGATGGCATCTAATCTGAAACAGTATTTTCTCTTTCTCTTTCCAACCTATACAACCATACTACTAATTTAATGTGTGTAAAGGGAGAGGGAGGGCCCGTGCCTGCGCTGTGAAATGCAGCAAAGGGAACCACTGTTTCCAGTTACTCCAGTGACTGGATTAGAAATGGCATAGGTAGAGTCAAGACTCCCTAAGGCAATGTAACCAAAATCTATACAAAAAGCTCTCATATAATTTAGACTCCATCCTTGAATCTAAATTAACTTAATGCAACTCTGTTAATCTCATGGAAAACGTTATTAAAATACATTTAGGAAGATCCTGTATTATCACCAAATGATAGGAAACACTCTTAAAATGAGTCCTACATAAAAGCAGTACTTTATTTCCTCCCTACATTCACTATAGCAAGCAATAGGACCAGTTTCTGAGGTCCAATGAATGGAGAAGAGAAAGTAAAAGATAAAAAGGAAGAGAATTGTTGGTTAACATCATGCTTCATTAAGAAATACAAAGCAAAATCCAGGGACAAAAGTCATAATTTACAAAATGGAAAAGGGAAACAAAATCAATAGAGGAGGAAGTTTTATTTTAAGCTTCAAAGAGAGTATTATAAACAATGGAGAGCTTAGAAAAGTTTATGTACAAGTATGTTATTCAACAATGTCTTTTTAAAAGAAGATTATTTTCACTAAAAAAGACCTTGTGGAATCAGTTTGATAAAGTAATATTTACAGAGGAATATACAGTAGGGATGTTGGAAGCAGAACTTTTATTTGGAAGGAATATTACACAAACTGAACACAGACCCTACAGTTTGCAAATCTTCATTACAGTTGTGCGTCTTGTTATATTTTGATGAAATAAAATTTGATTTCTTTTTTTCTCTAGAGGCAGTTCACCACTGCAATTTTAGAAACCAACAAAATGAACAAAACAAAACCATCCTGCTAAAGAGCCCGCTTAGGACATAAATTTTGTCATTTAACTTAGTGGGAGCAGGACTCAGGTCTACCAGACATCTTACATGGTTATTTTTGGCCCTATGTGTTAATCTGGGAAGGAGAAGGGGAAGGGAAAGAGGACAAAATCTGCTGCTACTGACACATGGAAACCTTTCAATGAGGTGAGTTTGAGTTTTAGGTGTGCAAGAAACACGATGAAGGATCAGGCTCTCTGGCAGCTTCACCTAGTCAGGATGCATTTTTTGTAGAAATAGCTTTTTTCACTCCGAAAGCCAACAAAAGCCACATTAACAAACCCGCTTTTTCTATCTGTACCCTGGGTGTATATCAACAGGTACATCTGGCACCCCTGTTACAGTGGAGAAGCTAATCTCAGAGCCAAGTCCAATACCCTTCTCCTAGGACACAAGGCTACCCTGCATCCTTACTAGACTGCATCACACATGACAGTGAACAATCCTGCGCTATCCACTGTGAGCAGATTTGGCAGCCGACAAAATCCTCCCGTGCTTGTATGGAGCAGAACACCTTATTTCACTGAGAAGATGACTAACAACTTAGAATTCGGCATGTGAACGTCCCTCACCACTGCCTCACAGGACAATTTAGGATTGTAGCTGCGGGAACTCGCATTCTTCTCCTCCTGAGTAACCCCTGTTGTTTACTGCTGACATGCGGGTGCACCTGTATGCTTTTCAAAGTCCACTACCACTTAAGAAAGGGCTGAAGTACACAAGGTTTCTACACATGGCATCATCCTTGACCCCAACAGAAGCTCCGTGCCAAGAGCACTTGAACATTTAGATACTTCCCTTACAACCAACTCGCAATCAGCTGTGGAATTACTAAAGCAAAAAATAATACTAAAATTAACAGAGTTGTTTTCCTTTTTTAAACCCCTCTTTCAGCAGAAGTATTTCACAGAGTTGCTCAAGACCAAATCTCTTTTACTGTGCAGAAGAGACACATCAATCCTATTGGGAGAAGACAGTCCTTTGAATTGGACACAAAATCTGGTAACAAAAAAATCCAGCCACTGAGCCTGGTCTTTGCTATTTCAACAGTTTTTGTTCAGATTTGTGCCTAACACAGTACAGCAAAGTAAGTTTTAAGCATCTAACAGGATAATATTATTAAGGAGAAAGTAAACCAGAACAATCTTCACTTACCACATCCAATTTGCAAAAAACAAAGATACCCAGCACATGTATGAATGGCTTCTTTAAAGTAAGAGAGAGAGCAGAGTTGATCTTTATTTTCATTATTTAAAAAAAGTTTTTTCCTTAAAGTAAATATTCAGTCTTTATTTTACATTAAGTGCTTTTTAAAATTTCATGTCTTCACAAAATTGCATTTAAAATTTGAAGTAAAATGTATTTCAAACAAAAATACTGTGCAACTTCAGCACTTCTTTTCTCTCTTAAATATCGAAATAAATAAAATAGTTAAGTCTTTTTTCAGTTTGTTTGTTTTTCAGTCAGTTCTACTGTAGATCAATTCCAGTTTGACCTGGGTTTATACACACGCTTAAAAGAAAGTGAAATCAAGACTTTAAAAAACTTCTTTGTATTGCACCAGCTTAGGGCATCCCCAGAACTTCTCTCAACAGTTGGCGGCTGACTTCCCACAGTCCAGGCTCCTGTGCCAGATGAAACATGGGTACGGAAGGGTCAGGGCAAGGAGAGGAGAAGTGTCAAAGCATCCTGGCTTCTCTCAGCCTTCTTCTGAAATGTCTTGCTTGAAGGATGCTGGAGTCCATGAGGGCAGGGCTGACTGCAGAGGGAAAGGCAATACAAAGTAAAACTAAACAAACTCAAACAGATAACAAAAGCAAGCGTTCAGAAAAAAACAGAAGAAGACAAACTAACCTTTCAACACTGTTTGCATTCTAGTTCTTTGAAAATATATCTCAACAGACTCAGTTTCAACTGACCGCGGGAGCCATAAGTAAATAGAAAGCAAACAAATAGGATATGAAGGAGCATATCCAAAAGAAAGGCACCGAATGCTGTCACTCTTTCTTACTGTGAACACCATTAAATAACCTTCATCATTCAGCTTAGATAGCTGTCTCTTCACTAGAGGTTAAGACCTTTGCTTATGAAATCCTGCTCTGATTACATTGCTATATTACTAATTATTTGTACAGAGCCACAAGTGTATGCAGCACTGCACAAAAGACACTTTAGAAGTCTGCATGATACGCATAGGGTGGCAGCAATGTGATAACTTCTGGAAATAAGTGAAAGACTGCATTTTGCATTGCGTTTAATCCATGAATGGACTAAGTTGCATACTACTAAGCTACTGAGCAGTATTAGATACCCAATAAAATCATCTCTATTTCCACAAAATGTAAGTGCCTCCCCCCATGCCTTCCCCACACCTCTCATATCAGTTCTGGATGACACAAAGGTCCGAAATCTTAGAAGATGCCAGTGACCAAAAGGATAACTCAAAGATATGAGCTGGCAGCATCCCCTTAACAGGGGTATCAGAACTTGAAATCGCAACAGCTGGGTTTTTTTTTCTAAATGTTATTACAACTTGTCTTCTCTATTGGCAGCTTAACACTCATGGAAATACAGACAGGGACATGAAAATGTTCTGACCCAATTTCAGTATTCTATGGTATTTATACAGGTCGGGTTTTTTTCAACCCTGGTAGATATCTGGCAAAGAGAACAAAGATTGGTAGGGTTTATTGTAATGGTTCAGTCAGCAAAAATACAGCCTGGCTACATTCCTGCACTGTGAGGGTTTGTCAAAACAACCCCACACCAGCATGAACACATGCATGTGCCTCATACTTTACATATACTCATGGCTACAAATTTTATATAAATAAGAAAATATCACGGAGAATAAGAAATGGGTGTTTATTGGAAACATCTACATATGTTGCAGCACAAAACGCGCTGGGCATATTTTGCAGTTTTTATAATAAGATGACTCCCAGTGGGGTCAATACAATGTTTTCTTCAGGAATTGATTCAGTAAAACTGCTTGCCATGGGGAAGACGCAAACTGCATGAGGGGCCAGGCTTTGAAAGCTACATAGTTTGATGGTATTTGAATTATAATTTTAGGGCCCATCTCAAAATATCATTGCAAGAATTAACCAAAGAAAGGCCAAGCAGGCAGAGAGAACGCAGTGGTGACCCAGCACGGTCCGGACTCAGCGACTCTCTGGGTGCAGTTCTCATTTGCTCCATGCATCAGCAGGCAGCAAACTGAGTCTCTGTCTTCAATCAAGAGCCTAAGCTGAGGTCTGTAAAATGGCAAACTGGAACTCAAAATGAATAACTAATGTAAAAGCTCAAAGGCAAAACAATGCGGGGAGGGGATTCTAATAACACATTCTGCTGAAACAAATGGCCATCTCGGAGCTTGTCTACACCATACTAGCAAGCGTATTAACAGTGAGGTTTCATTCAATAAAAGCATAGCTAAGAAAGCCCAGTGCTAATCCTTCCGAAGGCAGTGGTAAGGTTCTCTCTGGACCTTGTTTCAGCAGCCTGGGCTCATCATTTATGACCTTACCACATATGTACAATGTTATTCCAAGCACCATTACATATACAAGAAATAAATATCCAACCCACAAAACTAGGGGCGCCCGGGTGGAGGGAAGAGATGCAAAATGAAGCAAAATAGATTTCAGTTCCATCCCTGTTCTGCCACATGCCTCACGGTCTCCTTTTATTTTTTAACTGTTATGCCAGAATCCCACATTTTCTTAAAATTTTCTCAATATATATTATCACGCTTAAAATTTTAAACTGTTTTCATGCAAGAGCTGAGGTCTGTCCCTGCTAAAATGTCAACTAATTAAGAGCCACAAAAGGGAACATGCTAAGGATCAGTGCACACTCTACATAGCCTTTCTTCCCACTAATCAGCTGCTCAAGCAGCACGTCACTTCCTTATTTCTCCTGCTCCCATCTGTGAATCAGAGTTTGCAGAGGATGGCTCAGGAAATTATGGGTCCTTTCTAAGATCCTTTAG
The DNA here is from genome assembly GCF_964195595.1 of Calonectris borealis. Taxonomy (NCBI): domain Eukaryota; kingdom Metazoa; phylum Chordata; class Aves; order Procellariiformes; family Procellariidae; genus Calonectris; species Calonectris borealis. The sequence continues at coordinate 40,830,480 of NC_134316.1, forward strand.
TATGAAGCAGTAGAAAGGTGCCTGAGGAGACAGCTCACATGATTAAACACAGAAAAGTCTGAATTTAGGACCTGAAATGAAACATCCCCTTATTCACATTTCACATCGGAGCTGTTTTATTTTGGTACATGGTTTTGGTGGGAGCATATGTTTCAGGAGAATCTTTGGACAGCCTTGTGCTAACCTGCCTCTAATAAGAAGGATGTCTTTGGAGGAGGACTGGAAGAGCCAGGCTTGTGATTAGTTGAAGGACTGCACCTTCAAAGATCTTCTTATGAAGCTCAGAACAGCAGGTCTCATTGAACTGCTGAAATCACTGGGGAATACAGAGGATCACATTCCTTTCTGATTTCGAAGATGACTGTATTTTTTAGGTACAACCCGGAATTCACATTGAAAACTCTCTTTATGCCTTCCTAGTTTGATTTGGGACTTATGTGTCTTTGAAGATACAATTGACACTGTGCAGTTCCCTCATTTCTGACCTGGCTATGCTAGTGTCAGGCTCCTCTTTTTTTTTTTTAATTGCACTTATGAAATCTCCTCCTACATATTTTCTGCTTCATTAACATTGTCATCTTCCCCTTGTCCATCTGCGAGGGTCTCATGTAGCAGCCCCTTTGCTTTGCTTTCCTTCCATCTTGAACTTATGAGTTACCAACCTTCTTTCCCTGTTCCCAGCCTTCACTCTGGCAGTACCTGCCCTGAGAACATTTCATTTCCATATCAACACTTCATTCAATATTCACTGTTAGCGCTACTTTACAACCTAGCTTAAACAAGTACTCTTTTAGCTTCCATCTCTACATCTTAATTTCCTCCCTGTGATTGATGCCTTCTTACGGTCAGTACCACACTGCTCAGCTTGCTGGACTAAACTCGTGTTAGTTATCTCAGTCTAATAAGACATCTTCAGGAATCCAAGGACTACTCTGCTCTCCATAACAGTGAATTTATTTTACCTTCCTTCCTCTCTCAGAACTAGATTGAACTAGTGACCATCCACATTAATGGTATAAATAACAGTGATGGATATTTTTCTATGCTATCTGTAATAAATGTCAGCTGGCAATTTTTATGCACTCTGTGAGCTGTTGTGGTTTCTTTCTGAGGGTACTGCGCTACCCGGTTGTCACAAAGATGGGTGGTTAGGTTGCGAAAGGATTAAGACTGTATGCATTGTTATAGTAACTGCATTTGTGAAACTAAATCAAGACTTAATGAATTATGGGCATCTGATTATTGTTTGTAGAGCCCAGAATGTGTTAGGCATAGTTCTCAAAAGACAATGGTAAGGACTCCACTTGGAAAAAATTATATTTAGAGTATGCCTATTCTGCAGTTGGTGCAGTGACTGGAGTTCTTCAGAAAGATGTACCTGGGTAGGTTTCAGCTAGCTAGCTCAGGTGCTGTGAGGACTATAGTCAGCACAGAGCTCAGGTTGGCCTGCGACAGCATGCAAGAAGCTGGGTAAATACAGCGCTTAACGCTGAGCTCTGTGCTGCCATCCCTGCACCGGTGGCCAGGTGCAGCTGGCTGGTTCCAAGTGTGTCAAGCCTACAGCTCTCAGGCAGTAAAAGGTAGACAGAAAACTGAACTCTCTTCAAGTCCTTGATAAGTCAGGTCCCCATTACTCCTGTGAGCCTTTCCCTGTCAAAGCATACTCTGATTGTATTTTGAGGAACACTGGGTAAAATTAAAATTCTTTTCTTAACCTTCTAATCTGTCTTGACATGACTGCTACATGGATATAAGAAGTAGTTGCAAGACGGATGCAAGAAATCATGTTGTTTGTTTACTGTGGATTTGGCATATTTCTAGGTACTTGCTCCCTTTCTATTCTCCCTGTTGTTCACACGGGCACATCAAAGAGTAGCAAGAGAAAGAAAAAAAATTTTTTTAAAAGGAAAAGAATATATTACTAATACCACAAATGTAAGTGCAGGGCTTGAAGGGCAGGAGTAGCAGAAGAAATCAATTTGAACTTCATTTTTTAAATTCTGTAACATTTCAAGTTTGTGGTATTTCTTTGCAAACAGAAAACAACTCTATTTCTGGACCAGATTCTGCTCTCAGTTACATTAGCATAAATTTAGACAAAATCCACTGGACTTTACTGATATTACTCTTTGCCTACAGTAAGGTCAGTATGGAACAAGTGAACCCACAGTGCCTCACACAAGGGCTGGTTCCACCCATTCTTGGTTGGGAAGTGTCTTCCATCTTGACTTCTGTTGCTCTTTATTTTAATGTCTGCTTTACCTATATGTGTGCATGTGCCTGTGTACATACATTTGATATATGTTTACCTATACACACACACACACACAGAGATATAAAATGATACAGATATGCAAACTATCCTAACTCTTTCAGGGATTTGGGAAAAGCAGACACGTACATGTCTGTGCCTCACCCCTGTAAACCATCTGAAGTTTGAGCTTTTAGTAAATATGGAAGAGTCGCAAAATATTACAAATGTATCTTGTGTTCTTTCAGAGAAAAAGGGACTGGTTGTGGAAGGAATGAGTGGTTTTATCAGTTAAAGTACACTTCTCATTGAGTGCATTAAGTCAAAATATCATTGATTTGACATTGGATCAATTATAATACACTAGCAGGAACAGAATAGCAACAGAAAAGGATTATCAATATGGGGAAAGCTTAAACAAGGCTTTCTCCTGGCAGGTATGCATGGCTCTGGCATGCACTGTCCTATGGTATAAACACACAGAGGTATTTCGTAAAGTTTTGTAACACCATTCTGAAGGCAGATTATTAATGTAATCTAGACATCAGTAGCATGTATTCTGGATTTACGCCCATGTACCTAAAAGCAGAATCTGTCCACTGCTTATTCCATGTCTAAAGTGAACAATAAAAAAAACTAGAGACTGGATCCTTTCTCTTTTTTTTAAGGTTTATAGGAGGCAAAAAAAGTTGAAAGAGCTCTCACAGACAGTATTGTACTACCCCAGCAAAAGAAACAGGAGAAATGGAATCCACTTGGATAGGCTTCGTTCATGCATTAGAACAATATATATACAAAGTCTTTATTGCAAGGCTGAGATTTTTATTCTGGTATCAAAAACACACACCTCCAGTTTAAGAATTAGGCACTGCCTAGATAAATGTCTATTTTGCCTCTGATTTAAATGAGGTCATGATTTCACCCTGTTTGGCATTATAATCATCAGTAAAAATATATCCTTAGAACCTAATCTCGCCCCCGCTCCAGGGAGATTCTTGCCTGCATTAGGACAGCAAAACGTAACCTACACACTGACTCCTTTTGAATCACTTCTGACTATACACGAGGCAGGATCCTGCTCCTACAGAACTTCCATTAGCTTCACAGGGGTGTGAATCTGGCACATACTCATAACACAATTTAATCCACGGGACTTACTCCTACAACAAAGCTCAGTCAAGGGTCTGTTGAAAATCCAGGACACAGAGATTTCAGATTGAGTGAAAGACATTTCAGCTTGGACATACCTTTTAAATCCTGCTGCATGTTTCCTCCTTTCTGGGAAAGTCGCTGGGAAGGGAGTCACTCTCTTCTCCATTGCCCTTGGAACTTTAATGAGTATTGCTTTGGTTTATTTCAAGAGAAGCTATTGAAAAGCAAACAAAGTGTCTCACAAGACACTACAGAGAGAAAAAACTGGGTGACACAGGAAAAATGCTGTGAATTTAAATTTAAAAATGGAAAGAAAAGTACAGGTGAGGTATTTTTCCATATTATTTCTTCCATGATTCTGCTCTTCCATCTGTTTTGTCTTTGACGTCTACGACTTGCCATTCATATTTCATCCCTATGCTTGGAAATTGCTGTCCATGAAGTGAAAGGTGAAGGAAAAGAAAAAAAAGTAGAACAGAGTGAGGAAGACATGAAGGGGTGCAGGGAGGAAGAGATCTATTGAGTGTAAAAGTGTCCAAAGGAGGGATGGAAACGTGTTCCCCAAGGTCATGGTCTTCAATGGTACTGCTTGTATTTTCAGGCTGTTAAAGACAAGCGTAGCAGGTGTACAAGAAGAGCCAAACTCCACATGCTACAGTAAGTGCAAAATCTCAAAACGCAGAAGCCATCACATCAAGGGTTTCCTTGTCCTCCGATAGAGTCCGCCCACAGTGGTTCTCTAGAAACAGTTCTATTATCAAGTAGACATCCATTGCTTTTTTGTTTTTTTTTTTTTGTATTTTTATTTAAAAAGTAGTTTTTCTAATAATATATAGAATATATAAATAATAATAATTAAAAAAAACTATTTGGGTTTGCTTTCTGCTCTCCAACCCATCTGTCTTTTTCGTGGTTTGCCGATATATATATTAAAAGACAAGAAAATCAACTCTGCTCACTATTAAAAAAATATTAAATCCACCTTTTACGTTTCCAGAGAGAAAGAGAAGGGGGGGAGGTGGGAGAAAAACAAATTAAAATGAAAAAAATAACAGGAAAATCAAAACTTTCTGTCTCTTCAAAGTAGTTGTCAAGAGCTTTAAACGCTTGTGCTTTCAGTGTACACCCCACAGGAAAAACAACAAAAATAACAACAGCAACCAAAAAAAAAAAAAACAAAACCAAAAACCCAAGGACCTAAAATTAAAAAAAAAAAAGGTAATAATAATCCTAGTAGTAAAAAGGACAGCAAATCGCTCAGAGTTTTTGTGTCTTTTTAGTTATTTTAGCAGCTGCCCTTTTTGTCTGCGGAGGGAGAGCTGCCACCACAGCCACCTCCTCGGCTTGAGAGAGGCTCTTCTGCATCATCCTCGTCAAAGCCATGAAAGGTCGAGGTGTCGCTTTCTGACGTGGAACCGAACAAGTCCTCCGTAGTGCGTGCTGGCGCTGCTTCGTCCCTCCTGCCTTCTCTTCCCAAATGAGCTGACATGTATGATGAATATATCAGCACATGGGTTAAGCAACAGGCATCATCATCATCATTTTTTTAATCATCATTATTATTAAACAATTCAGACTATCGAGCTCATAGGTATGTGCTTGTATGTGCCCGCGCACCTCAACAACATAGCTCGGTAGAACTGCAGTAAGAAAAATAAAAAAGGATCAGTTTCTCTTTCAAAGAAAAAAAATCTGCAAACAACACAGGTGCCCATAGCTATGGCAGCGAAAGGGTTAATCTTGTTTTCCTCTCTTCAAAAGACATTAAAATATTTCCTCTTGATTATTTAGATCAATTTTAAAAGATTTTTAGACCGTATAAGTAATTAGACACCGTTAGCTCTAAGCACAATGCTGTCCTTCAGACTGGCATCAACTGTCACAAATTTACTGCTATCGAAATGTAACCCACTAGATAGCTCATCAGCCTCAGGACTATTTTTTATCCCTGTCCTTCACCTTATCCTAAAAAGCCTCCTCTGTAGACAAAATGAAATATGTTTTGAAGACTAAGTCAAAGTAACCTAAACAAATCCTTTTATTACAATTTCGGTGCATCTCCTTCAAAAATAAAAAATCCCAAACCAAATATATACAGTTCAGCAACTGAAACAACTAAGATGAGAGGTGACTTGTCTTGGGGAACACTGAAAAGTTCAAATATGTGTGAGTCAATCCAACTTTCAATATGCAACAGGAAATTCTCCACACAGGACAATAGCAGCAGCAGCAGCAACAACAACAACAACAAAAAGAAGACTCTTCAAAAGAGAAGTCAAATACTGAAACCTGCAAAACTGAGGTTTATTTTCTCCCTCAATCAAACATGTTATGTGATTAATAGTATAGCCTTCAAATTCTCTCTTCAGGAAAGGTAGAGAAAAAGATATCTCTTGTGCCCCAGGAAAATGAAAGTGTGAGATTTTAGGGAACGGCTACTTTATTATTCAGAAAGAGTAGCATGGTATTAAGTAACCAACTGTTTGGTCCCCACTCCAGCTACAGGAATCAGCCATATAACAAGTAGACTGCATTGCTTGAGACACGAAGAATTAAATCCTGTTCACAAAAAGAAAATGGATATAACAAAATAATTGGCAGATGAACCACCTTGTAGAGATGTGATTTTACTGACTTTGTGAAGGGAAGAAACAATATAATTTCCATGACCTCTCTTTCAGTATAATGAAAATATTCTCCATTATCAAGAAAGAGAAAGATGGCAGCCACCAAAGAGGTTTCATTGTTTTAGTTTACAGATTAATGTGTGGTTGTACCTTAATCACTTTCATCACACATCAGTCACACCATTGCAGACCCCTATGAACGACCCAGGTGGGTCAGAATTTGTACAAGGATAGCATTTAATGGAAATGATTTTGCACAATTTAGGTTACATGCCGATCTACTTGTTCTATCACACTAAGGAATCAAGGGAATTAATGTATTTGTGTTACATTCTGATATCATCACCATAGCAATGTTTAAATAGCAAAAAAATATGGATCCATCTCACTGTGCCGTATCAGGACAATGCTGAAATTAGTTATATCGAACTAGAACAATCAAGGGGAACGGCAATGATCTTCCAAGATGGCACCACAGACCACATGAGCTTCCCCCTTCAGTTATTAAGAAGCAAACACGTATACACTAAAAGGTCCACGCCCCTGACTGTACAGCACTCATAAGGACGCCCCCGGAGAAAACCGAAGGGGTTGCCATCGGTCCTCTGGTGACCAGTCAGTATCACTTCAGAATATCTTCAAAGGTCACAACAACTGCAGAAGGCAATTTGTCACCGAGAGTCTAGTCCTGCTCCCACTGAATGCGGTAAGAGGCTTACTATAAATTTCAACAGGAGCATAAAAAGGCCATTCCCTCGGCACGAGAGCTCCACATTGCATTTCAGCCATCACACAACAGACATCTTTCAGTGACTACAGTACAGAAGCAGCAGCAGAAATACTGAATTTCAAGGTCTCTTTGGTTTTCAGATTTCCATATGATGGTCTTATCACCACTAGTATCGCCACTGTCCAGAAATATCACAACTGGAAACTTGGACCAAAGCTGGAATATGCAGTTGTTAAAGGTTTCCTATTCCCTCTACCACCACCACCACCTCCCATGTGAGCTATAAATAACTGCTCAGATAGGATAAAATTTCCCCAAAAAAAGAGAAAGAGAGGGAAAAAAAAAAAAAAAGAAAGGAAGGAAGAAAACAACAGTCCAGAAATAAAGACAACTCTGAATGGAAAAGACACAATTGCTTACATTTAAAAAGAGAGAAGGGAAGAAAACGGAGAAATAAAAACCTCTTTAAACAAAATTAATGATAGTCATCTTGTAAGAGGATAATTCTTGACAGCTACCCCCATCCCTACCCTGTAATTTCCTCCCTCTTTCTTTTTTGGATGAAGAAATGCATGAAATGTGTAATCAATGGAAATGCTTGTCATGCAACTTTCATAAATCTTGTAAGTAATTTATAGTTGTAATTGCAGCATTTGAAGACAGAGCCCATTCTTTAACATTGTCATAGGATTTTCTCCTTCCATTTGAAGAACAACTAGTACATGTACCAACGTTCACAGAAGCCAAAAAATACATTAAAACTTTATTATTTCGTAGGACCCCATTAGCTTAAGAATGTGAATCCAACAATGGGGTTTATAACAGAAAATTTCCCAGTCATCCTTTCCCACAAACACAGACAAGAGGTAAGACCTCGTCTTCTCTCCCCTCCCAAATGCGCTGCCTTTCTTCAAAATCTTCAGAGGGAGCAAAAAACAAATCACACAAATGCCTTTGTACAAGAAAGTTGCAAAAAGGAGTCACCTACCAGAGCGCCCACAGTCTGAGCACGATACAAGTTCCTCAGGCCGGCCACTTTTTTTGTTCATATTGGAGCCTCCCAGGCAGAAGTCACAGTAGTTATTGGGAATGATGACCCCATCTGGTCCTTTCTGGGCTGCAGTCAGGTTAGAAATCAGATTTACTTAAAGAGCATTCAGTTTGGACATTTCCCCCTTCTCCTTGATATGATGTTAGCTCTTGCAGGCCACAGTCTCCCCAAAATATTGTCAATTAGAACAAAAAGTGAACTGTATAAGTCACCTCCATTTTAAGTACACCCTGTGTTGTATCTATTTTGCCTGAAATGCACTTCACTGTTTCCTTTATTAATGCCAGCTGGGCTGGTCCCTCACAAGGACCTGCTGCCAGAGATCCCTGTACAGTTCAGGGACTTCAGAACACGCGCAGCCATAGAAACAATCCCTAACGCAGAATCAGACCTACGCTGTCAGTGAGCCAAGCCTGGCCTTTCAGACAGCAGTCACAATCATAAACCCACAAAATACAAATTCAGAAAGGAAAAATACATTCCCCCAAAATCAAAAACCAACAGCAAGGAGATGGGGCAATAGGTACCCTAATCGGTTTGATTTCAAGTCGCTTTTTGGGGGATTACATCTCAAAGTGGCAGGGTGTCCTTAGTCAAGAAGTTGGCTCAAACGCTCATGAATATTCACAGGCAAAGCCACTTGTGGGTGGTTCACCCAAGGGTGAAGCTACCTGCAGCAAAGTGCACGTCCCCTGGGAGGAGCGGGGAGGGCAGCAGGTCCAGCACCACCTGAGCACCCAGCACAGGTGCAAAGAGTCAGCCCAGGGCAGATGTCCCAGCCGGCAGAGTTAAAAACTCTTTCAGTCAAGAAAAAAGGAGGGAAATTACATTCTTACTTTCCAGCTAGGAATACTTGGAAAGGAGCAGACGCACACTGGGTCTTAAGCAGAGGAGGAGGCAGTTCCTCTAGAAAGGAGAGAAGGGCAGAGGTCTTCTGCATTCCTGTTAGTTGAGCAGAACAGCAATGTGCTTTTCTTCTGGCTCACAACTGCCATTTTTCTCCTCTGCTCTCCAGAGAGGGAGAACTTCTTGTTCCTGCACATTCTAACTAGGAACTGGGGAAGGGAGAGGGGAGTGAGGAGAATGGTTGGTCTTTGCCTTTGTTTCTTCTTTTTTAACTTAAAAATTCCAGTGGTATACCTGGCCTAATCCTACCCCATGAAGATTTCTACAAACTAGAAAATAAAGACCTTTAAACTGTACCATCTATATTTAATTATCTTTTTAATGCATATTTTGTAACTTGCAGATTTTTAACAGATGTTTTGACAGCCTTTATTAATGGTCTTTTTGTCCACATCCAAATTTCCCCCAAAGAACAATGACATTCTAAAGGGCTTCTGGTAGCAGTCCAAGACATACACTTAAAATTAAAATTTCCTCCAAGTTCAATCTGCTTTTCTGGTTTGGGTGCATCTAGTTACTCATTTACTTCCAGCTGTTGATTAGCTGAGTTTTTTGGAAATTGGTAACTGAAAGATTGCAGGTAAAGTGAAATGAAGAAAAAAATCAAAACCCATAAGGCTGCATCAATATCTTCCTGCATAGTCGCTGAGTCCCTGACAGTATTTACTAAACAATGGGCTTTGCTCTGAAATGGTCCTGGTTAGCAGATCCCCAGTTCTCCCAAAACCAGAGAGAAGCTCCCAGTGTTAGGTTAGCATTTTGCCTGTTCACAGAGAGGCATTTAATACGTGCATGCAAGATAAGCAAAAAAAGAACAGGAACCAGGTGGAAGCCTAGTGCACCGGCTCATTTTAAGAGCTGTAACAAAATGATCATAAAGTTGCTACTTGTACATATTTTGTGTATAAAAAGCAGATCTCCCTCGCATTTATTTTTCCCACTACAGCCCCATTCTGAAAAAGTTAAGTAATTACTTCTTTATATTGTGCTACATCTACAGACAGGCCATGTGCAATGCAAACTCAGCAAGCTCAACGTTCAGTGATTTTTTTTTTTGTTCCTTATTACATTACTTCACCTTTCATCCGAGTTTCTTAAAGTGCCTTACAGATACTAAGATCCTAATATTAACGCTGAGTGAGGTCAAAAGCCTCTTTTACCATTGACTCTAACCAAAGTGTTGCTGGGCCCTAATTAAGTCTCGTGGTGAGGAGGCAGCATTGCATTTTACAGCTGAAAGACTTGGAGGTAGAGTGATGAACTGGCTTACTCACGAACACACAACAATTCTGTGGTGAGGCCACAAATAAAAACAAGCATTCAAGGTGCCAGCCAGCAGACTTGGGAAAGAGCTCCACTTCTACCACCACTCAGAATGGTGTAATTGATTTAATACTCTGCATATACTGACCTAAATTTTTCCAATGCAGCTTATGACCTTAAGATCCACTGTGAAACTGGAAATGGGACAGGGGATCTTGTGAAATACATATACTGATCAATTCATCTGCGGTGTATGGGATGAATACCAGGTGGAGGGTATTCACTGACTGCGATGAAGAGGAACGGATTCTCCCAGACTACTGGCAAGGGAATAAGCATGGGTTTTGATCACCTCCTTTTTCTTTTCTTTTCTTTTTTTTCTTCCAATTTAATTTAATTTTTAATGTGAGTGCCTATGCGCTCATCTATTGCTCGTCACTTACAAATATGGACCTGGTTCAGTTGAGTGTAATAGAGATGTCAGGCCTGAGAAGTCATACACAGATGAGAAGTTCCTGAAGTTACATCAATAATGTCTTAAATGATGTATCTCTAGAGCCAAATAATCCAGGCAATGTTATTCTCTTCAATGGTTTTTTGTTCTAACAGGTGCAAAAACTAGAATCAAACCTGACTCAGGCTTATTTTCTTGATCAGTACTGTACAGTGAATTAAGCCCCAGGCTAAATCACAGAAGGTTTGAGAATAAAGAGATTTCCAGATGATAGCAAGCAGAGTTCTATCTTTCAAAGGATTTTTTTTTGTGTACGTCCTTGGAGTTTTTAGTTCTATTTTACCGTAGTTCACAAATGATGAGGGAATTAAGAAACAAAGCAAAGATAGCAAGATGTATTCATGAGAAGGGTATCATGCACCAAAACCCCAACCCTAATCCCACCCCTTAATCAATAAAATTACTTACAAAAGTAACTATGGGAATGGATTCACAAGTGAAAGCAATTAAATTACTTGGGACCAATGTGTAGCTGCTTTTCATCTGAGACATAGTAATTAACTAGGTATCCACATTTTGCACACGTTAATCACAAAGTAGAAGGTGCTAGCTTAAGCTAGAGGATGGCTCAGCTAATGAGAAGTAACTCACTGCTAGCTCAATCATTTGGATCAGGTGACTACAACCAAGGATTTTGTCTAAAAAAAAAAAATGTTCACCCAGAATCCGGAACTGTTTTTAAAGCAAAGCCTTAAAAACCAACCGTGGTCTTGTCCTAACTTACTCAAAACTCCTCTGATTTTCTTTTACATTACAAACTGCAACAACAGATCAAAAGCTCTGAGGAGCTTTGAGGAGTACTGCCTGAGCTAAGGTGTGCTCACAGGGGGTATATTTAAATCAGTCCCTCTTGCCATTTCAACTCAAAAGTATCGCTTTCTAGTTTCATCAAAGGCCCTGTCTTCATCTACACCTGCCCCAAAATAAATAGAGATACAATTTTTTAAAATACTTTAAAAAATGGATTAAAGGAGAGACACAGAAAGATCTGCACAGTTCAGATGATAGTTTCTCTGTACCTGAAAACTGATTCATGTGAAGACAGGATGCAGACTGAGAATGAAATCAATATTTCCAAGTAACTTTGGTATGCGCTTATTCTGAAATATATTTCTTCTTCTTAGCCTAATCAAGTTAATTTCAAACTATATCAAGCTAAGCAGAATAAAGACCTACTTAAAATATGGTACCATCATTTACAGGAGTCTTCTTGCAAAATAAGTACTGTAAATTAAATAAATTCTGTTGTATATCACACAGTAACTTTGCTCTGTAGACAAAACCTAAAAAGCTAAACAAATTGACTGAGTTTATATATTTAAAATAACTTCTGTGCCTTCTTGATTTTGAAGGCAGGGGCTCTAAACAGAGTTCTAGCTTCCCTTCTCCCCTCCTCAAGTAATCAAAAAACCTGGAAGTTATCTTCCTCATGGTTTCAGTTTAATAATAAAAGAAAGCTGCTTCTAGAGAAACAACATCAAGAAATTAGCATTTTTCTTTTCTACACCATCTCTTGGAGCCACATGACTCAATAAGAATCTCCATTTTCCAGCTTTCATGGCTGCAGAGAATACCTTGAATGGAAGGCAAGTTCAGAAGAAGCAATTCTTGTCCCTGTCTTTTAATCAGAAAACTCAGAATACAGATATTTTAAATAGCTTTCCTTCAAAATGTGACCCTTAAATACATACAGACAAAACCCTAAATAAATAGAACCTTGTAGTTTTTCAATTTTGTGATTTCTAACTGAAGTTATTTTGATGATTTGGATCACGATCTTTAAAAACTTGGAGCTGGAACCAGTGCTTAAAAGAAAAACTGGTTTCTCTGTTCCTTGGTACCAAATCAGAGTCACATATATTTTTTCAGCCTGTAGGTAAAACAGCATAATACTTAACCATGGTTTAAGCTGTGCATCTAGGCTTGGTAGCATATCTTATCCATACTGCTGGAAAGGCAGTGGAGAATAAGGAGTAGAGTGTGTGCCTCGCTGTCAGGGTGGGGGGCTGTGCTTCGTTTATTTAAACGATTACAGTGAATTGGCTACAGTCAGACATATATGCGCTCCCAAAGGGATTTTTCCTAGCACATTTTGTCCAGCTCTTACCTGTTTCTTCTGGGCTTGATCCAAAACCAATAAAGTCCACTGGAGGTTTTCAATTCAATTCGAAAGGCTTTGAATCAGGCCATTTACTCTGTTTGCAACAAAAATTTGCAGAGCACAATAGGAACCCGCGTGTAGGCCTGAATCAAGTCAATGCACTTTGCAATGGAGGAAAAGGGGTGGATTTGCTTTTTTTTTTTTTTAAACCTACAAGACTCTTTGTCTGAGATGGGGGCCCAGTTTTCCTTTCCGACACCTCCCTTTTTCTCGCTGTCGAAGCTCAAGTCCAACGTTTGGCCGCCTGTGCGGCAAAACGCCAGCCAAAAGCCTGAGCCTGCGGTCATCAAGCCCCTTGGAGGACTTGATGATATATCATCCCAACCTATAGCCTAAGTGCCCCCGTGTGCCTTCGCTCGCCCCCCCGCTGCCGCCACCAGCACTCATCCCTGGCAGGCCTGGCCCGTCTCCATGGCGACCAGAGTGCCCGGCCAGGCCTGCCTCTGGCCTTGCCACCTGTTACTGCTTCATCTCCCAAGCGTAAGGAATTGCAGCGCGGCCCCCTTCATTTGCCGCTCAAAATGCATCACTGGAGGATAGGCAGGCTCGCGCAAGAAATTACAATGTGATAATTAAATAAAAAAATGGCTTCAAGGAGAAGGGAAAAAAAAAGCGGCACTTGGACTGCGGCTTTTGTTGAAGGAAGAGGAGGGAGATGCCTGGCTGGGCACGTACCCACTTCTGCGCCGGTCATTGCCGGGGTGTAGTGAGCAATGGTGGGGGTCAGAGAGGCGGGTTGTGGAGGGGCTTCTGTGCTCAGGGCTAGACCCTGCCCTGGAAACGAACGATAAAAGAAAAACATATAACCAACCCCTGGTGTGGTGAGGAACAGGCCAAGCACAGCTGAAATGCATTCAAGGCTCTTGCTCTCACATATGTACGCAGCCAGGCAGAGATGTGCACAGTCATTTCTGCGGCCTCCTCGCCAGTGAATTAAGTACAGGGTTTTTTCATTGCAGTTTTCCAGGAAAAAATGTAAATCAACCTGAATGAGAGGAAATGGCCAGTCTCTCTGGGCATGTTTACTCTGTCGTTAACACCAGAGATAAGCATGTTGGCTAACCCCAAACTGGGAAGTGTTGGGGCACTTGATACAGAGACCCTCCAGCAGGCTGTAAGTGCAGCTTAGGTTGGTAGCGACACGTGTGTCGATGTGGCACAGTATTCAACCAAATAAGCTCTGAACTTGGGTGTAGCACTGGGAAACGGCTGCTGTTCTGTTCCCAGAGTCAAGCTAATCAGCCTGCACAGGGCAATGGGCCTCTGCTAGCTCAGGCTCCCCAGGCCGCACTCCCCCGCACAGCACGGGCATGCCCTTTGCTGGCAGCCAGAGAAGCAAGCTACGCTGCTGAGAGAGGTGGCTGGACCCACCCAAAGTATTGCCTAGTAACTGGATTTTATCTCCTCTTTGAGTTAGTTGGTGCTGTGGGGATAAAAGAAGCTGTTGCCTTTGCACAGTTTTTGGCAACTCTGACAGGTTTGCCTTTCCTACAGCCCCTGCTCACGGAGAGGCACGGCCAAGGAGCGCTACAAGCTACACGAAGCGCTACAAGAAGGAGGCACATCTGTAGGAGTCAGAGGAAGCCTCTGAATGTGGGGGAAGGAAGAGCATTTGATCATGTCTTTTACAGGAATCGATATGGCCCTTAAGTTGAACAGCTAATGAATGAGCTGGGAGGTGGGCAATGGAAGGTACAGCTAGGAAAATACAGAATCAACTGATCAGATCTTGTAGATTCGGGGAGTCAGCCTTCCTGCACCATACGGCAGCACTTCATAGAAATGTCTGTGCTCTGATCTTATAGTCTTTAGGAACACCTAAAGCATTGGCCAAAATCCTGCTGCTCACAATAAATCATTGTAACTGTCCAGTGCCTCATGAAAATAAACAGTAGGAGATGATACAGAATAGGAAGGCAGACAAAAGAGTCTGACATGTTAACATACAGATTTCCTGATTTTGAGGGGCACCTCTCCTGAGACTTGGCCTCTGGCCACTGAAATGGATCATTCCTATGAGCTCAGGGAACTCACGGAGGGATTATAGTGCTCAAGATACAGCCCCATCCACCAGCATCCCTCAGTATTCAGGTAAGAACAGCCACTGTCGTGAAATGGGTCCCTGTGACATGTTGTAGGCTTTGGATCTGCAAATTACTCACTGAAGGAGTGTGAGAAGGCAGAACACCTAAGTTCAAATTCAGCCAAAACTTTTGGGTTTTACTTGGTTCAAATTATACACGGAGGAGAAAAAAAGCAAGGAGATAGCGAGAAAGGAAAACAATTATAAATACATAAATGATATCATTCTGTCTCAAGAGCTGACATGTTATTGAAGCAACACACGGTTTTCAAAAACTAATGAGTCAAATTGGAAACATTTTCCCACAAACTACTGAGAAGCGCTAGATGCTTCTCTTCAATGAGAGTTGCGCATTGACAACAACATTTCAGGCCCTGGCCAGGCAGTATATCAAAAAAAACCCCAAACTACTGAAAAAAACCTCCACAACTCCAAACAAAACAACAAAAAGTCCCCTATCGGTCCCTGTACATAGGAGACGAGTTTGGGATTTTCCACTATTCCAAAACTCTAAACAAGTGATCTATTTTTTTCCTCGGCATCCCGAAACACAGGCACAAAAGTCTGAGAAATTTACAGCTGCAAACAGGATTTGAGTGGAAATCCTTCACAGTTCCAAACTCTGTAATCATTACTGTTTCTTTTAGTATTCTCACTCTTTTTCCTTATGAAAACAAGCTCTGGGGAAAAAAAAAAAAACCACCAAACAGATTAAACTAATGAGAAGTCAACTCAAGGTAATGTACATATTTTCACTGAAAAGGCACCTGCTGCAGGGTATCTTGTCGCAAGGTGGGCATTGATGCATCCTTGCATTCAGAAGTAGCTCCCATCATGGCCCCAGCGAGGATCAGCACTGAGGCAGGGAAAAAGTAGGCCTGATCTAGCTTTTCAAATTGATGCTGCTTGTGGAGAGGAACAAACAGCTCGCCTCCAACTGAGGGGCTGACTCTCGTCATTTATTCATGGCCAGCCCCCTGCCTGGATGGAAATAAAAATGTTTCAAAGATGACTGTGTGGGGGAGCTGGAGGACAGCTTGGAGGCACACTGAGGTTAGCACATTAATTTTTTATCTCTGGAGACTGGGTATCCAATTATGCTTAGAGTACACAAACAACTTTGGCTGGTCTCTCCAGTAGCGATTTATCCACATCATAAAATCTGCGATGGAGCTGGGCACAACAGGCTGATGCCACGAAATAACGTACACAGGTGGTTTTGCAGGTCAGATGCACAAGCTAGCAGAGTGACAGGAGGGCACAGGACTGCATTCTCGTTAACTACATGTATTGCAGGATGGACCAACCTGCACACGGCAGCTAGGCCAGCAACAGCCCGCACAATGTGCTTTATTTAGGATTGTCATTGGCCAAAGTGCTTGTGGGCATAAGATCTGTTCAGTTGCTGTTTACTGCACAGCTGCCTGTAACCAACTGAAAACTCTTCTCCTTTAAAGGAGAGGAAGTTTTTCTCCATGTAGACACACTATCCTATTCTCTCAGGAATTAAGGAAGAGCATTTATACTGGTACACTCATTCACACACACATTTCAATAGATAGAAGTCTAATGTAATTCCTATATCAGAAGTGTCTCAAAATTTGTGAGCACCAGCTGCCCTCAGAGCTGGCCTGTACCCATGGAGTGAGATGGATTAAAACAGCAGGTGTTTTGTGGCAGGCTTGGATGCACCCTGGGCTCACAAATCTCACGCTCTCGGTGCCAACATGTGGAGGAAAAGCCAGCAGAAAAAAAGGCTGAGAATGGTGTGGGATCATTTCTTTTTAGCAGTGGAGTTGGGGAAAGGGGGAGTTGACTTTTTAAAGTGTTTTCACTGTTCCATACTCAGGTAAAAAAATCAGAGAGTAGGTCAAAAATAAATGTGTATGTAGGCAGAGGCAAGACTAGGCACTAAGGAAGGGCTATTTATCTGCGTCAAAGGGCTAGATAAGACATACAAACAAAGCAACTAAAGCTCAAACAAAGCACAAGCCAAGATGTTTTAGAAAAGGCCAGAGAAGACGGTTGAACTATCTTCCATGTTGCGAAGGGTAATCTATAGGTGAGGAAGAAGGACAGAAGGAGAGAGATGTAAATAAACAAACCTTCTACAACAGTCAAAGACAGTGAGATGTGCCAAGGAGGGGAGACTTGGGGCTTGGGCCAGTCCCTGTTCTTTGATACACGTCTATTCAGTGGTTCTCAGTTTCAGGTAGGTTCCTCCTATCTACATCTCTTTTCCAATCCCTGGTTAATTTACTGAACTACCCAATTGGTCTGTGCATGAGGAGAAGAGTTAAGATAAAGGCGACTGCGTGTGTAGAAAGACAAGAGGCCATCAGCTCTTGAGCTGGCACCAGCCAGGGCATCAACAGCTGAATCCTGCAGAAGCCCTGCTCCAGAAAACTCCCTCCTGCATCAGCATGGCTGCTGTTACCACAGGTACTGCAAGGAGCGGAGGCTGCAGAGGAGATGCAGGTACAAAGGAAGGAAGTTCATACTGCAGCCGCCCGCCTGAACGTGGCTGACCCAGTGCTCACCTCCCACAGCACGGCAAATTCCAAATGGCTGGTTTGAATTTGCCTTGCCTTTTCTAAATCAGGCTGCTCATATCTCTCTGACACACTGCTAAGCAAATAACCAGACCCTGCTCTATACCATATCTCTGGTCCTCCTGTTCAGTAGGTTGTGGATTAGCTGTTTGGATTAACATCCCCCCCGCCTTTCCTCCCTCCCTCCCCCCCCCACCCCCAAGCCCATGCAGAGAGGATTCTTGAAGCCCGAGCCCTGCGACACTGCAGACCTGTCAAATCTAATTCATAACACATGCCTAGCAGTTCTTAGGGGAGAGGAAGGAGCTGATGTCCTGGCTTCCCACCATCCCCCTGTACAAAGGGACCATTTAATGACTGCACATTAGCAATGTGGACAATTAGCATTCACATGGAAGATAAATGGCAGCATAAATTAAATATAGCCAACTGAAAGAGCAAAGATGCAAGATCCGAGCTCAAGGCTGTAAACAAATAAACAGGCAAAAAGGAACAAACAGCCACTGCGACACAGCTAAGCCATTTGGGAGAGTTACCTTCCGGTGTCTGGGACTTTCCCCAGGGGTGATCTTCATACTCGCATGGCTGTTGCCCGTACCTCACTGGCTCCTGGCTGGTTGTTAAGCAGATTCTTTCTGCTCAGGAATCTGGATCTCAGGGTGATTTACCCCACTAGCCCTAAACTTCTACCTGTATGGGGATCTGTGCATCAGAAGCTTCCCTCTGCCACATGCATCACATAGGAGCTCTGGGGGAACATAAGCCTGAGCAGCTCCTGCTCCCATAGTGCAGAGCACACCTTTCTTTCCACGGGCGAAGGCCAGCTGCTGCTAACCTTTCCACAGCGTTTCTAGCTCCTCTTCTTGCTAACTTCTACCATTTCCAGAAACATAAGGACTGAGATTGTCCTTGGCCTCTATGATAAGCTGAAGGGTAGGGGACACTACCCTTCTTTATTTGGGCATTTGTGCAAGGCCGTTATCAATATTAATTCAATACAGATTTGCAATATGCCCCTCAGATATGCAACTATTACTGACTACTGCAAACACAGGGAAAAAAAAAAAAACAACAACAGAGATGATGTAAATGCTAAGTAAACAAAAGCTACTGGCTGAACACTGACATTCTCCAGCCTGCCCGAGCAGTCGCTCTTAGTGCATTGACAGCTCAAGTTTATCAACAGCTGGAGGAGTCAAAATTACTTTTGCTGTGAACCTACAAAACATGTGAATAACTAAAAGGTAGAGCATAAAAGTGACAGAAACATAGGGACTGCCAAATGGGATCACACTAAATGGCCCTTCAAGCTCAGACAGTGGCTAGTAGCAGATGCTTTGGAGGAAGGAACCCCCTCCCACACCTCCCTGGGGACAATTATCAATTATCCTGCTTAGAAAGGAAATGTTTTCCTACTTCCATATTTCTTCCAGTTCTTCTTAATGTATTAGAAAGTGTTTGCCTGGATATTTTTCCCCATAAGCATTTTATTGCTTTGTCCACATTGTTCATTACTTTGGACTAAAATGACACAGTTCACACAGTGATCTGAAAGGACTTTTTGAAAGTGAACAAAGGCATCCACATAAATCCCAAGGTGAAAGCAACCATCACATAGTATTGCACACTGGCAAACTGAGAAACAGGGGCTTAGAGACCTGCAAAAACCAGTAATAAAACAGTCTCCTTGACTCCCAATTCTGTGCCTAAGAAGCAGAGGAAGGACAGTCAAGTAGGGCCACACAGACCACTAAGATTTCTTTCAGCCCTGTACCAGTGTGGGGAATCTAGTCACATAACTCTTCTCTCCTCTCATGTTCCAGCAATCCTCCTTGCAGATGAGTACTGATGCTTTTTCATAGATTTTCCCAAACTTTAACTAAGAAGTGGCTTTTGGTAAAGTTGAGGGTAAGCCGTTTGGGGAGGAGATGCAGGGATAAGGGGGACAGGCGCTGTGAATTTCATACCTAAAAAACCGAGACATGGATAAATGTCTCTTATTCAAAGGCAAAACAAAGACAGCCCCCTCAAACAGTATGTGTATTTCCTTGACATCCCTGCTAGCAGCCACTGGGAGGCTGCTTGATGATGGGCAGGTTGGGCATCTCTTCTTTTCCCCCCTCTCCTTGCCACCGCCTCCCCACAGGAGCAGTAATAGAAAAGTGACTTGCTGCAGAGATAATGCTGGGTTTGAAATGAATTCCTGACTAGCTGAGCCAGCACCCGTGTGAGCTGCAGCTGATTAGCTCCAAGCATCCAGGTCCCAATCACTCACAACGGAGCCAGGCAATCACGCCAGCCTCCACAAGGCAAAGACAGGGTGGAGGCAACATCCCTGAAAAGGATCTCAAAGGCAAAGGGAAAATACTACTCACGTTTGTGGTTTTCGTTTCTGTGGACAGGGGAAGAGCGGGTCTCCTGCTCGCGGGCTTCATCACCCTCTTCGCTGGCGAGGTGGGTGTGAGCATAGTGGTAGCTCAGCCCAGGCCTGTTCTTGTAACGCTTGCCACAGACTGGGAGGAAAGGAGATATGAGGGAGGGGAAGAGAGAATAGAAACATCAGTGTGATCTGCAACAATGGAAGCATCCTCTCAAATAACACTCCCTTCTCCCCCGAGAGCAGCACCACACACTCCACGCGCCTGCCCGAGACCCTTCCAACCGATGTTGGTGAAAGGTGACAGAAGGGCAGCCCTGCAGACGGTCGTCCCCATACAAGCTTTCTTTCCCACCATGCTGCCAGCAGTCCTTCCTACAGGCCTAGGGAAATGCACATTCAGTCTCCGCAGCTCATACAGCCCTAATCCTCTCTGCTGAGATTACTAACAAGATTGCACATAAAATTAAATGAAATGCCAGTTGGGATGTTGGTGCTGCACAACGCACAGAAATGGGAACTGGACTGAGAAGAAAGGACATTATTTTCTTCATTACCGATCTCTGAGAAAAAGAAACAGTATTACTTTTTTTTTTAAAAAAAAAAAAAAAGGCTTTCTGTAAAAGGGTAATAAATAGCTTTATTCGCAGATTGCCAGTCAAGACAAGGAGACGGAAAACATCCACAGTTTCTTGCTAGAAGAACATTTAGTAGCGATACTTCTTTGTCCAGGTAAATTTCATATTCAGCATCTCAATAAATAATACAATGTGTATTATTTAGACAATCCTCCTTCTGAACTTTTGTTTATTTTAGGACTAAGTCAACAGATATTAAGAACAATTCAGGGTGATTAAAGGTCTACATTTTCATAGGGAGCTCACCACAAGGGCAAGTTTCATCATAAGATTCATTACATACAAGTTCAGCTTCTATAAAGTTTTTAATTCATGTTACTGTCTCTAAAAGTTATCTCTTTTCATCTTCAAAGCAGTCTCTGAACGTCCATTTTCTTTTATACAGCTATTTCGTCTACCAAATACAATTATTGCCATTTTAAAAGATTAGGAAACAAAGGCAAAGAAGCTCAGTGCCCTTCCTGCAAATTTTGACTCACAGCTACATTTTCAGTCTCTTTATTAGCTTTATTAACCTCAAGGATTTCACACAGGAATAAATGTCATGCCCAGTAGGCTGTCCTGCATAGCTTGCTTAGGAAAGCAAAGGAAGTGGTGCCAGAAGAGAGAACAGAACCTGGTGGTCTCTATTTCTCTGTCTTGTTTTTAGACCCCTTGAAAAAATCTCCAAAGGGGAAGTCACCATCCACTCCTAAAAACCGCATTCAGCCCTGATACTGAAAAGGTATCCTGCAATGCCATGTGTATAGATACTTACTTCCCATTGCCCAGTACCTGAGTCTGGGAATGTCATAAAGCTCCATAAACAAAAAAATCAAAAAAGACCCATCCCAATTATTCATCTAAGTTAAACTTCCATTATTATACTTTTCTGCTACTACTCACAAAAAGCCAATTGATAAACCACATTCTGGAACAGATGATAGAAAACTGCAAATCAAATCCTAGCATGATAACATATTTCATTCTCCATCTCTTCTAGCTGGTTTGCAAACTCCCTCAAGGAAAATAATTTGCCTTATTAGAAACGTGTAAAACAACCTCATGATATAAGTAAGATGAGTGATCTGCAATATTAGGTGCTTTTATCCCAGTTTTCTCCATTCTGCAAGATGATGATCATACAGTCATCATAACAGGACAAAAGCTTTTTCCAAATGTAATGTGTCCTTAGCCACAGATTTTTTTTAAGTCTTTGAATGCCCTTCATTTAGAAATGAGAATTCCTGCAGGAGGGAGAGGGGAAAGTTAGGGAGAAATAAAATGCTCAGATACATATGCACACCTGCCCTCGTTTCATACGTAAACCTAACTCTATTGCCAGACATTTTGAACAACTAGACTGCTCTTAGATGCATGCTCTCCAGAAAACGTCGGTTTGGTCTCCCTTCTTCTATTACCAGCTGTGTATTCTTCTAATGCATTCTGGAGAGGGAAACTCCTCCTCTGCAGTCCTACAGAGCAAAGGACAAGCAGTGGAAGAGATGCTGGCAGGGAGTCAAACAACAAGCTATCCACAGTTCTGTACAACTTTGTCTCCACTTTTTGAATATTGGAAAAAGTGTAACACGAAAGTAATCATCAAACAAAATGCTCACTGTTTAAATTATTTCAGAAAGATAACCCCCTCTAATTACACAAATGTTACAGCACTTCTTAGAATGGAGAGATAGATTTACATTTCTAGCAGATTATTTGAGTATCATACTAAGTATCCTACTCCATTCCCCTTACTTGTGTGCGTTTGAAGATGAAAGTTAAAAAATAATTATTCTGCTATGAATTACTGATACTGCCCAAAAACTTCTGTCTACTTAAATTATTTTCAGAGCACTGTCAGCTGATCAGTGCTGCACTGACAAAGGAGGAGGCACTTGGAGTTAATAGCTGCATGATATTTACTATCCAACTGTATCTTGCTCTTATATAGGTTGATTCTGCGTTACTGCTAATCTAGCTGCAAAATCAGATAAGCTCTAAAACCCAGTTCCATTTACCTATTTCAGAGAGTTTTAAGTTTCAAACAAAAATATTTAAAAAAAAAAATTCTACCAGACTTTATTTCATTCAGCTCTGCTTGAAAACATACCCACAATTCTAGCTCTACAGTTGTTACCTTGCAAAAGCACCATGTCCTTAAATATAGTCTCATGCATCTTTCTCCCTCAATGCACAAAAAGAAACTTGCATTCCCTGCAGGAAGTCCCAAGGCTGTGGCCTTGCCTCCATTCCCTACAGAACCCTGCAGGGATTTTAGCTGCGGAATTTAGGATGGCATAGGAAGTCAGATGGGTCTGCAGACTTGCCCTTCTCCAGCAAAACATATCAGTTCACCAGGAAAAAAACAGGAAGTATTGATATAAGCTGAGGCAGTAGTAATTCTGCAGCTGAGCCCTTCCCACTGCCAAAACTCTTTCAGATGGCCTTCAAGGGTGGCAGCAAGCTGAGACATGCCTAGCTAAAAAGGAATTTGGAGGGCTTTATAACCAGAGCTGAGGCACAGGAGTTCTGTTTACACAGTCCCAGCAGATTCTTTGTAGGACCAAAGATGTGCAGCTTCCAGCAGCTTTTTTTCTTGGTGTCTAGACTTTTCCACCTTTTAAATTCATGTTCTGTCATGGAAAAAGTCCAAAGTGATGCCATCAGTTGAAACTGCAGAGATTTCCTATTCCCCAAGCAAATAAGACTTTTGCAGGGGAAAAAGGGTATCACGGTATCAGTCTGACAAAAGAACCATTGCCTTCAGTGAGACTTTGCTAGAATAAAAGCTAAGTCAGAACTTCATGGTTTCTCCTACAGATTGAATCTTCCTGAATTCACCCTAATCTCTTACTTTGCAGATAGAGCACATTTTATTAATCTACCATATCACTGTGCTAAGTAGTAATTTCTATAAAAGGGTGATCATTAATAAACATTTAGCTCTTATATAACTCTTCCCACTGCAAGACTGGCTTTTCAAACATTAATTAATCTTCCTCCACATTCCTGAGTGGGAAATACCATTCTCATTTCACTTCTGAAAAAAGAGAACCACAGAGGGGTTAAGTAACTTGCCCACATAGTGATCTTTTGTCATTACCAGGATTGGAATTCATGAGTTCCAACATCCAGACCAGTGCTCACACCACATCTTTCTCATTCTCTGAGCTGACAAAACATAATGAGAACTGGTTCCCCCAGTCTGAAATGTACGCTGGTGATTACGTTCTTAACACTATGCAGCTCACGCACAGCAAGTGAGAGTGTGCCTTTCATAAACTTTGCCGGGTGGCCTTGCCTTTCTTTCAGCAGCTTTGACTTTTTTTATCTTTAATTTTCCTTGCTGGATAGGCTCATCATCCTTGCATGTGGTAGATTTCATCCTGAATCTCAACACTGGGAAGTTGACTTGATCTTTAATTAGGTAGCTGAGCCCAATGAAAACAGCAGGAGTTTGTAGAACGTAACCCACTCCAATTTCTCCTGCATTCAAAGGATATATTTTGCTATAACCTGATGTGAATGCCGTTTTAGGAACAAGCCGGGTAAGTAAGCAGTAATACAGCAGTGCAGATCAAACGCCACAAATGGGGAAGAAAGGGAGATTTTATTAGGCCACCAGACACTCTCCTGTGATGAACCTTACTTTCCTTCCAATTTAAAGACTGAAATGAAGACGTTACACAACTATGTTATGGGGGAAAAACATAATTTGTAGACAGTTTAATCACAAGCATTGCATGTTTCCTAAAAGAGAGCTCTGTTCTAAATTCTGGCCTGTAATAGCCTGCAACTCTTTGGATAAGCAAAGTCTCACTCAGTTTACGTTTCTCAATGAGTAAAATTAATATAAAATACTTCCCCTGCTTTAAAAGGGGATTTGAAATCTATGACTTAAAAGATTTCCTCATCAAATATTTAATGGCTCTGTTGCTGTCATTTTGAAATTGTTACACATTTGGTCCTTGGCAGGCTGTGAGCTATGTTCCAGCCAGCTCTCCACATACATTTTGCACAATCTGTCACCAGTACGAGACAGAAGGAAACAATCCAGATTTTTAGCGGAAACAGGAAATTGGGGGAGTACATGCTTCTTTTTTTTTTTTGTCGCTGAATCTTGCCCCCCTCATTGTCTTTCTTTGCTTTTCTCCTTTGCCTCCTGTTCTTTCTTCTCAGCTGGGCTGTGTCAAATGCTAAATCTTAAGTTAACTGCTGGCAGGCAGTCATTCCTCAAAGTTATCTTCCTGTCCCACCATTTGCTCCACTCCAAAAAAAACATTCCTTGTTTTGCACTGATTTGGTAATATAACTTCCCCTGTTACAGTTATGTCCACACTCTGGCACATCTAGAGATCTCAAATGCTAACAGTGTATTTTGATCTCCATTGAAGGAAAGGTATTATGTTTGTCCCTCTTTGATCAGTATTGACATGCTGTACACCTCTAGTATTAGAGCAACTATTTAATAACCCATTTCATAGGGGGTTTTCTGTGGGTAGTAAATAGTTCTTGTTCCAGTGCCCCCAGAGGACAAGTCCCAGAATCTACCTGTGTGTTAAGGTCACAGGAATGTTGAACTCCAGTGCAAAACATGCACAGGTCAACAATATATACGTCTACATTTCAATAAATGAATTGCTAGTAGAGGCAAAGGAGAAAACAGGTAGCCTGTATGAGTAGAAAAAGTTCAACTATCATCAGAGTCAACTCTGTTCCCCTCTTACCATGTGCTCTGCTCCAGACCTGTGTTATTCAATATTTAAAAAAAAAAAAAGCGTTCTTGCCTCTCTCATCTTGGCTTTTCTACCAATAATGTAGTCAATGAATGCCAAGTATAGCAGCTATGGTGGGAGAGTTGTTTGTTAGGTTTATCTGAACAATCATCTTATTCTAGATCTTATTGCTTATTAACTACTTAGGGATTCACTAGAAAGGATAATACCAGGAAATGATTTAGGGCTTAAACTGCTAATAGTTTAAAGGGAAGCTGAAGTCATGGTGGAGATTTATGAGAAGCATGTAAAAACATAATGCTATAACCAAAGCATTTTCAAATCAGCTTGTCATTGTGATATTTAACCAAAGGTGTGTCCTAAGAAGCAGCAGTTAGTAGCGTTGGACTCATTCATACTATCTGTAAGAATTAAGACAACAGATTAAATCTCAGAGAAGTGGTAAAAATCAAGTTAAATCATGATTTATCTTGTAGGCCTTTTGTATTCCAGCAAATCTTCCCGAGAATCAATGAGATGTTTGTTAAAATGAGTATGACAGGATCAGGTCCATTTCAAGGAGATGAGAAAGAAGGCAGGTGAAGTTAGCAAGGTAATTACTAGAGTCGTCACTTTGTGAACATATACAGTAAAATACTTCCTAAAGAATAGGCCTCAAGGAATTGCATTTGGCAAGTCATGCTAGAACAAGAAAACATTTAACTGGGATTTTCTAAGGAACTAAAAGAGAGAGATCCTCAGTACCCATTGAAACTCAGTGGAATCTGTTCATCTTAAACCACTTAAACTACCTGAAGACTCCAGCCTTTTGTTGGCAGAAGCTACAATACATTTAGTGGAGAAAGGGAATGGAGAAGAAAAAAATTAACCTCAAAATAACGAAACTTCAATGCCCCGCTGAATGATGAACTTACAGAAAAAGCAGGAGGATGTTTCAAGCTATAGGTATTAGGATGTAGGGTCAAGCATTTTTAAAAACAAAACCATGTTCTGAATAATTATTAGTAGTTCAAAGTCAAGTTCAAAGTGTCCACCTAGGGACCAAGCCTTGTACAATCTGTAGGCACAATACGAGCAGATAGGCACTTGGTGGGATATTCAGGGAAAACAGTTTAGGAGCCTTCCTCCAGTTGAAATCAGTGACAATTAGGAGCCTAATTTTTTTAAAAACTTTACAAGGCACCTTTCTGCATCTTCAAGCACCTGAAAGAGTCTATTTTGGGCCTAATGCTTGCCTCTGTTTCTATCATTAATTGGGAGGGTGGAATAGAGAGTGAAAGAATCAAACATGAAGAGAACTGATTGTTGGTGAAAGTATTGGAATAATAAAAAAAAGTATCATATGAGACTCATTAATCAAAGAATTCTTTCAAACAGTAACGTAATTAGTAAATATTAATATGACATCTAGTATAGTTAAATAAAACACAGTATCAACAGGACAAAGCAGTATAATGAGGAAACTAAAGATGATAGATAATCTGCCTGAGTAGAAACAGGTTGAACAGGGAAGGAACAAGAAGCTATTGCAAATGGTATATTAAATATGAACTCACATGGTGGACAAGGATGAAAACTCCTTTGCCACTGAAACATGACACAGCACTGGAAAGGAGCGTCTTGCATTGAAAAGGGTTTACTAAGCAACCTATTAGGTCAGCCATCTCAGTTCTGTAAGTAAATGTAAGTTACATGTAAATGTATCAACCATTCATCTTCTGAACTGCTTCTATCCTCAGAACAGCATATTCTACTTAGTTCTGGACACTGCTACTTAAATAAGACCCTTTGGAGATTTTTCAGAGAAAAGAAACAAGCTTAATGAAAGAG
Organism: Calonectris borealis; assembly: GCF_964195595.1. NCBI lineage: Eukaryota > Metazoa > Chordata > Aves > Procellariiformes > Procellariidae > Calonectris > Calonectris borealis. The sequence goes on from NC_134316.1 coordinate 40,857,330, forward strand.
CTGAAGAAAACACAGCTGAAAGAAGCTCCAGTAACTGTTTGCAGACATAGAAAGAAGACATTGTTATCCACTAAGAACAGAGCAAAAACTGCTGGTCTTAGACTGCAGCAGAGAAAATTCAGGTTAAATAACTAGAGAAACCTGAAAATGAAGTTTTTGACAAAAGAATCAGCTTCTACAAAACCCTCTAGGATCAGTGTCTCCGGGTACGTGCAAGGTTGCATTAATCACTGATCCAGCAGAGATCATAGGAAGGTTTCAGTCAATTCTCATTTTGCACAAGGAATGGATCTGAATGTGTATCTCAGCCTCAGAGGGACTGTGAATAAAGGATACGATACAAACATAAGTTGTTATGCTAAAACAGCAGTTTATACAGGAATAAAACTAAAAGGAAACAAGGACATATTGGTAAAAGGAAAAGATAGAAACAACTTCTTTTAGAGATGGGCAAGGGAAATCTTCCATAGATAGAAAACAAAGGTGAAAGTATGTACATAGGTATGTCTCTATGGGAACATGAGAAGAATGAAAGCAGACAAATGAGGATGGACAGCAGGAAAGTTAATAACTTGTAGAGATTCAGCACAAACTAACCGCTCTGGCTAAAGGAAGTAGACATCTGGAGTCATGAAGCTCAGATGCTACAATTGATTGCAACTGTCAAACCAAAATACAAGTTTCCAGATAAAACTTCAGAGAAGCTTTTTTTTTTTTAAAAAAAATAGTACATAATGCATAATAAACATATGAAAATAGTAGAACGATTTTTAAGAAGACTGCTGTGGTAGAACTGACAGTTCCCTAGCTGACCATTTGACAACAACATGACATCAATTCTCATTACATATGTAGGTATTCATACATTCATTCACTCTGTCCCTCCTTTAAAAATCACATGCCCAGTTTATCATGGACAGCTGTGGTGGCATATTTTCCACTTCTCTTGCTTGACATCAGAGGCTTTGCTTTGCTCCTCAAGCCCTACTTTTCGCTATCCTTTGAGGCACCTGCTCTATCTCCTAGCCAGGTATTCAAGCTATGTTTGGGTCTGGTCTCATACAGCAGCTGACCCATTCGGCTATGTTACCATTTCCAGCCTATACCCATCTCACACCAGGCTGCCCTGCCACTTTCATTATCCAAGCGTTTATCCCAAGGGATGAAGGCACAACACTATCCAATGCAACTGGTTGAAAATCTGACCAAGTAGTTTTCCACTTGCTGTTTTGATGAAACAAGGCATTTCATTATTACGTTAGCAATTTATCGATGCTTTAAATGGTCAAACGTTTTATTCTGAACTTCTGATACAGTAGATGCTCAATAAAATCAACTGAAGTATTTCAGAATATTTCATTCCACAAAACAAGCAGCCAACCACCTTTTCTTAATAACATAGCATGACAAAACATTTTGAGCTTTGAAAACCTTCCTCCATATAGAAATTCCATATTTCCAGTCAGTTTTAATATTGGGACCGGGTTTAATATTGGTGTATAGCTGAATGCCTCTTCCAAAAAAGGCAGGCCTTTTCAGAAATAACATTGCTGCCTTCCAACACAAGGGGCAGTATCGGCTGGGTACTGCTCTTGCATCATCTTACTGACACATGGACTAGTTTTTTCCCATAACCTTTTTATTACCGATGAAACCTGGGGATATATTCTTGTTTCCCATAAATATGAATATGTAACTATGAAAAAAGAGCAGAGTAGTTCTTCACCACAAATCTTTTTTTTTTGTGCCCATGCAGTTAAGTAGGAAAATTAATTTGGTTTAGATATGCTTATGCTTTCTTCCTTGTGGTCGCTTTCCAAACTCAAATAACAAAACACTTGCAGAAAAAGCAACCTGGAGGTAAATTAAATAATATACAGAAAAAGTAGAGTGTCAACCCATTAAGGTAATTATTTATACCAATAATGTGATTGTGGGAATCATGTTTTCCCAAACAAGAAACAAATTCACTATTTTTGACCTACATATTTCCATGTAAAACAAAACTATCTGCCCAAAACATATGCATATGGAGTACTGCAAACCAATTTCTAACGTACCATGATTAGATTGAGATTTATCTATAAAAATATTAGCAAATAATTTCAAAGAAAAAATTGATTCAAGAAATCCACCCAAACAGGAAAGAGGCCTCAACTTAAGACAATTATTCACAATGAATTGTATGTAACATTTCTACAGAAAGTTAACAAGGGCAGGATATTACTTCAGGATGATGGCATTACAATTGGGACAATTCTTCCCTTCTGCTCCACAGTCAGATAAAAGAGTTCTGCTACCACATAATCCTTTTCTCAGCTACCTACAATGGAAAAGGAGGAGTCACTGTTTAAAGTCTGATTCCAAAACTCCTTATGACTCACCTCTAACTATAAGTTTCCTAAAAATGAAAGATATCAGCCAAATGAAATAGGAAAGTTTATATTTCCAAAACCAAAGAGGAAATTTATGCTCCAAAATGTAAGCCAAGGCAAAATTCCATCAGTACAACAATGTACCAGAGCCTTGACTGCAGCCCAGATTTCTGCTGCCTGCTTTGGTATCTTAGATGTTTTATCGACTCTGTGCAAATCACTACTATGCATGTTGTGAGTTCTCTGTAAGATCCAAAAGCAAAGCAAGATCAGACAATAAAGAGTCATTATGTTCAAAATGACTACCACTGACAAGTGTCCTTGGATTTAGAAGGGTGTTCCAGAAAAGAGATAAAGACAGTTATGCATACACCAGCAGAGGAAAGCTGTGGATTTCAGCAAGATATGTACTGGGCTCCCAGAGGAGTCTTAGAAGATGCATTTTAGTTCTTCCAACACACAGGGACAGCTATTTAACCACAGTAGAAATCTCCTGACTCTTCATATCCTAAAGAGCTCTTCCTCCTCGATCATGTGTTCAGACACTCCCATTCATGTGCAAGTCTTTCCATTTCTACTGATTGCCCTTAGAATATCCACCTTGCTGAAGCAAAATACCCAACATGTCCATCATTGTACTGTGCAGGGTCACCTGGTCTTACCATAAAAGAATATGATTTGATCATATAGAATATAGTTCTTATTTACTGTGCATGCTCCTTATTTCTTCATGTTTTTAAAAATAAGCAGGAAATACCCTCATAGATTGACATAGTAACAGTTGGTCTTTTAAGGTCGTAACATTGCAAGAAAGGTAAATAGTGGAGAAAGAGGGATTCTAATTGTCCTCAAAACAACCAAACACTTTTGGATTACAGAAGTTAAGACCTCCTGCTATTCTCCTACTTCTATTAACTTTTGTTAGGTTATTGTATTACAGGATACAAGGCACCCAGTAGCACAAATTATTATTGCATGTACATGTACACTCTACAGTAATCCTTTGGATGGGAGACCTCAAAAGCATGTGGGTAAGATAAGTGCCCTTCACAGAAATGACATAGTGAAGCAAAAAAGAGTATCGAAAGAAGAAGGAAAGCACAAAGGACTTGACTGTAAAACAAATACATTGGGTATCAAATATTGGACTCCTTCCTCATACTAGGGCTCTGGTATCCATCTTCAGTTTGGGTATTGGGCTCTGGTATAATTTTTCAGTTGGGGCAATGCCTTACTTCACCTGCATTCCCACTGCAAGATGTCAAACAGCATGGCCATATTCAAAGGGAATATGTATCAAAACAAAGCATTCCAGTTGTGTTTGTTTCTTAGGAGGGCTCAACTCCTGATGATACCACAAGAGTACTTTTTGAGTGAGGGATGAGAATAAGACCTTCAAAATTTAGCCCAGTGAGATTTTAAAAGGACTGAAGGAAAGAGAATCACCAAATATACGAAGAGATACATCAAGGGTGAAGTACCTTTGTCGGAGATTTTTGAGTTATGCTTTTGTTTGTAACTATCTGAAACAGAGAAAGAAATAGATGGTGAATCTTACATGGGGGAAAGGACGACAAAAGGCAGAGAAGCCAGAAAAAGAGAAGGAGAAAGAGAAAGAAAATATAAGAGATGATTTATTATAGGGCAAAGGGAAGTGGAGTCTTGCCGAGGACTTAATTTTGTTTCCTTCATGCAAAAACACCAAGAGCAGCAGCAGCAGCAGGTGGCAAACATGCAAGTCAGAGAGCAGCAGAATATTTTGCTGGAAGGGAAAAGATGAAGCCCTGAGTGCACCGAGCTGGTAGGACCAGGCTGGAAGCAGAATCAGCTGTCTGGGTGCTACTTACTGTCACAAACATAGGGTTTGTCATGATCATCCTGGGAGGCAGCATCATTCCGTCTCCTGCCACCTCCAGATCCCCGAGCCTGCAAGGACAAGAGGAATGTTAACATTATTCCATCGCCCCTCAGGTCTCTTTGTGCCCCTCACCCTCCTATGAAAAATGTGCAATATAAACTAAACAAATCCTCAGCTTCCATACAGGTTTGTCAAGGGTGGGCTTGACCCTTCCATCTCCTAAGATATGCACTATGTTAATGGACCCTGTAATGCAGTGGAGATCCCCTCCACAGATAACCCAAACTGTTCATCCATAGCAGTAGGTCACTGCCAGCACATATTCAGTCGAGTATCATCACACATTCATTTCTGAAGATGTTCAAATACCTTGCTTAACTGAATATGAATGAATGAATAGGTGAACAGGTGTTAGAGAATAAATATAACTATTAAATCAGCCAGAAAACAGTCCCCAAATAAAGCAGAGGTAAAATTATTTCCTTTAATATTTTCAAAGGGGAGTTGTTTGTTTTGTTTTGTTTTGTTTTGTTTTGTTTTGTTTTCTAGCTGAAAAGCAATGTTTTGAAATGGCCTTCTGGGATAAAGATACCATGGCTAATTATAAAATGGAGCTTTGGCCAGTTAGTGGAAAAGATTAGGTAACGTGGCTACCTGCAATAACAGAGAACGGGAATTACCCAGAAAGGTCTCTCTGCAGCTTTGTGTTCCTACAACATACCAAGTTGGCAGCCCTGGAAACCAAAAAGCTCTGTTTCTCCACAGCACAGACTGCTCTGTCCTGAGCTCCAGAGGTAAGAGTGGAATTCAGCTTCAAAGTTACTTGGTCCTGACCCTTTTCAGCTGAGATGCCAATGAGCGGACAGTTGATATCTGTCCAGTGGTGGAGGCTGTGATGTGGAACTGGGAACTGAGCCAAGGCCTTCAATTCTTTCATGTTCACTAATGTACAGTCTGTAGATGACAATAATTTTAGACTTGATCTTTATTTGAGGAAGTGATCTGCAGGTGGATGGCTAGATAGCCCTTTATTAATTCTGCCAGCTACTCTATTCCTGGGTAAAAGCAACAAAATTGTTTCTGCTGCTCCTCTTATTAAACTGTTCATGTTTCTCACCCTAGCCAAGGCTGCCTGATTCAAATCCTTCGAGCTTTTGCATGTAAAAATAAGAAAGGGACAGAGCTTCATCAAGTAAAGCTGGAGAAGATGCAGAAATTCTGAGAATATTAGTGCCCCAGACACAAAGGGGTCATATGAGCTCTGTCCCTCTTCTATGGATTTGGCACTTTTCGAGCTGCATTCCATCGGACATCTAAAGAGAAGGAACAAGGAACAGTTTTACACTGGCCTGCCACAGTCTGTCAAAACAGGGATTTATAAAAGTTTCACACATTATTTTCCTGGGATTGCTCAGGTCTAACTCTTAACACAGTCCTGAAGGAAAGACATGGATTTGCAGCTGTCTGGATGGGGTAAATACTATTAGGTATGACAAGTATAGCTCTGCCTTCTGCAAAGACCTCTGTGCAGATCAGCACACACGTGCAGAGTGAGATTTGTAAGGGTGAACTGAAAAGCAGTTTCACCCTGGAAAAGGCCCCAGCAACAATTGTTTGGTGGAAGCTACTTTACTGACCATATCACATAAAATCATCTTACTAATCTGCAATATTTTCTCTCTGACTGCCAGCTCTGTAAACCCCCTCTGGGCTATGAAATCAATCCCAGGCTAGTTCCTTTCTTCCCTCACTACTGCAAAATGTGCTGCAAGCTGAATTTCAGTCCATGGCAGCTCCTATACAATCCCTCAGCTCATCAGAGAGTCTTCACAGACACAAGTGATTGGCCCTTAATAAATATTTCTGCTGATACCTGGATTAGGATCCAATTTCCCTATCCTACCAGCTGCATTGGCTTTTCAGGGCTGTGAAAAAGCTGTAAAGTCTTATTTTTGTCACCAGTCAGTAAGTCTGACTCTGTTTACACACTGAGAACGGATCTGTTGAGTAAGAAGGTACTATTTTTACATAGGCACCTTTCAGAATAGGATGGCAATTTAAGGTCTGTTGCTTGGAGTTTCGCTAGTCTTACAGCCAGCTGTTTCCCTTCAAACGATTCTCTACAGAAACGCAAGGGTTCAGCATTCATGTCATGACCACACGTCAGATATACTTTTTCATGCACTGAACACACAGAGGGAGATTTTTCAAGTCAATGACTTTCAATGGGACTTGGGTTCCTAAATGTCTTTAGTGCCTTTGAAATTGTCCCATGGGATATTCAGCTGACAAACAGACAATCTGTACAGGTGCAGCTGCATTCCTCTCTTACCTCCTTGCAAACTATCCTTCCCAGCTCCTACCACATTCTCCCTGTCCAGCAAAGACACTAAAAAGCTCCTTCTGTAAATCCATCTCTTCGGCCTTCAGCGTCCTTCCTAATGCTCCCACAATTTCAGGGCTAGCCTTGAGGGGGTAGTAAACCCAGCAGCTGCCCCAGAGGCACTAACTTGAGTGCCACGTGCTGGCTGTCGGCACTCCAGCCTGTTGGATTCAGTCATCCACGACTGCCTTCATTCTGCTGATGGGATGCAGCAAAGACTACGAGACTTGACGTGTGAGGCCTGGAAGCCATGGCACAGCAGCCTTGAAGCAGCCAGAGAGAGTAGCCAGAGGGATAGATGGAGAGTCCAGGATTAAAAATAAAATCATGCTATAGGGAAAGGAAGGGGCATGTGCAATTTGGAAAGTCCAGAGCAGTAGTTCTGTCATATTAATGCTGCATTGATGCTGTCAGCCCTTCTCACTCTTTCTCTAAATCCCCAAAGGCCACAATCTGCAGGATCTAGTTTCCTATGCGTGTCCTTCCCCTCTTCTGCCCTCTAAAAATAACCTAACCAACTCCTTCCCAGAAACAAAGTGCTGCCCAGGTTTCACGTCCCCTAATTTCAAATCCTGGGTCCCAATTCCCTACACTGGTTCAGGCTCGCGTTAGAAAAGGGCCGCTTGAAGAGTGGCAAAACACTCGTGACCAGACGCGATTCAGGCTGCAATTCAGGCTTACCAGTTTTCAACAGCTAGGGAATCTGGCCCTAATTTTGAAATCCTAATTTATACCACATTTTGCTTTGGTTATTGATGCCATCAAATAAAAACGAAAATTGCTCAAAGTATTTGGCACTCTTCAGACTTCTCTTTTTTGCACTGAATGAAGCCAGGGCACTAGCAGAGCAGGAGTTAGTTGCAAGAAAAAGGCAAGAGATCCTGCTGCTCCTATACTTAATAGGGGGCCAGTTCTAGGGCAGAAAATAAGACATAAATTCATGCTTCAAAATGAATGGGACATCTAGTACCCTCCAACTCCTTTCCCTACAGTAGCAGAGAAAAAGTAATAGTTATTCTGAAACAGTTTCCTGAAAAGGGGAGTAAAACTTTGCGCATTACAGAAACTTCAGGACTTTGTTTGTGTAGGCCTGGGATATATGAATACAGCAAATTCCCTTCTCCTGAGCAGTATATTGCTTTTAGCTATTCACTCCCTTCCACTCACCCTAACCAGCATGCGCAATTCATGTGAAAGCAACTTATTAGAAAAGAGTTGTTAGCCTGGAATATTAGTTGATCACTACAGTCAAGCTTGTGTGCATGTATCGATTCTAACTCCTGGTTTTGGTTACTGGTTCATACAAATTTTCTGAAACTTACATTTTTCTGGAAAATTTTTTTCCAGGTGGGGGTCTTTGGCTAAGAAAGAAAGAAAGAAAGAAACTGGTTCAGATGATTTTGAGAATAAGGAAGGTGAAATATATACTTATCCAATTATTAAAGTGCTTTGATCTTATATTAAAGGACTTAAGCTCCAAAATAAAGAGGAGCAGAAAACTGAAACAACACAACAACAGAAGAAACCAAAAGAGAGGGTCTGATGCATAAGTACATTGCAAGTATTCAGTGTGGTTTCATGTCTCTCTCTTATTCAAAAGCTATTATATCCTGCTCATTTGGCCTAAAATGTGGCCCTTCTTGCTTGACTCCTACAAACACATCAAAAGGTACTTGTAGAGCTCCTGTGCCCCTGCAGCATCCGCTGGAGCCAAAGAAAGATGAAAATGCTTGAAACTTCTGAGAATTGTGTTCACGTTTATAATAGATGCCTAGCTTAAGGGGCCACAATTGAAAATGTTGATTCCAAGTTTTAAAATGTTGGCCTCATTACTTAACTGGTGCCCTGCTGAAATTGTGAAAAGACATCTTAGGTAAGAGAAGGGACACAGACTCCCCTAAGGATAAAATATTGCCCATTTTAAGCAAATGGAAGATTTGCCATTGGCTCAAGAGGGCCAGTGTCAGCCACAAAGTGCTACCTTGGAGAAAGCTGCAAAACGTATTAACACAGTTCAAGTTACTTTTATTAATTTTTTTTTGGCTGTCATGATTGAATTTGTTGCTTTTCTGTAATTAGTAAATATTGTTTTAAAGTAAGAGCATCGTAATAGCAGGATGTCATCATAATTATTACAGTTTACATTACAATTGTAAATACAACACTATAATAAATTTACCCCAACTTTTTACTCTCAAAATAGTCTTTTTTCTTGGTAATTCACAAAAATAAACTGAAAAAATATTAAAAAAATCTTCGACCATGACAGAAAATTCCCTACATATCTTCGATATGACAGAAAATTCCCTGCAGTGTTATCACCATCATATATCCGTGGATATGCCCTTTTCATATGCAATACACATGACAAATATACACTAGATAGCAGAGGTTTGCTTCCTTCCTTTCCATTTCAGTAAAGTCTCCACCTACCCGTCCTCTAGGCCTGTTCTTTCGTTTTGGAATATCTTCTTCCAAATCCTCTTCCTCATTCACTTCATCTGCATTTTCATCATTTTCTAAAACTCTCTGTGGTTGAACAATAAACAGGAATGGTTAGAAGAAAAGAAGATGACACATACAACCAACTGTTGCTCTTTATCACAGAGTCTGCAGGTTATTAATTTACAGTTGTTTAATGATATAATCCCAAATCAGATCCCAGAACCCCTACTTCTCTCCACTAGAGCAAAATTTGTTTTCCCTTCCACCCTCAGTTCTCCAGGGAGTTCTTATTGAAAAATACCACTGATACCAGTCAACTACGAGAAAAAGGTTCCTAAGAAATAACAGTGGCATTACTGAGCACTGATATCCCAAGACAACACAAGTATTAGTATGCATAACTGCAGGCCCTGCCTGGGAAATTGTTTGCATGATTTTTTTATTTTGGTTTCTTGCACCTTAAATTGTTTTGTTTTCCTCTAATGTTGAGAATGCACTTTAAGAAGACAAAAGTCAGTGTTTTTCTCCTTGGCAGCTCAGAATTTTCTTTGCTTAGCAAAAATAGAGAAAATTCCCCCATATATTCCAGCATGTTTAGTGGATCTAGAAAGTAACATCTTTCAGGGCTTACACCATAGGTACAACTCTGTAATCTGGAAGCAGGGGTCTTGCTGCATGAAAATGCTGAGGAAATAGAGGTCTCATTGAAGTTAATAGGAACAATAGCAATGGCTCCTTCAATTAATTATTTAATAGGAACAATAATTCATCATCTCACATAACTGTGAGATGCCCAGGCCAGGGAATTTCAATCCTTTTATCTTGATCTTTTGAAATGTAACCTCTACAGAATCAAACACAGGCTGGCCGCCCTGAAAACATGAACAAGTCGGACATCGCACGCACAAAGGCAAGACAAACCATCACAACACTAATGTGGAAAGAATTCCTGTTGAAATCCCCTCAACCCTTGGCATGTCTGCTAGAAATACAGAAATGAGCCCCAGCCACTCCTGCTGTTCACGGTGCGGTGTCATTTCATAAGGGACTAATCTGGAATCACTAACCTATCTTTACCATGCCACCATTCATTTAAATTACAACATGCAGCCATGATGCAGATTCAAATCAGTGACTTTAAACTGATGGGGGGGTTCAGTCTTACTGTATTTGTCCCTTCCCTATAATTTCTAGTCAACAGCTATTTGAGAGCCAGCAGAGGGAGAACAGGAGCAAATCACAGTTGCTTTCTCTCCTTCCTACATACCTCAAGCACGAAATTCTCAATTTGTGGAAAAGAATACAACAGAAATTTCACTTTTAAAAAAGCCTGTATTTGGAAGACCAACTATACAAGTTTATTCTTATTTTATCAGCTAAATTTTTAAGACTAATATTGGACAGTGTCCCTTTTAAAAAATACAATCAACTTTTAGAACATGGTAGAGGATCAAGTCTTCATCTGGGTTTTGCTCCTTTTATTCTTAAATCTCAGGAGACTATTCATGAGATCAGACCATCATGAAATACAGTTTCACATAATACTAGAGTACTAAATACTAGAGGGTGTAAAAGTTAAGCAAGTTCCAGTTCTACAAACATAAAATGTTTCTTCAAAATTCATGCAATTGCATACATGAATTGACTTATTCCTAGGAAACTGAAGCACTTGGAAAATGTTATACATGAGGAGACTAATGGTATGTAAGAAAATAAGCAAACTTACTGATACGAGTTTATATTTTCATATCATATTTTCATATTTTCATAAGATATGCTTCATATCTTAAAGTATCTCCAAAAAAAAGAGAAGGCTGCAACCATACCGTATGTGGGAAGGGAAGGAGGTAGTTTACAACAATAATACTACACAAGAGCAGTTAAGAGAAATATTACAAACTGCTTTGTTTAAAATTGCAGCATCAATTTAGGAAAGAGATAATAAGTAACCAAGTATGAATTTGGTGACACTGCCAGGGTAATGATTTTAATTCTTGACAGAAGGAGCATAGCCTTTCTGATGCATGGTCAAAAGGCTATTCTAAGCCTTCTCCCGCAAACGATGGAGACACACATTCAATACCAATTTACTGCAGGGCAAAATCCTCAACCCTGTTAAATACCAACTGTACAGCAGGTCCCAATGACTGCATCTATTAAGCAGGGGCAACCCTTACCCTTTTTAGCAAAGTAACTTTTCTTTTCCTATTCTGTCTTTCTAAAAGTTTCCAGCCCAATGTACTTCAGTGCAGCTAAGCACCAAGTCGTCTTCTCCTGATAGATCCTGGAGTTTGAGAGGGTGGTAAGTGGCTGGGACTGAGGTGGGGATTACAACTGTGTCTATCCCACCTGCTCACTCTCACCACCACTGAGGCTGGGCCCGTTCAAGTTATGGCGCAGAAGAGCATGCAAAGGAACAAAAGAGAGATTTGCATTCTCTTATTTGTCATACGGATAAAAGGCATTGATCATGATTTTGATCTGGTACAGTCTAGCTGCCAGGTGCCGAAGTACACACTGAAAGCTGGCTACTAGTAAAAGTTTCGACAATCATTGTTCTATAGACTGAATCCAGATAAGCTGTGCTTGCATAAGAAACAACAGCAAGACATGCCTTTTGCATCTGTTCTGATGAAACTAGCATCCAGATGACAGGTCACCGCTAGGACAGCTTAGCTGAAAACTTTTTGTATATTTTTGCACCCCCTCCCTGCTCTGCAAAGCCCAGACTTGTGTCTATTCTACTCTCTCTGAAGTTTCTTTCCTTGGACTGCTGCTGGGGATAATTTGGGAGCCCAGATCGCAGAGCAACATCCAAAGGCACTTGTCAATCTCATGATTGACTGCTGCACCATGACTTCTTGTGACCTTGGAAGCAGGTATAAACAGAGCTTTAGGGCTCTCAGCTTAATAGACCCAGGTACACTACTAGGAAGGAAACACAGAGGGGGCCTCATGCCGAGCTTTTCCCCACTCCATGATCACGGGATGCTTCCTCTTTGATGGTGCTCCTTTACCTGTGGACCTGATTTTTCTGCCCTGACATGTGTGAAATTTCTAGCAAACAGACCAGTAGGACTGAACTCCAAGTAATATAGATTTGATGCCCACGCTCTTCTGTTTCATTTGGCATAGGGCTGCCCACTCAAATTTTTACTAGTTTCAGGTATAGATGCATCATCTTGTATCTCAGCCAAAATTACCAAGTTTGACACATTGCCAATGGCTCCTGCTAAAAATCACTACTAGAGACTCATAGCACAACGGTGTTTTAGCATCACCAAAGATTTGCTGCTGCTCCCCCGAGAGAAGCCTGCTTTCCTAGCAATTTAAGATGACTTTATGAAGTGACATGCCCTAATAAAAGAACCCTTTATATTAGCTGAATTCCTTCTGTGACAGACCCACAAATGTGTTTCTACTTTTAATTGTTAAAGGATGAAATGGAATCTTGACAAATAACTTTCAAGCCATAATGCGTGTGAAGAGGCAATATTTCTCATACCTGCGTCACTAATAATAACTGAGATAATTAACATTAGAATATTTTTAACGATTCATTTTGCTTGTGTACTTCCTGAAGCCTTCTCAGTATAAGAAAAAACAGACAAGGCAATAACATGTTTTTGTCTATAGTCAGCAGCTGTGAATCCAACTTCAAATCCATGTCCAAATTCACTTTAAATCTGAGGCACTAAAATTCAGTTTATGGTTGGGACCCATCTCTGCTTGTCAGTTTTATATGTAATCGTCTCTTAGTGCTGCAAAACAAATTCCAACACAGGAGCCATGCAGAACACAGCCAAATGACCGAGATCCTTGTGACAGGAGAAGCGTGCGAGATCCCGAGTTCATTTTGAGCATCACAGTGTAGCACAATGGTTTGATAACATTTTGACAGTAGAATGACACAACTATCAACAGATGCACTGTTCTGCCACAGAAGAAAATCTGCTGGGCTTAGAGACAAATTGTAAAATCCAGCCCTGCTGTCAGGGCATGGGGCTCTCCTTTACCTGGATTTCTTGTATAGTGTCTTCCTCTTTAGTGTCAGGTTTTTTCTCTATTCCCTCTCCTCGCAGCAAGGCTTCCAGAGTTGTACTTTCTGATGTGAACCCATCTTTTTTCAGAGGCAGATCAACTTCTGAAAAACAAAACACATTGACTGTATGTGTCTCCCCCAGACAGCTAACAAGCAGAAAGACAGAGATGACAAGCAGAAGACTGACAGACTTTCAAGCTTGTTTCTATCTTGAAGGAGAGTTCTTCAAGTTCTTTTAACTGCTAAGGATCTCCATACAGGGAACATTTCTATCTTACTGAAAACCTGATATCTTTTCAATGGCTGTGTTTGCTTACAGGAAAAAAAGGCTGGACATATTGTATCAGGAGGAAATAAATGGGGAAAAAATCCTTCTCCATTATGTAAACTCCCTATGTTTCAAATAAAGAACAAAACCAGGGCTTTCTAAGATACTGAAATAACAAATATGAAGATCTGATCTCCTGAAGTAGAAAAGTAGTTTAATGCAATTTAGCATCTGGCACAATTTACACAGCACAGCTACAAGTAGCATTCTCCTACACCAGGGCATGTCCCGCACATGGGGAAGCAGAAAGCTAGTGTGTGGGGCCAATGCTGAGAACTTAAACTGAAAAAACAAAGGGATGCGTCTTGAATTTTCATTTAATATTGACTAGGTAAAATCTTCAGTTTGTTTTAAATGGGCCTACACCAGAGAAGAAACACCAGTCAGGACAGCTATGAGTGCAGAATCCAGCCCATAAAACAGGACGACCGCCAGCCGCTGCAGGAGGAGCCAAAGGCTGCTCAGGGGCAGGCCTGGGGCATGGGACTCCAAGAGACAGCGCAGGGTTGCGAGGAAGCTTGATGCAACTTGCCAGACAAGTGAAAGAACAGAGCCTTACTCCCCTTCCCAACGCTGCCACTAGATTATGCGGCTGTGCAGCAGACAGGCAAATACAGCATGTTACTTTTAGCAAGATGTTAAAATACACCTAGGGAAGAATTCCATTTTCCTTGCAGATCCTGGCCTCTACCCCACTCGCGCAGGAGTTCATTCAGAGCAACCCTATGGCAGGGAGACATCCTGAACCTCTCTTGACCTGACCATGCCAAGGTGTGGATTTCTCAAGTACTCTCTCCCTTCTAAAATGAATTCCTTCCTCTAGGCCAACAGATTTATAAAGTAATAATGTACAGGACCGGCGCTCACAAATCAGCATCTGGTGTCCTTATTTCATAGCTCTGTCCACTTCGCATCTTTTAGGACTGTGTTGTGTTCTCCAGTCTGCCTGAAGCTCCCTGCCTTTCTATCACCATGAGTTGTAAACTCTGCAGGGCAGAAATTCATGTGTTTATAAAGCCCCAAATCACTCCTGCAATCCAAATAATGAACAAACACTTCCACCTGGGACAGTAAAGTATAATCTGTTTCTTGGGGGCAATTGTGTCCCAGGAATATGTTTGTTCTATATATGAAAAACTCTAAGCCAGCAAATGATTCAGGATCCCTGACCAATGCTTCCACAACACGCTTGCTCAAGTCTTCTGAACTGAGAGAGCATTGCTTAGCCAATAACCACAGAAAATCCAGCAAAAATTCCAGCAAAAGCTATTCTATTCATGGAGGGAAAGGCTGTGTACAAACCATGCAGAAAACCCAAACCACTGGGATTTTCAAAGGAAACTCCCAGGACAACCCACACAATGGGATGGGGTCAACAGTGAATTGATCCCCCTTCTCATCACAAGGAGGTCTATTCAATCAGGCCTCTGTTCTTGGCATTAAGCTTTGCACACACACCCATTATGCCACCTTCCCCAACTTCTCCCTTACTTGAGCTATAAAAAAGACAGAGAAGTCAACAGAGGATCATACAGATTTAATTTCCCTGTATGAACTCCTAGTACCTCCCTCTGGATGCTAAATCCAGACATTTCAATAGAAAGAAGGGATTTTAGACTTGATTTATGTGCAAATCCCAACACTTGAATCTAAAGTCACTAAGGAACCTCCGTAATCATCTCTGGCTGTGGGCTTGGCTTGGTTTCAAAGTCCTGTGCTTAGGTGCAAATGGGCATTTGCTTTGTATTTAGAACTTTGTGAGACTGCAAAACCCAAGGGGTCATCATACATTCAGCAAGAGAAGAAGCTTCAAGCAAGCTCAAGGGCATCGGAAACAAACATGTCTTCACTGTGACAAGCTATGCCTGTCCCTGGGTACCGATACACTCAGCAAACGAATGCATTAGAAAAAGGGAATGAGCAAGGAAGGGGTGAGGGATAAGTAAAACGTATATGAAAGTAAAACTACTTCCTGTTTGTTCCAGAGATATTGAACATTAAGTCAGAGGGAAAGGTAGGCTTTAAGGTCAAAAACCAGCAGCTGTCTTTAATAGACATGTTTGTTTTGTGTGGTGCTGCTACTTCCCACCAGCAACACTCCAGGAGACTTTTCATCCAAAACTCTCAGAGCATTTTTTAATTATTAAATTTAACATCCCACTGACAAGGCGGTGTGAGGTAATACTTTTATTTCCAGTTTACTGATGGGGAGATTGAGTCACCAAGAAGTTAAGTTAGTGAGCAGGAAATCCGGTGAAAAGAAGCTCAGGGCAGCTGCCTCCCATCTGCCCGCTAAGCTTATTGCTATTCAACTCCTTCATTTTCGTCTCCACTGGTAACTTCTAGGAGTCCATTTTCATTCCTAAGTAGCTCTAGAAAGTGGTAAATGGCAGACGCTGTCTTTTCTGGAATGTAAAGCTTACAGTATAAAAACCTACAAAGGTCCAAAGACCACCTCTTAGTAATGAATTCAATATTTGTAATTAATCAGTCCTTCCTGGAAGATGGCTAGTCTGTAAAGGATACAGTAATGAAGACAGGAAATTATGTTTCCAAGCCACTTTTTGAATCCTCAGAGATAAAAGTCTCCAAAAATCTAAACGATGGTTCAGTTAACCTAGAGAAATAGTTAAACACTACTAGGGATCATTAAATTAATTTCACTAAATCCCTAATTTTCTCTCTCCTATTTAACTCTCCAGGATTTTCCCACAAAAGCTAGAAAAGTATATTTTTCTCTTATGCTTGTACCCTAAAGAAAACTGAAAAGCCAACTTAATGCCTGAAATGTAGTTTTCATCTGAAAGATCAAGGCTTCCCCCAGACCACAGGCACCGCTGTAGAGAAGCAAGGCGGGGTCCGTTCCACTCACTGTCCTGCTTATGAAGGCACCAGCCAATGTCAGAAGCTTCAAACAAGGCCAGAGAGAGTCTTCTAGGCTTGAGAAATTAAGCCATGACCTCACACTTGCCTCTGTTTGCTTTGATATTTGTTGTGCTATACTGTGCAGTCACATCAGATGCTGTAGAAGAAGGTTCAAGCGTCTGTCAGGAGAGAAATGCAAAGAAAATAATCTACCCTAATACTACATTTCACTCTGATCTCTAACAGGTCAGTCCTAAGGGATAAATGCAGTATCACTTCGAGTTATCCTAAATCTGGCTCTTCTGGAAATGCACAGAATAGCCCAGCCCTTTGAATTCTGATACACTTTCGCCCTCGATGTTTTCCCACCTAAGTGAGTTCAACAGTTAAACCATGGTTTGAAAGAAAGAGTGCTTCACTTTATTGCTTGTCCCCGTGTTCTTGCTATGAGATGGGGAAAATAGAAGTTCCTGACCAAACTTTTTTGTCATTTATTTTTATTCCTCTCCTTTCGAGGATAACCAGTCACAATTTTTTCTGTTACTTTGCTGTGGGAAGTTTTCCATACGGCTTTGTCCTGTCAGACCTCTCTAAACTTCCTCTTATTATTTAATAATCTTCCTAAGATGGACCAATACTGCACCTGATATTTTCAGATGAAGCCACGTCCCCCATTTAAACAAATGCATTACAATATTCTTTATATTTCCCCGCAGGCAATGTCCTGCAGTGTCCAAGCTGCATACTAAGCAGAATTAGGAACCTTGTAACAGGAACAAGAACTTCCCGTAAGTAATTCTTTCAACATACAGCAACAAATTAAAATGTCCATCCCGTCACCCGTTCACCAGGCACATTCAGATTTCCCCAGGGAGGCCCGCAGAGACCTCCCTGGCCACGATGGCTCTAAATAACTTTGTACTATGTGCAAATCTTTGTAGTTTACAAGGTACTCCCTCTCTCCAGCTTGTTCGTTACTACATCACACAACACTGGACCAAACACCAAACCTTGATGCACCAGCCATTAGCCTTTTCCTATAATGAAAGTTCTTTGTTTCATTTTGTTCTTTGTTTCACCTTTTGTTCTAAACGTTTTGATCCAAGACAATGCTTTGTTTCTCTTTGGAGGCCTATTACATACCAAAGGTCTTCAGAAAGTCTAAGTAAATTGTCAACCCCTTTATCTATTAGTCCTTTACATATCATGTAAAGATTTTTAAGAAAGCAGTGAGACGTGCTTTTCCTTGGTCAAAAAAAAAAAAAAGTCAGTTAGAACCTCCTATATCATCATCTGCCAGGTGCTTTACTGCTTATACCTAATTACTGTTTCAATCAATTTCTCAAATGTTCATGTAGAATTTATGGGTCTTTAAATCCTTGAATCACATCCAAATCCTTTTTAAATATAGGTAATAACATTTGCTACCCACTAATTGTTCTAAATTCTTTTTATTGTAGCTCCTAGTTTGTATCACAAGCTCTTCTTCAGACATTGCAATTTCAGAGAACATAATCTTTATTACAAGTAATAACTACTAGTAAAAGCACTATAACTAAAAGCTTACTCTTTTATATAAAAATTCTAAAAAGGTTTGTAGATAAATTTCCTTTTGATTAGTATTGCAAATGCAATAGCACCTGGTTAGGGTAGGAGATTCAGGAAATAGTCAGAACCATACAAAATGGAAGTGTCAAATCAACAAAAATCAATAATGAAAAATAAAAAGTTATTTGAGTATTCTTCCTGTTTTAATAAACCACAGTATTATTAGTGTCACAACTAAATATCGTGCATATATTATAATTCAAATATGTGTGTGTGCAAATAATTAAAATTTATGTTTCTTAACTTGGCAGAGTCCCTTTCATAGTGATTAAATTAGCATGGTTATTTCTGCTTACCAGCTCAGTGCAGCAACCTCTATTTACCGAGGTCCTCAGACTGCGGTGTAGAATCTGAACAAGCACCCGTGCCAGCATCATTCCTATATCTGTTTTCTATTGAACTGCTGCCTCCAAAAGAAGCACATTTTCACAAATCCTACAAAATGGTGGGCTTTCTCAAGTTTTGATTCACCAAAATAGCTGCAAATTCCTGTCCTTAAATATGCTACGTTTGGTTTACAACGCATTGGGAGCTAAGCAACTTTTCTGTGTCTCTTTGAAACATAAATTAAAAACAACCACCCCTTTTTCTATACAGTGCAATGTATTTGTTTTACAATGGATCATTTCCATCTCCACAGTAGCAGCTGCCACCCAAGCCATCATCTCTGTGCACTCGTAAGCAGCTCCATTTCCAGTTCTAATTGGGAACAGAGATACTTATTGGGTGAGTTCCAGCATGATCTATCACGCCAGAGACAGCTACTATGCAAACCAAAGCAATCCGGCTTCCAAAAACCCTCTTAGACAAACACTGACTTTGCACATAGATTCTTGCGTTTTTGTTTCTTGGTGCTGGTTTTTTGGAACATAAAAAGTGCCAGAGGAAACTATATATTAAGAGTCCATGAAGTGCTGTTTAAGATGGATAAATCCAAGGATATTACCTTAACAACCACTACCTCTTTAAAATCATATAGGTGGTCTAAAAAAGCCACCTAATTCACAGCAAACAGAACTACTGCTGAGCAAATGCAGCCACTAAGCTCATTAAGAGGATGTGGCAGGATGTGTCTGAAAGTGCAGTGCAGTGGCTCAGCAAGCAATTAAATCCCATGACAGTTTAAAATGAGAATCTATCAGTGTCACAAGAGTGTGAAGCCTCAGCATCTCTGCTGTTCCCACCCCCAGCGTTTTATTTATGATGGCGTATTGGGAACATGGAAAGTCAAAAAGATTATAATGAAATATGCCATATAAAAACCAGATTAAGCCTGCTCTTCTTTGGGGAAATATGCAGAGAGAGAAGCTGTCTGTTAGCTGTCGAGTTTGCAAAAGATACCATCTTTTGGGATGGTGCTCTCTGCCAGCAGACAGAGTGCCCCAGGGGAAATGGTGGTGAAAAACCCAGACAAGCAGCATCCATCCATCCATCATACGCGCATCTCCACATCTCCAAGGCGCAAATATAGCGTTAGAGTGCAAAGGGTGGGGGCAGGGGGGATGGAATCCCTTAAGAAAGAAAGAGGAGACAATGCCTTACGTGAATAGCTGGATTTTGTAGCTTTTCTGTGCATGCACAGCCAGACTCTCCTCAGCTTGTTTGTTTGCTTGCTTGTTACGTTCATGGCCAGTACAGTGATTTGTTACCGTCCTTGGAATGGATGCATTCACCACAGCGGCCAGAACTAGGTATACTAACGTCAGGGCTCTGCAAGCTTTTTTCATAAGCATGTCTCTGCTAGCACAGCGCAGCACGGATCTTCACTCCTCAAGCAGATCTGGATCTTCAAAACCCTTCTTTCACTGCACCGTCTCCTGCTATCCCAGGGGAAGATGCTCACGTTAATGCTGTTATGCTTTAATCCTGACCTTCCAGGGTCCCTGCTATCCCAGCCTGTTCTCCCAACACTACTGCAATTCAGCACCCATCTGTAGGAAACTTGTCAGTGCCAGTTCTACACTTACAATCTTCTCCAACCCTGGTCCACAGGACCTCCTGCCAGCCCAGCCTTGGACCACCCCTGAGACTAGACTACTGATAACACAGACTCACAATGAGTCCGTAAAGCCAAACAAATGCCCCTAGAGACTAGTAAACATCAAATTCATTTTATTTTTAATCCAAGCCAGACGCAATAAAGCCATGGCTGTACTGGAGATTGTAAGGATACTCCAGTAACTTTTTGTCTCCCCTGCCAATTCCACCCTCAAACCTCATGTATATTATTGCACTCTTAAGGTAAACAGTGCCATGGTGAGAACAAGAATCCAGTCAAAGAGATCGATAAACCAGTTTTAGCAGCAAGACTACTTGAAAACAAGAGAGTACTTCTTTCCTCAGAAACAAACCATTTTGTGCAGAGAGAACAGTTCGGAGGACTATCTGCCATTAAGTGAAAGATGCCCTTCAGGCTGGAGTCATGGGATCCTATAAAGCTCCGAAATGAATCTTAGTAAACACTTGTTGCAAATTTTAGGCACTACTGAGGTTTGCTCTAGGGAGCACTGGGAGACTGGAAAATCCCAAGGTCTCCCTAGCACCTCTTCCTGCAAAGCTGCTAGTCTTGTGGTAAGGTTGGGGGGGAGCAGGGGGCAGGCGGAGAAAGTGAAGAGATGGAAGAAGACAGAGGAAGCTATGATATGGGGGGACTGTACACTTTCACTCTTCAGCCTGGGCATAAACTGCAGAAAAATCAGAGGACAACTTTGAATTTTAAGACCAGGATCCAATGGAAAGCTTCTATCAGCCCCTAGCTAAAATACGTCCCAGGAGGCTACAACACAACAGGAGGGAGAAATAAGGCTGCAGAAAACAGCAGAGGCCCTCAAACATAAGGTTAAGCATTGTTTAGTTTAACCCATCATCAAAATGTGGGCTTTACAAGCAGCTGTATTTCTTTGGCAGACTAGAATGCCTCTATAAAATCTCTCAATAAAAAAAACAGCCCTCCTGTTGGTTGTCTCTTGGAAGTTCTTTACAGATTTATTTCTCAGCACAGATATAAATCATCATCACATATAATATACTGTACCTGCTTCTCAAAGACTGCCAAATTACAATATCAGGTTAAATGCTGGATCATGTAACTACCCTCAGGGCTCAAATCATAAAGGAATACCTCCATTCAATAACATTATTCCAGCACTCATTTGTGTTCTGGTCACTCTTGCATTTGTGTTCTAGATGGGCTCACACTATACCAGGACGTTTGCAGCATCAGGCAACACTGTCGGCAATATCAAGGGACAGAGGCTGGGTAACTGCTACAATTTAGAGAAAATTGCTGAGTACAAAGTCTCTTCCTTTGGGCTTTGCATCACCCTAACAGGGCTTCTGGCCTGTTTGGAGTAAGAGAATAACTTGGCCTACCTATCTGCAAGTGGTCATATAGATACGCTCACACAGATGGATGGGCCTTTTGACCCATCAGAAGAACAAGAATCTGATTATTGTCCGGTAACAGGACAGCTATCAGCAAACACCACACAGCTGGGCCAGTCACCCCGACACTGCACACTCTGCAAATGGTAACAGGGAATGGACCTCCACTGCAATCAACCGTACTATTTCCATATGTGATGGCAATGAATAAAACCACTCATACTGAATGCAGACTCATACATAAACCATGCGTAAAACCAGCCATGCTGTAACCTTGCTGCAAATTCTGTGAGATTCTGCATAGCTTCTCCTCTTCCTTATCGAGGACAGTGGAGGGGATACCTTTAGTAACAGATAAATCTCTGTAATGCAGTTATCTCCCAACTGCAGTGCACAAGCATCCCAATTAATTCAGTCCGGGCCTAGCAGAGCCGGCACTAAGCCAGAGCTGATAAACCTGCCAAAGCCAATCTGAGTCCTGCAATGATTCTTGGGAGCCTGCTCTGCCTTTCGTATGCTCTGGACTGAGCGGGGTTGTTTGCCTGGGTGCAGCGCTCAGCTCTGGCTGGCTCCACATGCCCACATGATGCGGCAACTCTATTAATGAGGCCCTTCTAAAACCCAAAGCGCTGGGGAGCAGGTAGAGACACCCAGTCAGCTCTGAAGGCAACAGCAAGGATGCAGCAGGCCTTATTAGAACCGCTCAGCCAGATTACAGGTGTCCCGGTCCTGATCCTGCATCTCTGTCTGCAAAGCTCCCACTCGCGGGAAGACAGTGCTCTGCAACCCGGGCAGGCCTGGGAAGCAGGATAGCCACATTCGCACCGCAGGTGTCTGAAGAAATCAGCCACGCCAAGCAGAGCTGGTTCAGCATCCCTGGCTCAGTAAATACCAAACCTGCATAAACCACTGAAGAACAGAAAGGCCACAGCAAAGTGGCAATGATTTTAGGATGGGATAGGGAACAATCATCCTAGACGCAGGCGTTGGCATCGCTGCTGTCTCACCATGTGACCTTGGGCCAAACTCTAACAAAGGTACCCTCTGCTTTTCCATCATCTGTCAAATGGAGATAGTCTTCATCTATCCTCTGGGGTTTGGTAGGGCTTGTTTAATATTCATAGGCATTCAGGCATTCAAATAAAATGCACCAAAAATGCAAGGTGTGTTCATACAGGTTCTCACAAAGCCAGGTTTAAACAGATATTTTTTCCAGCCAAGAAAAACATTGAAAAAGCAAGGCTATTTCCACAGATACCAGATTTCAGTGGCCAATTCACAAATTCCAAAGAATGAGGATAATATTTACTCATATCGTAAGATGCATCTGACAGATGAAGCTATATAATTGAAAAATGTTATAAGAAAGAAGGCTTGTAATAGAAAAATGGCATGAGATGCTAGTAGGTATCCTTTCAGAAATGGGAAAGAACAAAGCAAATCATCTAGTGAGATGCTCAGATCTCTTGCCACAAAAAGGCAAGAAATTCCAAGAGGCCTATAAAGCATTTAGACAAAAAGGTGAACTCTAGAATTAATAACAGAATGGTAAACAGGAAGATTAATGGCACCAGAGAAAATGCAGATGGTGAAGCCCAGCCTGCAGGCTCAGCAAGACTCTAAATAGGGAGGGGGAAAAGGCAAGGTGTAAACAAGGTGACCTTCAAAGCCACGGGAATGCCTGCCAACAGGCCAGCCAGAGGGCATCCCGAGACACAGATGTGCCATCTGGGGTAGGCTGTCTCATGACAACACGAACAAGATCTGTCTTTTTCAAAATTTGCAGGGAGGCAAAATGGGTAACGGCAGAAAATATGACCATTCATTCAAAAGGGGCGCAATTAAATGCGCAGGTTGGAAAAGGATGCTATCTATTCTGTAAATACGAAAGAACTCCCTGAATATCCTCACTCAGAAAGGTCTTGTGCCCACTTGTAAAGTCTGTGCATGCAAGGTGTGGGGCAGGAGAAACTGGTTTTCACTAAACAAGTGTTTTCCTTGAGGGTTTATGCTTTAGGTTTAGAGGGAAAAAAAAACCAAAAAAAAAACAACAAACCTTAGCAGAAACTGCAAAGCAGCCCTTTAAACCCATGACGGTATAAATTTTCCCCATCTTGGCATAAGTCTGTTCACTCCAGATGGCACATTTGGGTTGAAAGCAGGTAAAGATTCCTCAGACACATCTCTGTGTCCAAAATCTGCTTTTACAGAGTTCCCTTGCTCCGTCTCAGTGCTTAGTTGGGTCTTGAATCTCTTAATAAGCTTTGTGTATGCCTGGGAGACCTCAGTTCTTTGCCTACAGTAAAAAGTGGGAGAGAGAAATCTCCTACCACAGTTCTGCAGGGGAGCCTGGCTCTTTCAGACCTGATGCTTAGATCATTGAGGTCAACCAGGAAAATTAAAAGTAAATGCAATCACACGTTCTTTAAATACATCAATCAAACACCACAGTGGGGTAGTGCTAAGGGGAACAATGCTGTCTCTAAATAAGCCTTCTACAAAATAATATCTGCTGTGATATCCAGAGGCAAGAGTTTTAGGGGAAAACAGAATAAGCAACCACATTACAGCTCACCATAGAAAAAAGCAGACCCTAGCTGTGGGAGTCCAGCAGGTAGTGAATTCACACACGTCTCTTCCTTTCAGCCTAGCTCAAAGTCCATCAAATCTGAGTTTTTCTGGCAAAACTGGCCCATTTGAGTTCAGTGCTGAAATCAGTTAATTCAGTGCTAAGTGTACAAGCAGACATATCTGAATGCTTTTTATTCTGATGGGCTGCATACCAACTGCAATGAAGATATTGGCATGACCTCCAGTTTCACAGTAGAAACCACGGGTGCTGGATGAGCTCAGGCAGCTTGTGCAAAGCCTGCGCAGCCCCAGCGCTGTTGCATCAAGCAGGTTTGACTCAAGCGAGCTTGCGATTGCTGACAGGAGCTGCCATCGTGGCTCTGGACATCAGTACATACCTTTCTCTAGAAAGCCCCATCATGTGGCTCTGTTGATTGCTTTTTGAATAGAACAGGAATGGAGAGATGAAGTATGCACCTGAAAACACTAAAGTGGCATTGAGGAAGGAATCGGGAAGAACAAGGGAGAAAAACAGCAAGATGGAGAAAAGCTATTATATTCCTTCTCCTTGCCTACTGCAGCTAAACTATGGCAGGTTTGTTCTGAAAACTGCCACAGAAAAGTCTGAAAAATGGAAGCTCTGGGCCTTGAATTATGCCTTTTCAATATCTCTCTCCTTTCTCCTCTTTGCTAACAGAGAAACGGTGTAAACTCCTAGATCCTGCAAATATACATTCTGGGCCCTTTCCGCACCTTACAAAACACAGTGAAAATAGATTATAATGGGGAAGAAGGAGAGATAGCAAGGGGAAAACAAAGTGAAATAGAGTGTTCTTCTCCCCTTTCCCCCTGCTCAGCTTTCATTTTCCTTTGTTCATCTAACGTTGAGCCAAACTAAGCCAAAGGAGCTGCCGTGCTGGGCTACAAGATTGATGGCTGCAGGCAGACTCCACAGTGAAGAGACGGATGACTGGTCATTCCCCCCGATGCACTGAGAAACATCCATCCTTGCAGCCATGCTGAGCCCATTCGTGCTCCTTTTGAAAGGAGAGATAAACACGGGCAGCTGGAGGCACCTGAGCGTCCTTCTCCCTCAGAAGGACACAGTTATACTCCTCTGGGTTCCTTGAGAAGGTCGCTCTGTCCATCCCTGAACATCTGGCTGTGGGATTTGCTAACTCTCTCCCTCCCCCAGCAATCATCCATCTATTAGAGCACAGTGCAGGTCGGAAGAAAACAGTGAAGAGAATGGTGTGACAACCTCATCAATCTACAGCTACACGCTTGGCTATTTAGTTTTCTTTATACTATTCCTAAATGGGGGGGGAGAATTGCTACTGGTATGAAGGAGTGAATTGTGGAAATGGCAACGTGGATTGGAGTAAGTCCTTATAACTATTAAAATGTTGTGCATGTACTAAAGCAGTAGGGAACTAATTAAGATTCAGGATTGAAAGGCAAAACAAAAAAGTTGGATGCACTCTGGTTCCATCTGTACTACTTGCTGAGAGTTCAGATGTACTTGGGGCATCATCTTTAGCAGAGAGAGGTTAATTTTTTTTATTTTGCCCCTTCAGATATTAACAGAAAGCTCCCTGGAAGAATATACTGTAAGTATATTTATAGTTCCAACCCTGGTATAGCAGCTTCAGAGGCATAAAGCACTTAATCCTGACTCCTTTCTGTTTAGTTAATAGTGTCTTTCTTTGCTGATACTGTCCTGGTCTATAGCATTGCTCACAGATACAGCCTCTGTGTTTCCAGTTCTCCTGCCGTGCTGCTACCTCACTTAGGCAATGAGCATTACATGGCAGATGTACCCATAGCATCATTTACAAATACAGCATCACTCCAGAAATTCCTATAACTATGAACCTCAGTTTGTCAGAGCAGCAAGTATCTGTAACTGTGTCATTCACAGACATTGCACCAAGGAAATCATGAGAAGATAAAAGCATTCAGCATCTCTCAAAAACACAAAGAAATGAGTCACTTGCTTAAAGTGTTTAAATGTAGTTTTAGCACTCTAACTGTCTAAGCCAGCTTCGAAAATTTGTCTTTCATTCCCATCATGCAATGCTGTTTATTTTAGGCCAACAACAAAAGGATTTTCACTACAGCTCTGTAGGATATGCATAGGATATTAATCGTGACCATATGTGTTCCTAAGATATCAACCCCATACTTCCAGAGGACAATCATGTGCATTCAGAAGTAGATCATTTCCATCAAGAGAAGCAAAGTTTTCATCCTTTCTCCTACATCAAGAACCATAGCTTTAGCTGATGGAAATTGCTGCTCGCAATTGGAACTGTACCTACCTGCAACAGCTAAGGTCCTGGCCCTAAACTACCTTGTTTGTTTACAGGGAACCATGCTCTAAGTGCATCCTAAGTGCGATCTCTGGTCTGAAAGACATTGCACGGAAAAGCCATATCCATCTATTCCATTCTTAATTCCCCTCCAAACGTACATTGCATCGACCCTCCTTCTCCCAAGGAGTTCATTATTAGGAAAGGATGTCATGGCAAACACCAATGGTATCAGAATCCTGAAACATCAAACACCTGTAATAAACTATTAAGCAATCAAATGAAAAATGCAGGGAATATTGAAATGAATTGTAATCTAGTAAAAACATACTTAATATCTCTCAGGTACAAGATGATTATGAGGCTGTAAAATGTGCACTCCAGAGAATGGGAATGACAGACTGAAGACTTCCACCCAGGATGGTGGTGGGAGGTGCAGGGATGTGGGAGGAGAAGCCATCACACTCTCCATTCTACTCTCTACAGCAAATCTGTAAAGCTTGGCTTGTAAGATTTCAAACTGGACTTTATATAACATTTATTGCTTGTTCCTTTATATTACACACCAGAAAAATATCACCAGCTATAAATTTTATAATATTTCAGACTACAAAACAATTTCATTTACTATGTGTCAGGAGAAAAATAAAATTGAATAAAACTTTTTTTAAAAATCATATTTTGAATATAATTATATTCCATGATCTCTATTTTTTGTTAACATTTTCTTCTATAAAATAGTGCACAGATTCTGCTATAAGGTTGATCTAGTAGCCCAGTGACTTTATTGGGCTCTATCTTGCAGGATGCTGAGTACCAAACCTGCAAGTCTGGTCCAACCCAGTACTTTGCATGTGGATTTAATTTTAAGCATGTGACAAGTCCCATTAATTACAAAAAGATCATTCATGTTCTTAAAGCCCAAGCTCAGGTGCTTTCCTTGTCTGGGGTTAGACAGCTTGGCATCTTACAAGACTAAGCCCTGGGGACTTGATCCTATAAACCCTTTTTCATGTGATTACCAGAGAACTCCCGGGACTACTCATATGAACATACAAAATAGGTGCAGTGAATTAGATAAAAGACACCCATTTCCTAGGATCTTGTGTCCAGTACTTGCATCCAAACTACTCTTGTGCTTCGCAAAAATCCTTTTGCCGATGCGGCTTATTCTTTTTCAGGCATCGGTACCAGCTATACTAAGAAAAGTGCCAGGAGGCTTGCCAGCAAAGCTGTTCAGGTTCAGCTCTAGCTGCAAGACTCCTACAGGGCAGGGGCAGACGGCTTCCCAGCCGCCTCTTCCCTTTGCTGAAGAGATGATGATTTGCGCCTTGGGGGAAACGAATCTGCCGGGTTCCAGCATTTCCCCAGGTACCATCCCCTGGCGCTTCCCCAGGGGCTCCCATACCCCTTCCTCCTGACAACCCTTGAGGGAGCTGCTTGGGCAACCCGCTCCTCGGCCCCCCACGCCTACTCGGGGAGCGCCGAAACACTCTTTCAAAGCCACCTTTTCCCTAAGAAGAGAATCTCATCCTCAGCTCACCTGCACTCCCCTCTTTTTAAGGTTAAATCTGTTTATTTCAGAAATAAGTAATCCTGATGGTTACTTACAAACATCTATGTTAACTTCATAGTAAGGGGATAAACCCCAGCATTTTTCCTCTCCAGTAGGAATAATATGTCTCCTAGAGACACGGCATTCACAGTCAGGCCTTGGCAGCTTAGAGGCACATGCTGAAAAACCTCTTTCCAAAGACACGTCCTAGCAGCCAGATGTAGGTCAAATACACAGTGGCCAAGAAAAGCGGAAGAGCAGAACAATGGGCTGGATAACACAGAAAGGCTGGTGGCACCACAAGTAAGCTCCCTCTCAAGCAGCCCAGGTATTTCAAGCCCACGCCATCTCAGCTGCCTGAGCCCTCCAAGCTTTCCTCACGCCCTGCAGATCGAGCCCCAGGAGATGACCTGCAGTCACACTGTAGAGGCTCTGAGGAGCTCATTAGCACAACCCATTCTTTCAATTTAATGGCCTACTTGTAGTGACCAAATAATTTTTCAAAACGGCCTGGCTTCAAAGTCACCGTAACTCCATTTTCAACAAATATACTAAATACAGCTGAGACTACACACCAGTGGAAAAATCACCTCTCAGTGGCTGCATTGCTTCTGAAATTAGAACAGCCTCGTATCTGTGGGTTGCTGCACATGCAGCCTACTTTCCCATTCTCAGGGACGAGACCCAGAGAACTCAGACAAATAAAGATTTAACAGTTTCCAAAATCACCTTACCTTTTTCAGTTGCTACTTCTGCCTTAGCCTGATGACTAGAGCCAGAGGGATCTGGCTTCAATAGGCTTTTGATCAAAACCCAGAGAGGTTCCAAAGCCTGGTGGCTTCTTCATGCAGCTTTCTCCTAATTATGCAAACTGGCTCAGCCACACAAGAACCAGGAGTAATCCCAGGTGATTCATACGAGCACTGGTAAAACTGTGCTTCTAAAATACTTGTAGTGACCTGTTCCATATCCCACAAATGAAAGAGAAACTATTTACACAAAGTTAATCCTGTAAATTCTAGCAGCATGACTGCGGAGTTAAGCAGCAGAAACAATGTTTTTGTTTTCTTGACTGGACTATTTATAGAGTATTATTTGCTTTTCTAGAAACGAGTGTGTTTTAATTCCACACCTGCAAAATCATGAAATCCCACTTGGGGGAAAACACATATTCACTCACATCCTTGAACCTACTGCGCTGAATTAGTCTAAGAATTTGCAGCTTATCACATGTAAGAATACCCAGCAAGAACAGTGCCTGATTTGAAGGACAAGTTATCACAGCCCCAGCTGCCATGACGTACAGAAGGCCAGCTCATCTGTGGCCAAAAAGGACCAAGAAGAGTTACACTGTGCAGAACTTGAAATATCTTTCTAACACTTACACTGCACAGCCAGCCTTGTGAAAACTGGCTCAACAATTCACCTATGATGAGTCTCTTTATTTGTATATATGGGCGTGTAACAAATTACTTGATGTGTAACACCATCCTGGTGATGAAAAGCCCAGGTTTTGCACCAGAGCTGGTACACTTTCATATCAGTTTTGCAAGCCTTCATGCTGATGGCCAAAACATTTAATACTGGCATTATAAAGGCTTGGCAAGTGGCACACTTTATTCATACATTCCTTTACATAAAAAGGTCTCTCCTACCCCTCCCAAACTCTCTAAAAATATTTATTAACTATCTGTTAGGCACTTCTCTGAGATAGACAAATGAGATCAATGTTTTAGCACCTCCACTTCACACACTGATAAGCTGAGAGAAAAAGAGATATTCCATTGTCCCTGGTGCTGCGTAGTCCTGTATAGGGTACAGGCGATGCAAGTACATGATAGTGGGGCAGGACATTAAATGCAGAGGTTGGCACCTCTACTGCAGACTGGCAATGGGACAAAGATATTTCACTGCAGGACTTCTACATCATGATTCAGCGTCAGTGAATACATGCAGACAGGGACAGCTTCTCTGGTATTCTTAGTACCACGTAAGAAAAGGAGAGCAAACTTTAATTGGCCAGAGATTTGGACCAGCAAAAGTCCCTGTTATAGGAAGAATTTAAAGGTGGTGGATGAGGTAGATCAGAGTCTGGTTAAATACGTGTGTAAAAGGAAGATGATGATTCACAAGGAGGTCCCACACTGATGAGTTTTCTCTTGGTGACAGAAAGTCACTTTTTCTAACCCAAGTCATAGCTGGATGTTAAGTCCCACAGAGCAGCAGCTTTTGCCTGTGGTGCCATGTCCTGCTGTGAACAATCTGAAGGCAAGATTAGTGGAGAATTGGAACCTACTGTTTTGATTCAGTAGCGTTGATGCAGCATTCAGCTGCAGGCTTAGCTGATGAATAAACACCTACTTTAATTTAGGCCAATACTTAGGTTCTTTGCTGGATAAGAAGCCCAAAAGAGAAGGCCCAGCAGAAATCAGTATTTACTTTGGTATAAATAAAAGCTAGAGCTGGTAAAAAATTAATTTTCCCCCCATTCGCATGAGAGGTTCCCAATTTGCTAAAGAAATGATAGGAAAAAAACAGTTCGGGTGTTCAGGGATTCCTACAGCCATGATGAACATTTCCTTTTTCTTACACATTGAAATTTCCTACCTAGCCCTAGAAGAAACCCAAACCAAAAAAACAACACCTTCCAGCATTCCTCCTCCCAGATTTGGATTCACAATATAAAGCTTCATTTTATTCCAAAGTGCTACAGAAATGTGACATATATAGGTACATGATAGACCAGCCTCAGGAACCGGCATGGCCAGCGTGCAGATGTGCACTGTAACACGTCGAATGAGAACTGAAAATTATCCACCCTCCCTGCCACAGAGTTTTAAGTATTTTATTGTTTTCTTCTACATGAGGTGCCAAAAATAAAGATCGATGGGAAAGGGTGAAAATGAGATCTGCTCTAGCTCAACCAGAAACTACAGGATCCACGTGGAACTGCTCAGTAAAATTCTTTGACGTGGATCACGCAGCTTCTTCAAACATGAAGGTCATCATCGTCCACACTCTGCGCTATTGAGTCATTTGACATTTGACCTAATATTTGCCTAACACTTGACCTAAATACACTGCAGGACTGTTGCTTTGGCACCACCTACCACAATCAAATCTCGTTTCTAACAAATAATAATTTAAAATCAGGCTATTCCTGCCACCGAAGAAAATCTGTTAAAACGTTGACTCACGGACTAGGCTCAATCCCTCTCCTGCCCTAGTTTTCCACCCACAGAGCCCCACGCATTCCTGCAGAGGTAGCTCCTGGCTGACTTCAGCCCATGTGAAGCAGAGCCCGGCCCTGCCCCGCGTCAGACCCGCTACTCGCTGCTCCCTCTGCCGGCCCCGCAGCGCCGGCGCCCGCTGCAGCCGCCCCGCACAGCAGCGGGCACAGGCAGCGCCCTTCCCCGTCCGACCGCAGCGGAACACCCGGCAGGTGGAATCAGGCATGCGAAAAGAGGGGAAAAAAAGAAAGAAAATACTAAAATCAGTGATATTTTAAAGTACTATTATAAAAGGTGAGGAGAGATATTTCAAAAGCCACCGTACTTAAGAAGGCAGAAGTTCTTGAGTGAAAAACATTTTAATTTCAAGATTTTGGAGGGAAGACAGCAAAAGTCACAGAAGGTGATAACAGGCTATTAAATTCGGCCTTACATGAGGAATCTAAACCAAGTCATCAGAGAACAAAAGTTGCTCCTGTCTGCTGGCTGTCATGTCACATCTGCCCCAAATTTAGGTTTCATGACAGCAAATGTTTATAAAAGCCATGAACAATTAAAAAAACTAAAATCAGCTCTACACAAAAGTATCTTTGGTAAATTCACATCTGCAGAAACCTGTCACAAGTCTGAACAATCGATACACTGATACTATAGCCCCCTTCAGGAATATTGTATCCAATTCATCTGAATTTTACAGAAGTACTCTTATTTGGCACCAGAATTATTCTGCCAGTTTTGATCCTAAGACAGTCTTAATGGATCTTAAAGAGGAGCCATAGGCAGGTTTTATAATAGAACAGGAACCTAACCTTTAATCACAGAGAATTTTCCATATATGTTAAATAGTAGCAAAATTTTTTGTTAAGAAAAAATGTGCCTTTCCTTACAGTGTTCATAGCGAAACAACACTGCTGCCTTGTAATACTGAACAAGAACCAACGTGTGATTGTGTAGAAATTGTTGAAATCGAAAGTGAAACTAGCCAATATTAATTGGCCTATCTGAGAAAAATGATAAAAGGAAATTCTCATGAAATTAGTGTTTTGAATTATTTTTAGGCTCTAATATCTTTGGGTGACACTAGACATAGCAACCAGGGAAAGAAAAAAGAATATGGAATTCGGGAAAACTGAGCTCTTTCTGTGTTCTTGGGTTCGATTTCCAACTCTACCACAAACCTCCAGTTAAACCTTCATACAAGTTGTTTATTATCTTTGTCACTCATTTCTCCATTTTGGAATCAAAGTACTTCCTTTACTGTATTTTGTATATTCGAACTGTAAGATCTGCTATAGTATACGACTATAGCTGAGAGTATAAGAAGCCTTCACAACGATCCCCAGGATGTGGCCTAACATGCTGCTTGAGTCTCTAGATGCTATCATGTAAGTGATGCTAATACTAATTCTGTCCTTTGCTTCTTAATTTCATCTTAACTTTATCTTGGTGGAGTGCCCCATCTTAAAGAGCACTGACCTCCACAGACATGCTGAGCATCTTCCACAAGAGTTGGGGGCACTCATCACTCCCCAGGAGAAACACAGTACCTTGTACAATCGGACACAGTCTCTACAAGGTAAATTGAGATGGTTGAAAGAGATAATAGCTTATCTGTAAGCATTCCGTTCCTTCATCCACAAGCACACTCACATAGGTATATCCTATATGTCAGATAAAAACAGATCAGCCATTGTTTAAGTGGCATCTAAAAATCTGTTTTCAGTACTTGTCTCAAACAATTCTACCGTGGTTCATCATAGCAAATGAAAAATACTTTTGTTTACTTTTACCTCTTCAACAGCTGGTAAAAAAAAAAAGCCATTTCTGTAGCTCAGCTGAACACTAGACTGCCCAGAGATAAGTAAGAGGGCAGGCACTAGCACAGGACACCAGCTCATTCTCTCCAGAGTGGCAGCACACACAAACTCTACTCCACACCCTCCAAGTAGGTGGGAAGCCTGCCCGCTGTGAGACCTCACTGTTGGCTTTCAGTCCAAAACCAAAGGACAGCAGTGAATTGAGACAAAAGCTTTCCAGTCATATTCTTTATGAGTATAAAATGAAAGCTCTGTGTGTATGTACGTACATATCTATACTTGGCCATCTTGTAAAACTGAAGTAGGACACTACCAATTTAAATTCCACCAGAGTTTTTGGCCACACACACCCTATCTGTTCTCATCTGCATAGCTGCAAAGCTTGGGTAATACCTGACTGTCAGCAGGTTTACTGTAGGTAAAACCACTTCCACAATATTGATACCTGACCCAACACAGAATCATGATACCACGCAGTACCACAAAACCACTAAGTTATATAGGACAAGGAGCAATTAAGATTTCAAGGGGCCTTGGGTATAATCAGGGATCTCTCTTCCATTTCTAACCCTCATCTTTCCAGCTGCTCTGATATTACTGAGGGCCAGAACTCTATTGCTTGCCTTCGTGGCACCTGCAGTTCAAAGTGGTGGTAGGAGACTTGGAAATTCTCCTTCTTCTCCCATTCCTGTGGAAGAACAGGCTACCCAGCCCAGCCCAACCCTCTCCCTCACCCATTCCCAGACTCACAGACCTCCCATGAACAGGAGCTCTGCTCTGCTCTTGCTCTTTTACTGGGCAGGAGAACAGCCAGCTGAGGAGCAAGCGCGGAAGCACGAGCTGCTTCCAGCCCTCCCACTGCTCCACGCTGAAGCGCTGTGCGAATACCACTGCCCAGTTCTGCAGAGAACCAGGTTTGCCCATACTTGGTTGAACAGAAGTCTAGTTTTATGAATAATAGAGTATCAACATCTAATAACTTTAGCACTCCGTACCTGGAAAATCACAGTATTCGCAACATGTCAATATATTGCTCACGACTGGGGATTTGTTTCAAATCTATACCACTGTTCATAGGAGTCTTGACTGCTACTATCACGACTCATGTAACAGCTCATATCCGTTACAACAATGAAAACTTGGCTGCACTCGAGCCATAATGCTTGGTTCTGATGATATGAATGTACCACTGAGGATGAAGACCAGCCCATGTGAAAGTAAACGTCAGGAATAGTTGGTGTAATTCCTAAAGGTCTGGTAATAATATTGACTGTATTGTCACTGAAGCAGTTATCGTAAGTAAGTTTTGGCAATCTTTATTACTACCACATATCTATTGTATAGGCTTCTGGATGGGATGGAGGATGCTTAGGAATAGTATTAACGTGAACATTGCTAGACCCTTGATCAAACAACTTTACTAGGGCAATCCATGCACGTAACTGAGTACAGTGGCAGAGGAAATAGACATCTGAAGGCTGCATCAGCAACACCTATTCCAGTGTTCTGATCTTTACAACTTTGGCTGTAACTATTTTTAAAACCAAACCCTTCCACTTGAAACCAAATAAAAGCAACAGACCAGGACAATAAAAGCACCATGTTCTATTAAGAAGCAAGCTGCAACTGACCCCAAGAAAAACATTATAGTGCACTTGCATTTTACAACAAAATGTAAAACAGGAGACTGTTGGAGCATGATTATTTTCTTCATTAGGTTTTGGTATTACCAAATATGAAACTCTCACTCACTAAGCTGGGCCAAGCACTACCTAAATCTGCAAGGCACCAACACTGCAAAAGTAGGTTGTAACTATAAATACTATATTATTACTAAATGATTTATTACACCATTGAACTGCTAGCAAGACAATAGTTTGACTCTACTTCCTGACCAGCTTTGAATTGGTTTACTGACCGAAACAAAAATCCTAGGTCTATGCATCTCTCAAGTTATGTAGAAGCCTTGAACTTCTGGATACAACTTATTGCTACAATGAGCCACTCCAAAAGCCCAGATGCAGTCCAAGCAAGTATTCACACGCCCTGATGCTGAGCCCATTGACTGCTGGATTGACAGCTTTTGGAGCCAAGATCCCCTTCTGTGTTTGTTACAGTGGCAGTCTTACTAGAAGTACTTCTAAAGAGTTAACAAATGTAAAACATAATAAAACTAAGGTTTAGCCCTAATTTGATGTTGTAGAATTGCATTGCTTGCATATGCTATATAACATATAACCAATTCAACAGCCTGCTATATAAAAATCAGCGTCTCGCACATTAACCCAGCACAAGCACTCTCTAGCTGCTGAGAACAGCTCAAAGCCATGACTAGAATGTCCAAGCCCTAGGTGGAGTGAAACTATGGAACTTTTAGATTAGATTTCTTCCAAATTTATTTTAGATGTCCTACAGTTGTCATCTCTGTGCTTCTTAACGGATCTTAAATTGCCCCATCTTTGCCCCACACAGTCGTCTAATGTTTAACTGAGGAATAAAGAGGTCAGCATAAGGTAGCTTCCTAGGTTCAGCATTAGGCTCTGCCAGTGTCCCACTCCAAAACATACAGTATTTCTGCTGTCCATGTTGAAAATAAATTACACTACCTTTTTCTCAAATTGTCAAAAGCTACCTTTAAATGGAGATCCAATGTTTTCCATAGGTTTTATACTTTTAGATCAGAGAAGGGGAAAATCCCATTTTTGGCTAGTGAGTCTATCCTGGATATGCACAGATGGAGTGAAATTATTTTGTGGTGTAACTGATAAGGAAAGTTAATCACTAGATAGAAATTGGTTGGAAAATAGATTTAAATGGCAGAGCAATATAACTTGCCTTATTTGGCTGCCACCAGCAATGCAACAAAAGTAGCACTCCTGAGATGCAGAAAAGATGTTTATAGTAGGGAAAACAACACAGAGACAGACATGCTGAGGTCTCTTTATCTGATAACTTTGTGGTAATTGCCTTGCATGCTCTGTGGCATGTAGGATGCACTAATTTGGCATTCAGTGAGTACAGCAAAGAAACATAATGCAAACCAAGAAGAGTCAAACTCTACACTACTGCTTTACCTTACCAAATTACCAAGGCACGGCAGTGTTTGCATCACAAAGTCTGAGGTAGACATTTCTATGGGTCAACATCATCCTCTTCCTAGAGTCCAGTCTCATTTCCATCAGTGTAACCTGACTGATTTCACCAGTTCTTTCTGATCGGCTTTGCTGTGAGGTCTGGTTCTATTTGCTGGCTGAGATTTTGCCCTTGGTTTGAACCCCAGCTCAGTGGTTACAGGCATTTCTTCCTCTTGTCCAACTGTCTGCTGACATCTCCTATATTGAAGGTAGGGAACCTTCAAAAACTGTTTCTACCAAAATCAACATGAATTTTGCCTCTGATTTTACTGGTTTTAGAACTTGTCTCTATCATCCCTTCCTCTCTCTTCACCAACTACTGCATAGAAGCAAAGTCATCAGTATTGCTGAGCATAGCTCAGTTCCCAGACACCTTCTTCTGTTAAACAGGCTTTTTAAATATTCTTAATTTACATTTTGGGGTTTTCTCCTGTACTTTTTATACTGGCAGTGTCTCGCCTCTTAAAAACCACATGCAGCTGTGAGTACGTGTGTTCCCTCTTTCTCATAATAGCTGACCCCAAAGACAGCAAGCCTTTATTACTAACTGCAGGGAAGAATGCACAGCACTACGCTCTATCTGACACAGTTGTAGCTCCTCCACGTCTGCTTTACAGTCACTCATTCAGCATCCAGACTCATCACTTCACATAGTTTAATTGTGGGAGAAGAGTACCAAGGACAACAAGAATGAAAGAAGAATGGACTAAGGTACACATACAGGCATACACACATATACAAAGGTGGCATATGCTCACTGATTTTTATTATTTGCTGTTTATAATACGGTCACACCCTTGGTTCCCAGCCCCATTATGAAAAATCTTATGAGTGTACTGTTCCACATACACAGTGGTCTTTTTCACAAAGATTAGGCAGCAGATGCCTGAGTGAGATTTTGTATTAATAACACACTGAGGCAATAATTAGTAATACATTGATCTTTTACATCCTTATGAATTTGCTAATAGAGGCCAGGATTCACCCCTACAGAAGGTAAATTCAGCTCCCATTGCAGTCAATACAAGTTGTACATGTTTCTGTAAGGGATGAGTTGAGTGCAGAGGGTTTGGTGGTTATTGCTACAGCAAATCAAGTAAGATTTAACAGATGCAAAGAGAAATGGTTGGAGAGGGGCAAAGATAAAGCCCAAGGTCTAAATGCCAGGTTTGCATGTATGCCAGCTGCTCTGCAGCACAGGAGAGAGAGAGAGAGGCAAACAAATACTTACCAGGTTTAATTTCCAGCAGCTTCAGCCTGGAATCCTCAGGGGGATGCAAACGCCTCTTTTTGCGCCAGCAACGTGCTGGGTACGTGTACAGCTGACCTGGGGCCAGGCCTGAAGATTAAAGGCAAAAAATAAACATAGTCACATTTCAGTTTGTAAACCACAAACACTGTCTCTAGCATCTTTGTTCTTGCCCTTCCAGCGTCTCCTTGTTGGAGGGTTCAATCCTGCAAATCGTGAGGCAGAACTATGCACTCAAGGCATCCAGTGCTCCTGAGGCTCCTCAGCACCTCTTGGGACCAGGCCTACAGAGAATCTAGGTCTCACTTATACACTTCACTCAGCTCACTGAAACCACAGCTGTACATAAATAATTTGTGATTTCTTCGGGGTAAATAGAATTTCAGACTCTCCTGGGTCACAGGGGTGATGCCTCCTCCACAGGCAGAGAAAGCCCCTTGGGAGAGAAGAGATGAAGTTCCGACACGCACATCATAAGACCCTGATGCACAGAGCAGCTCAGGAAACTTGTGTCTTCCGAGTGGGAGCAAACCAAGATCCATGAGGTCTGGCTATTTGGACTCTGTATTTTTGCTTAAATTCTGGACTGTTGTTTGAAGACAGATTCTTCATTCTGGTTATTACCTCCTCATGCCAACATCCTGAATGAGGGAGGAGATACAGCAGTAATGTTTATATTACTGCATGCTCCATTGAATCACATTTGGCTTCGCTGGCTTCTGAGCTGCCCTGGCTCTCCTGACAGACACCCCTTAGCCAGCACTCAAGCTATGCTTTGCTCTCTTGTATTCAGAACACAGCAGGGCTTTATGAATGCATCACTACCAGGGGCACAGAAGCACACTGCCAAGCGCTTCAAAGTATCCTCAACTGCCCCAGATACTCATGACACACAGAAATACGCAGCAAGATACAGAAAAGTTGGAAGAATGTCATTCTCTTCCCTGCTTCCCCCGCCCTCTCCATCTACCAGTTCTGCTTTGGCCCTTCTGTCCTTCTGCTGTTGCTGTTAGTCTTGAAGGGGCTACAGAGCGCGACTGCAATTCCAGACTTCTTGTCCTTCGAAAATAGGTAAGACCACATAAGAGAGAGGAAAGGAGTGGTGTTACCATATCTGAAACTGTACCAATGGTGAAGAGCTGGACAACATCAAGGCAGTGCCAGTAAAGCAGAACAGCTCAAGGGCAGTAGGATGGCCCAAGATTCTCAGCCATCCCTTCTGAAGCAGCCAGGAAAGAGTATCAGCTTGGGAACAAAACTGACCCACTGAACCAAATGAGGATATGAAAAAAAAATATCCTGTTACCTGTGGCGGGAGACACAACAAAATTATTCACCTCAAGAGAATGGGCTAATCAAATTCTGCAAGTGAAGCCTAAGCTCCTGGTTTGAAATATTTCAACTGTTGGGATTGCCAGTTCAGACCCCAGCACTTTCCACCTACTTCCAAGGCCTTGGTGCATAAACAGAGCATCCACAGCACACTGCCTGGGTATGGCCGAGCGATGGAGTATTTGCAGAGATCCTGGCTGTTCCAGGGCACAGAGTGCTACTGAACTGGGGCTTTTCACATCCTTCTTTCATTGCTGCACAGTTTGCTGGGCATTATGCCCACTCAAGAAGGACACATTTCAGAGCGGGGCGCTTGGGACTGGTTTGGGAATAAAAATGTGAATAACTAGCACTTCTACAGTGTTTGGACACACTTCTTCATGGCACTTTGCAAACATTAACCACTGCAAACAATTGCTATTATGATGAGGTGGATTGTGCCTGGCTCTGATGTGAGTCATTAAAGAGGTGGAGGCAAGAAGCCTCACCCTTTCACAGCAGGACCTGTGCAAGAACTCGTTCACAACATTGAAATGGCGGTTGCTAGACCAAAGCAATAGGAGAGAGAATCAGCCCTCCACTGCATAGGTCTCCACAGAGGAGTCATTTGAATGAAATAAGCACCACAGCTTTGAGCATTTGTCCCAGACAGAGAGGAGCAAGGATCTACTGCAGTTTTGGGGGAGTATCTGTTAATGTGCATTCAATTATTGAGCGTTCTTACATGAATTAGCAGTTCTGGATTCAGCCAGAACAGTGAAAGTCAACCAGAAATGCTGAAAGCCCAACAAGAAACAAAGCAGGTACCCTAGAAAAGACAGAGGTGGGAAAACCTCTTTCCTAGAGGATCTACTGCCCACTCCAGGTGGCAGATAGACCAATAAGAGATGGATGAGCCAACACCCACCTCTGCACCCCTTGAGGTAAGCTCTCTGTTCCTATTCAAAATACCCTTGCTCATTAATACACAGCCACCCAATGAACTTAAAATATATACCAGACCTTCACTTGATCCCACCAAACCCATCAAATGCTACCTTCAGTTCTCCACCCTGACACCCATCTGTCACGGTGCTGGCTCACGTGAAGTGTGGATCTTTGATTGTTTACACAAAGGAGGGGCAACAAGGAAAGGGTCAGTTCTGAACGCTTCGAATCTAGCCCCTCCACAGTTGATCTTGCAGTGCGTATGGAAATAATGCATAAACAGGTCTTGCTGTCTTCAGTCGTGGCTCAGTTGTCTCTCTCTCTGGTGCCTTATAGGGCAACCAGAGAAGGTTCCAACCATTTGCTTATAGAGGAAATAGCAGAACCTGCAGTGAGTTATGTTGTTTATCTCATTAGTGTAGAAGAGTCATAACTCAAAGCTAGTGTGAAAGGCCGGGGGAGGAGGGGAAAAGAAGGAGGGAGTTATGTGCAGTATTGTGTGAAATTAACCCTGAACTGTTTATCATGAGATGCAGTTTTCTGATCCCTTTAACAAAGAGGACAGCAAGAAACCAGGTTAATATGCTGAGATCCTGACTCTCCTCTCTGTTTTTCAAGCCCTCTGTAAGTGAAAAGAGGTCCTGGAGCTTTGCCATATGTCTTTATACAGTTTTTCAGGTTAGGGATAGTAAATGGCAGTGAATATAGCACACAAGACAGACACCAGGGTGGTTGGCAGAGAATTTTCAGAGCCCTTCAGTATGGGCATAAGTGCATTGTGTACAGCCTGAAAACAGGCATGCCAAAACTGTAGAGGGATGCTTTGACCCACCATAATTACTATAAGAAATAGATGATGCAAAGAGACCCATGGGAGCACTAAATGGGCTAATAAAAATCAAGAAAGGAGAGCAAATATGGGGGAGGAGGGCTGCTTCATTTCGCACTGATTATTCTAATTCAGAATAACAAAGGCATCAGATTTGGTGGCTGATGCAGATGCAGGGGGCTTGTTTCACTTAAGACACTCTGTGAAGAATGTTCCACCATTAGTCCCCCCTTCAGCCCTGCAGGAGAAATGCCACTGATCCTCTTTTGCAGGGTAAGCCGCCAAACAGTTCACTATCGGAAGCAAGGAAAGAAAGATTTGCACAGCGAATTTGCTCAAGGTAGTCCAGAGAGCTTGTGGTTGAGAAAGCCAAAGCGTTAAGACCTCTTGGTTCCTGATGTGATGCCGTAACATGATGATTTCTTCTGTAAGTGCGAGATACCAATGAGACCCATACAAGACTACCTATGTCTATCTTTGCAGCGGATGCTCTTGCCAAAACATTACTTGTGGATACAGTGGATGTATACCCACTTATGACTGCGTTCAAAAGGATAAAAATAGCAGCACCTTACTCATAACCAGATGCTACAAGAACAGAAATTCCTTGGGTAAACGGATTAGCAAAAAAAAAAAAGGAAAGCTAGTTTTGCCAAAGCATAATCTCTTAGGAATGGGGAATTTTCAGCTGAAACAAAAACCCAACTGTGGTCATGAAGCAACCTACAGAAGAAGGGTTAGCCCAGAACCTCAGACAACTCCCAGCTTGTAAACCACATTCAGCAGTCCCAGATTACCCCAGTAGTTTTGGCAGCTGAAACATTCTCAGGGTATTTTTAACGCTGGTAAAACACCTGTTGTCTCCTGTACCAGAAGTGGCTGCTTTACTATAGAAAGAGTTTTCTGATAGTACTGCAAGACAACACTAAATCTATT
The DNA here is from genome assembly GCF_964195595.1 of Calonectris borealis. Taxonomy (NCBI): domain Eukaryota; kingdom Metazoa; phylum Chordata; class Aves; order Procellariiformes; family Procellariidae; genus Calonectris; species Calonectris borealis. The sequence goes on from NC_134316.1 coordinate 40,898,510, forward strand.
TTGGATATTTTAGGAATAGGAGGAGTGCAAGGATCCTTCCCTTAGTATACCCTAGGAAAGGGAGAGGGAAAGTTTCAGCTAAGCACTCTTCAGAGGCAGCAATTGCTTTCTTAGTCTGCCCCCAGGAGGGGAGCGAAATATCCTATGTGTTCCTCCCACCCCACCTCCTGCAAACTGGTCAGTGGAGGAGGTAAGAGCAGGCTGCACCTTCCCATAATTCAAGATCTGGAGTTTTGGGGTTTTTTTCAGTATGGTTTACAGGAACTGGCATGTGTCTATGCACACGTGTGCATGTCATGCTTTCAGTGCCCGTGCACCCTAGCCCCATCCCTGCCTGGATTCTCTGGTCTGCACTGAAAAAAAAAAAACAAACAAAAAAAATACAAACCCTGTTTGGTGCTGTCAAAAAAATCAGTTCCCCGAGCTAATGGTGGGTCAGATACTAAGCCATACTCGAGCAAAATTCCCCCTGGGGTTCAGGAGGACTTCTGTCTGAGTAACACTTCCAGTCTTTGAACTGGTGACTGTCCTTTGCCTTTCAAACAAGGATTTCAGATGGATTTACTCTAACAAAGGAAAGACTGACCAAAGTCTACAAAAATAACAGTGCTCTTTTCCCTTGAGCTTCACTGAGCTTTGGAACAGGCATTAGCCAAAGCTCCTTAAGGACATATATCAACTGCTTTCTGCACCTGAGGAAACTGTGGCTCCAGAACTGGTATCCAAGTAACTTGTCCAAAGCAGAACCAGGAGTTAGAGGTATATTTGTAAAAATCAGAACAACGTTCATTCCAATAACTGGACTCTCCTATATTTTACCTCGGCTTTATATCCTTTCCAACATAATTCCTTATTTTCAGCATTTGTCTGAGAAACTCCCACCTCCACCTCTCCACCCTGAAGATAATTCCAGTCCTGCTTAGAGCAGAGCATTGTGTCTTCTGCTACAGGCTGGGATCAATAGCATTAAAAGAGCTACAATGATGCAGCCTTAGAAACTACCATGTCAGGCACTTCTTTGGGTAGAGAAAGAATAATTACGATGAGCTCTCTGCAGTTACCAAAGGAAATCCCCTGCAGGCACAGAGGTTTAGGCAGCTTCTCTTCTGTGTGGCCTGTAGCAGGTTTGAGCTCCTATTAATTAAACCCCGTGAGGGCTCAGTGGCCAGCCCTCCCTACATGCACATGCATACACAGACAAAACGCTACCAACCTGGTCCCCTGTGCCTCTTCTCCATCCAGATGTAGCAGTTGTTCTGAGCTACCCCAGTTTGCGAATCCAGGAAGGGAAGGCGGACGCTTCGCTCAGCACACAGCCGTGAGTTGTAGCTGCGACAGTGCTCAATTGCTTCTTTGTAGAACTGGTCCCCGAGTCTGCCAAAAGAGACAGGGCAGAGAGTAAGAAAGATTGCACTGCCCCCTCAAACAAGGCTAGGAAAAAGGGGACATGAGGTTGGTTTAAAAATGGACAAGCCGAAAAACTTCCCTGAACACATGCAAAGCTTGCTGACACGAGACACTGCTGAAGCAGATCATGCACAAAGCGCCATCAAAAGATCAGACTCTCAGGAACTGGACACAGATCTTTTCAGTAGTGGCATAGCTACTGAATGGGCAAATGATGCAACCACACTGGCCCATGACCCTGTGTCAGACAACATATACACCACAGTGAACTCATTCTATTGTTTCTCTTCCCCCGTAGTTTGTCCAGCCAATTCAGCAAGCCAGTCCTTTCAATCCTATGTTACAGCAACTCCTGCAGTGTATTTTGAGCAACCAGAAACCCAGCCAAGTTTAGAAGAACTTCAGTCCAGCATTTCTGGTGTCAGAGAGCCCATAAGAGCTAAGGACATAGTCCTCATATTGTGTGCTTCTGAGGCATGAAAACACACCCCTTAACAACTAGGGCCATGTCAGCAATTGTCAGACTAGACATTTTGTCATAACCCTTCCAGAGTTTTCCACAGTCAAGCCTGAGGCACCAACAGCAGCACGCTATGGCAGCGACCGGTAAGATCCAGCATGGCAAATGCTGCTTTCCTCTGGAGCCCAGTGGGAGGAACAGTTCTAAAGACAATGTCACTTATTTCATAAATAACTATTTGTTCAAAAATTCTGTAGAATCTTCATCTTCCCTTGAGAAAGGTTTAAAAACTCTGCCTGCTGGAGATTACCAAAATCCTCCCTCCAAATTTTTCTAAACAGGGAAAAGCATCAAAGTAAAGCTACCCTGAGGACACACAGCAGCTGTCATGCTGGAGCATTGCAAAGTAGGTGGGCCACACTGCTGAACCTCATTCTAGATCTATTGTCAAGGTGAAATTCAGTCGTGACATGAATAGCTAGAAAAGTTACCCATTAGGGGTAAGTTCATTAGAAAACAGGAGTAGAGGGATATATAGCATAACTTGCTCTGACTCTGATATTCATTAGTGTGCAAAAAGAGTATAGCATGCACAGCAAGGGAGCCGAAGGGATGCATGCACAGAGATAAAAGAGGCTCCCTTTCCTGTTCTATTAGTTGTTTTCCCTGCTTTGTCCCTCTTCCGTAGGCACAACTGGCATTTTAAAAGTATACTCCTTTTGCATGCCTCTGAATGTCAAATCGGTGCAAATTGCTGTTTTACCATCTATGTCTTTTTTCTGACTCATGTCTTTTAAGTCACTCCTTGGTTGCACCTTATGACTTCCATGGGAGCCATACTCTTTTCCCCTGGGCTGTACTGGCCCAAAAACCTCTCGCTGACAGGGGCCAACAGCAGCAGCTCAGGGAAGAACACAAGGGCAGGGCAAATACAGAGGGAGGCATCTCTAGTTCCCCCTTCTCACTTCTGATGATCAGAACTTAACTTCCACAAGTCTCAGGTTGCCCAACGGTGGGGATATTATGTTTAATAGACCTTGATGAATCTTTCTTCCATTAATTTATCCAACCAACTCTTCAACCCACTTATCTTTTTCATACCTAAAACGTTGTGGGGTAATGAGTTCCACAGCTGAAGTATGATTCTTGTGAAAAAAGCATTTCCTCATGCTTGTTTTAAGCCATATCTCAATTATTTACAATTACAAGTCCGTAAGTCTCTCGCAAAGTTTCCACCAGGTCATTTCTCCAATGAGCAGAGGGCATCCAGCACACTGAGCCCCTGGATGTGGAACAAGCACCGTGGCTGGATGCTGGAGCCCACCAGCTTCCTGCTGCCCTCTGCCATTCTGACTTCAGCCGCCGCATTTCAGAGCGTCCCCAAGGGAGGGAAGGGGGCAGTCCTCCACGAGCAGGAATTGCACATAGGAGTCAGTACATCCTTTAGCTACAGAGACTTTCTAAGGGTTGTTCAGCGGTTTCGTGCAGCAGTGAACGTCTGTGTGAATGTGGTGCCTCAAAGCCCTGTCTCCCCGCTGCCGGCCACCAGCTCCCGGGCAGCAGCCGGTGCGGGGATCTTTGCAGGGCAGCTGAAGGAGAGAGCTCTCTGGACTGTACAAGCGAGCGAGGGCAGATCCACGGGCAGAGCATGTACAGCGGGATCCCTCCGGACACCGAATCCCCCGCAATGACCTCAAACCCCTTTTTCCATGAAAAGGCAGGGGGGAGGGAAGGGGAACAGAGGAGAAAGGAAAAGATAAGCTGCACTACTATACAAAGAATGTGACCAGGAAAAAATGAAAGCTTATTAAAAGCTGTAATTAAAGTTGTACACTTGTGTAATCAAAGTCAGTAACAAGGAGACTCCAGTTGATCAAAGATTAACAGCTCTTTCCACAAACACTTGAGCTTCCACAGAGCTATGTCAGATTCCCCCTATATTAAGCCAGGGATGCTCACTAACTCCAAGGAGTTTACTGGAAGGAAGAGCACAGCTGTGTGACAACAAACTGCCACCACTGCATGTGTTTTCTTTATGCTAAAAATTACTCCAGCCATTGGAATATGCACACCACAAAGCATCCGTATTAACAAAAACAATACGTCTCAGCAATCCAGATATAGGATCTGGCTGGACATGACCTCAGTTTCCACCTTCTTCTAAGACTGAAAATAACTACGAATGTTAGAATGTTAAATATTTGGCTTTAAATGACACTGTCAAGTAGGGTGTAAGATTAAATTTCAGATTTGTCTAAGAGGGAGAAAAGGATTTTTGAGATCCTAATGGCAGAGAAGCTACCAAGTTAATGGGTCAAATTCACTCTTGACACAATCTTGTAGTATAGCTGTTTCATTACATTTATTTTAAAGATTTTAAATATGCATCTTTTGCCTTGAAGAAAAATAATAATTTAGGAGAAGCATTTAGTCACCTCCATACTTTAAGAAAGCTTGCCTTGGCTCCACTACAGCAAGCATGATCAAAAACCCCAGCCCCTAAGTATTCACTGGAAAGGTATTCAGATACTGGGACCCTGAGGACTTGCCCTGACTTCTATTATAAATGGAATTTTAAAAAGTGACAAATAATCAAATATAGGAAAGTAAAGAAACAATATTTCTTTATGACAGTCATATCTCAGTGGAAAACAGCTTCCCTGCAATTACTTTTGGGTAGTTGGCTGTTTTGTTTTACTATTAGTCTTCACTGGAGTGACTCTGACTTGTTCCAAATTTCAGTTAGCTTTTTTTAAGGAACTTTAAACTCAGAGATTTTTTTTTCTTTGTTTTCAGTGCTACATATCTAAACACAGCGTATTTTATCTTATGCAGGAAAACCAGAAAATATTATTAGAATCGGGGCAAAAAAGAGAAAGTACGGTCCTATTGTGCTCATCACTATGGAGTCATGGAGGTGGGACAAATCCCAGCCCCCTCCCAGGAGGTTTACAATGGAGCTGGAGAACAGACAAGGGTGGGAATAAGACTGGAGAACACATGAGCTCAAATGAAACTCAAACAGATCAGCTGAGTTTGAACAAGCGAGATAGACAAAGACAAAAAAATAAACGGACAACATTAATAGTAAAAAGTGTATCATATGTCAGAAAGATTAATTATCTGATGTTACATGCTTCATAGTTTTCCCAAGCTGTGTTGCTATGGAAGACTTACACTTCATCTCCTGAAAAAATATCTGTAAAAACTATGGGGAATTTCTGCATTATTTTTATGAAAAGTATGTATGAGTCAGTGCTGTGCTGTGACTGACTGCAAGGGTCGATTCTTCCCTTTGGACACGGGAGTGAAAGGTCACACAGACTTGTCTAGATTGATATTAATGACACAAAATCATCAGCATATGCGTAGATTTCAAGGATGCTGGGGAAAAAAAATCAAGGAGCAGACACGAACAACCGCTGGCCAAGGAAGGCAAATCATATTGAAAGCAGCACAACTGGAAATACAGAATTAAGTTGTCAGCACACTGTGAAAAGCACACAGCCCCTCAGTGCAGGGCCACAGGTGAAATCCCAGATGCTTGGGACAGGCGGGCCGGTGACGCTGCTGGCATACGCACACGCTTTGCATTTACATTCCAGCCTGAGGACATTAAAATAACCCGGTTCTGGCTGACTAATAAAAGCTCCCTGGCTTGGAAAAGAACAACCTATGCTATTACAATCTTCTGCAAGACTGCATAGGAGGGGTATATGTCTAGTAGGAGTTAGGGGCTCTTTTTTGGTGAAAAAGGGTGGGACTGAAACTAAACATTAGGCTCGGAGCAGCAGAAGCGCAGCGTGAATGGGGAGGTGAGCACTCTGAAAGCACCACCAAGCCCATGAGTGCTGGGACAGTGATGTGAGGTTGGTGCAATTCTATGCAGCCTTGCAGGTAGTCACTGGCATGAGAGCGTGTGCCAGGATGGAGGATCAGACCCTGTGACTTTCATGAGGTCACTGTCCTTTTAAGCATTAAGAAACTGAGGTTTTCTATCATGGAATCAGGACAGCTAATAACAAAGTCAGAGAAGAACAACCCTTCCCGTCTCTCAACCTTTGCCTGCCTGCTCTAACTAGACCATAAGATTTCTGAGCAGACTCCGACTTACTACTTTTCTGTACAGTACCTAGTGCCATGACTCCTCTGTCCAGGCATGCCTTAAACGAAAAAAAACAACAAGAACTGGCCTGGCTTATAAGCCCGTAAGTTAGCAACAAGGACCAAGAGCCTGGCTTCACTCCAGCTGCTTCAGGACGTTTGTTTCTCTGCTGACAAGGGATCCTGACGGGCCCTGAAAGCAGCAGAGCAGCTATCCACCACTACTTTCCAGCTAATCCTGCAAAGTCCCAGCTATTCGAGTGCGCTACACCTTTTACTAAAGCTACGAAACGGGCAGAACCTAGTGCACCCCTCCTGCAGCGCCTATCACATTTCAGGTTAGGATCCAGAGAAGGAGAGCACTCACTGAAGACATATAACCAGCCAAGCTCAACCATGATCACAGGTCCACATCACCCCTGGAAAACTTGTATAACAAAGAACCAGTCCTCCTTAAGTGCAGCTCTTAAATTTCCACAAGATCCTTTGAGTATGAATCCAGATTATCTCCAGCTCCTGAGGCCAGGCCCCTTTCTAGTCATTTCCCTCTAAAACCATGCTTACTACATGACTAGGCAAGTAAAAAGGTGATAGCACAGAAAGAAATGACTAATCATGTAACAGAAAGCAACAGACTTTTCCTTCTGAAGTTTGCAATGGTCCCCAGCCATGATCAAAAATATGGGACTTGCTCTGCTCAAGACCATGGAGTTTTCATTTACTATACTTTTAGCCTCTAGTCTTATATTTTAGATCATTTGATACTGTGAGGAACACTGAGGACAACTGAAAAAGACATTTTAAATCTGAAATTGTTCTTCAGCAGCACTGCCATCCAGTTTCAAACTGGGCAAGATCTGAGAAGTGGTGGAAAACAAGTGATACAACGCGGCCTCAGAAAATACTCTGCACTCTCCTTTTGGAGACATTCATGAACAAGTCTGGAAATGAAGCATCAGTGGGGTCTTGGGCCTTCTCACAAAGATGGACAGAGACTAAGAAATCATGCAGACACTACCTGAGCTATCAGCTGCCTGCAACACTGCAGACCAAGTGGTACAGCTTGACCAACCGCATGTCTTGGCAAGTGCTGAGAGAACGGCACTGAGCTGGCTACACTCGTTCCTTTCCAGCAGATCCCGGGAGGGCCCTGACAGTCAGCTGCTCCTTCTCTCCATGAGCCTTGACATGAAGAATGCCACAGGGCTCAATTCTTCCACCACTTCTATTTAATATCTATGCAAAACCTCCAGGGAATATGGTGAAGTATATGGGTAGCAATGCCAGCCATTACGTTGATGACATGCAGCTTTATGTATCTTTTCCCCCTTCATGCAGACAGCACTCTCCTAAATCTCTCAGTGTTGAAAGCAAAGGTAGCATGGCTGGCAGAGGCTGAAGTCAGAAGAGATAGTAGTGAGGCTGGCTGGAAGTGGGAAACGTTACAAACTATGAGCTAACGTTGTTTATGATTCAAAGACAGACACTAATGTGGACAATCTAATAGACACAATCATCAAAAGGGCCTTCCTCTCTCTCTCCCTTTCTCTCCAGTCAGCATAATTCTCTTTTCAAGCAGTGCTCATGAGTGTTTTTCACATCTGGGCTGGCCTACTATGACTCTCTACCTTAGACTAGATAAGCAACGAAGACAGAGCTAGTTGCAAAACTGTGGTGCCTACCCTATCACAAAGCAAGCCAAAGAGATCGGTAGTCCCCCGTCTGTCCTCATGCCTTTTCCTCGTACACTCTGAGACACTGCTGGTTTTCACAAAGGGCACAGTGGGCTTGAACAGCTGCTTCTCCTTTCTAGACCCAGAACAGCAGATGCAACTGGAAACTTGTGCTTAACAGAGCCCAGTATCACCAGACTCCTGCAGCGCCTTCGGACAGCAGACCCGCAGCTCCAGAGCATCTTCCCGGAAGAGATAAAGTATTCTGCTCTGCTCATCATCACATTACATTGCAAGATGCTAACACAACATTCATCAAAAGATCCAAGCAAAAGAAAATATGAGATATTCAAGAGTATCAGACCACTATTAAGCATTAAACAACAAAGGACTGGCTGGGCCCCTCCTTTGGCTGTACTCTCTGGAACTTTGAGTCTGTAGGCAGCTCCTAAATGCTACAATCATGCACCCTTTGCAGCTGCAGAGAGGTAGGATACTAAGACTCAACAGAAATACAGAATGGCTTTCCTGACATTAGGTGAAGCGTAACAGATTGCTCAAAATCCTACCCAAACTCCAAGGGCAAGCCAGAAGGTGCAGGAATGTGCAGATTCAATTTTCTCATAATGGTCAGTTGCATCTATCCCTGCATGACATCTTCTAATGATGTAAGGGGTGTGAACATGAGCAAAGGCAAAACAGGATTTCCAGATGGGCTACAGAATGACTCAAACTTTCTGGGCTTTCAGTTTTTTAACATAAAATTGGCAGCTTTGTAAAGACCCACAAACACACGTCTATCCTAGACTCTCCAAGAGCCGGAGTCATTGAGACATCTATTTCATTTCTATACATATTGAATAATTTCACCTGATGACAAAAAGAGGCCTGTATACCTTTCCCCAGCATGGGAGTCAGAAAGAAAAAATGGCTAGAGTAGTAGAGAGAGTACACAAATCAGACCAAAAAGCAGTATACAGTTGCAAGCAGAGACAGTGTTGCTGGAGCAGAATGATCGAAGGGTAAATGAAAAGAAAGATTTGCAAGGAGAGTTAATGCCTTTCATTGGAAGAACTCATACAGCTGGGTCAAAACAGACAAGCTTTCAAGCATTTATTCAAAAGAACTCTGCCAGGTGCATAGACTGTATGTGGTGCAAGAGATTAGGAGCCATCAGAGAGCTGATGACAAGTTCCTGAGTCAGCATTGGCACAGCCCAGATGTTACAGCAGTCAAGGAGATGCCCTGAGCAAGTTGAATCCTAGATCAGTGAAAGAGCAATGTGAGATTTTCCAGCATCCTCCTCCAAGCACCCAGCACTAGCCAATCCCCCACATGTAGAAGGGCAAAGGAATCCCCTTTTGCCAGGTATTTATCAGCAGACTTCCCCTGGTGGGTTGGAAATCCCTACTGGCTATTTGTGGCCAGAATCGACAGGCTTCTCACTGCTTGAATCATGGTGTGATGCTGAATCATAACAGAGAACTCGGCCTCATAGAGTGAGCTAAATTCACTACTCTGAAAACAGTCTTAGACTGTAATTTAATCCAGTGTGTAACTACAGGTATCATCTCATGCAAAAAATCTTGCTCTGAAGAAAAATGACAAAAGGTAGGCATAGCTTACAATCTGGGGAAAATTGATCTTATTAGCCCCATCCTCACAAGTACTGTGGAAGTATGAGAGCTCTGCCAGCATTTCCATTTAAAGAAAAGAAACAGCAGCACAAGTTAATACTGCCAAGAAGAGCGTGGTACATCAGGGTATTTCGCTGACAGCAGCCTGCAAGCGAAATGTGACTTTCAGGGTCAAGAGCTGCTGCCATCTTTGTGCAGGAAGAAGGACCAGAGCTGGAGGTGTTCCTCTTCCCGCAGCTGCGCATGGCCCCCCACAAGGGGCACAAGCCCCTTCCCAGCTCTCAAAACCAAAAAGGTGGAATCACTATGCCCACCTTACTCAGCAGTTAACATACAGAGTTGTTGGCTAGATACAACAGGTATCTGTGTATGGTACCAGATGATGTGTGCTTAGATAAGGTATTTCAGAAGATTAATTTCTCTGTCCCATTCAAATATACTGGACTGTGAACAATTATACTATGGTGCTTCTGGTAATTTGTCCACTTCTCCTCTTACTTTTCCTCCATTTCCACGGAGAGGTAACAGCAGCAGTTTCCATGCCACACACCAGTCTATCTAAGGTGTTTCCACAGACAGACATTGCATACAATCTCTATTAGACTCAGCACAGTGACCAATTAGGTTAATCTCAGAGGCAGACTCCTTGGGGATATCTCAGAGCATCTATTCTTTCTCAGGCCAGGGTTTCTGTTTTAAAGAGATGCAGCATCATCCAATTAAATGAACAACAGGTGTGAAAGGTAATAACCTAGACCTCTTTTGTATCTGAAGACAGCAGTCAGAATTCAGCTTGGTCCTAACCTCCCCCAAAAGGTCAAAAATTCTCTCCAATTACTAAAGGAATGAACTAATGAAAACTTCAGCAACAATATTAGATTGGACATGACAACATCCAAGAGATTTTTTTATATCTATTTTTAAAGAAGCATCTCAAGCTGCTGGGGCTTGGGGTCACCAGAAGTCTGTTTGGCTTAGTGCAATCATAGCCTTAGGGGCCAGATGTAGTCAAAGACAAAGTCTATCCATTCAACTCCCTCGGTCCTGATTTCCCCACAGTGGACCTATCTTTCACATTCTTACATCCAGGAGAAAGGTAGATTAGTAAAAAACATAATCTATCACCCGAGCTGGCACCAGGAAGCCAACAAACCAGAGTTCTACAAATGACTCTGCTGTGACTTCCTTTGTAGTTTTAACAGTTCCCCCGCAGAACACGGGTAACATCCTACACGTACCTCACTAATAAATCGCGTGCATTACTTTAGGCACTGTCTATACTAAAAGATGCTCAGATCATAAACAGACATCCTCTCCTAGCTCTAGCTGTGCTGGCTAAAAATATCACCCGTTCCCTCCTACCCTGCTGCTTTTCACTGCTCGTCTCCTACAGCTCACTGCTCCCGCACCTCCCGCCAGTAGCAGTACTTGCGTGAGAGCTCCCTGATCTACTTCAGGCAAGGCCGTTTGATCTGTTTGAGCAAACCCAGCCGACATTGCCTGGAGGAGCTGAGGGCGAGCTCACAAAACCCCTTCTGCCACCAGAGGTAGTCTCCAGCAGTACAACCAGCTTGGGTTAGTCTTCAAGTAGCACACTTGTTTGTTTGCACTGGGAAAAAGCCTGTCCGCATCATCAGCGGCAACAGCTATGTCACCCAGCCAGCACAGCCCTCTCGGGAGACACAGCATGTACAAATGGAAGAAGTTTTTCCTTACCACCACAGTTACATCATCAGCCCAAATGACATCAGCTAAGCTGACAAGAGCATTTCTTTTCATGTGTCTCTATGTATTTCATCTTTCATGAAGCCAAGCATCTCCATCAGATCTCAACAGGCAGTGAGATGCCAGGAAAGAGCATGAGGGTTTTGCATGTTTTTAGCCATGTCAGAGTCGCAACTCTCCAAGTTCTACAGCACGGTACTGGTCTGAATGACCTCTGTTAGCCCTCTTGGAAGTGCCCAGGCTGGAATTTCCTTGTGCAGTTATTTAATAGACAAATATACAGTGCCATTTAATCCAGATGGCAGAATTTAGAAGAGACTGAAATAAACATGCAAGTAGAAGAGTAGTAGAAATGTTCCTAAATGGCAGGCAAGCTTCCCCACCACACAGAACTGTAATTACATTAATATTTCAGGTACTTCCTGTCCTTTGACTAGAAAGAGTTAGTGAGGTCACATTTTTCTGCTGACTTGCCTCTTTTAAAGGAACCTTCTATCTCCTGCTGCAAAGGAAATCCCGCTACAGGAAACAATCCATTTTGCTCAGGTGAAAATGATCACACAAGTAGCAAAGTAGAGATTTATATAGATCTAAATAAAACCACATAATTATTAGCGTTTACTTTGCCTCTGAAGTCAGCCTTGGGGAAAAAATCAGCTATAGCCAATACTTTAAAGATAAAATTACTAATCTTGAATGGGTAGCACTTTCAGTTCCTTAGTCACAATACGTATGAGAAATAGAATACACATGTAAGAAAACACAAAAATCTGCTCTACCCAGTCAATAATTATTAACCACACAAAACACTTACAGTGGGAAATCATATTTTCTGTTCTCTACAAAGTCATCTTAAGCTTAGATAATTAAGGTTATGTTTCTTTGAGTTATTATTTCTCTTGAATACACAGGAACAATCATTCTGTTACTTGTATAAATCCACTGACCTCAACAGACGTACAGCAGGGATATACTTGACTCATGCTATATAGGGGAATTCCCAAGAGGACTGTGAATTAGATTTCCTTTTCTCACCTCCTTCCCCCAGTTCTACCCGCAAATGGAAGTAGGGCAGATTACGGGCATTCCTCTGCTGAAGTATCATTATTACTCCTCAAAAAGGAACAGTAGAAGTTAGAAGTAAGAGGTGAAATAGATGCACTGTGTCCTCCAACACATCATCTCACAGTTCCCTCAGCATAAAGAATGCCCTGTTTTGAGAGCACTCTTGAACTAACTCAAAGGTCTAGGCACAGGATCTTCTGCACCTGGAGCACATCCCATGGGAGCAGAGAAAAACATCATTGCAAATACACATTGCTTTAACTCTGAGAAGTGATGTTTCAAACACCTGTGCCCTTGTTTCTGTAGATACTTATGCAGCATATAAGAGGAACTGTTTGATAAAGTCAAGAAAAAGCACTTGCCACAACTAGCTTTCAGAAATTCAAATATCTGATGGTTGTTCCCCTATACACCAACTTTCCTTGCATGTGTTTTTCTGCCGGCTTGCCTCCTGTTCTCAGCACCACCATAACTCAAGTATCAGATTGAGGTGGTTATTACCGTAGAACAGTTAAAGCAAATAGAAAAGCCTTGTAATTCACTTAGCAATTAGCAAAGCTTGTAGAAGTGTGTTGCTGCGATTATCACTGCACAATAAAGACCCTCTCTTCTGCTCAGAGAACTTACTCTTTTGGCAAGTTTCACTATTCTTAAAGACTTCAGTTGTTTAACGCATATCCCAATCATGCTAGGGCAGATCTCAGATCCCTCTTTGGCCCTGTGTGTTCACTGAGGTCTTCAAAGACTCATGATGAAACCCTGCCTGTGACCCATCAGGTCCCAGTTCAGCAAAGCACCTTTTTGAGTGTGCAGGTCCCCTTCAATTCAAAGTTAGGCAGATACTTGAATGTCTTGCTGAACAGAGATGGCAGCTGAACAGACAGCACATGCTTCAGTGCACTTTTAGAATGAGGTCTTAGAAGCAGGTACACGTGGGCAAGCCTGTTCAGGTCAGTTTATCATGTTTTCCTAGCTAGAACTAGCCAGAGCTAACACATTACTTCCATTTTCTTTCTGGGATGTAATACACTGCAGTAGTTAAAGCTGTAGGTCACAAAAGTGTAATCTAGGGATCATGAGACAGTCATTAATCAATCAACCAGTGGAAATAGGAGCTGGGTAGATATCATTATCTCTACATTACAGATGAGACACGGAGAGTTTGCATAACAAAGCCATTGAGAAATAGAAGGCACTTTTCTTATTTCCCAGTTTTGCTCCATCTTTTCTTCTGAAATTCATTTTCTCACGCTTCAAGACTTCCCTCCCCAACTGCAATCCAGCAATTTTCTTCATTCAGAGGCAAAGCTGACTCTATGTCATCCCTGAAAGCTAGCTGAAGCTCTGCTCTATAAAAATCAGTTAAAGAAATACAAGAGCAACCTTTCTTTTTTCCAGACATGCTGTAAAAGCTACCTGAACATCATAGTGATAATGACAATGACAAGCAAAGACAATGACTAAACAAGAATTTGGACATGGAACTAAACTGCATACTGAATCTCCACTTGTCTGCACCCCAATTAGTACAGAATGGAGACGAGCATCACAGTGGTCTATAAACAGGACCAGGAAAAGACTGACAAGTAACTGAAGGAAAAGAACCGAGGGAGTCAACTGTCAGAGCAAGGAAAGGTTACAGAAAAAACAAGAGAGAGAGGTTAGCCCATTGCCCTGGAGTAATGGCTAGCCTTTAACACATGGCCTCTGCTCCTGTCAGTATTTCTTCCTGGACAGGTTATCTCAGGAATTTATGCTTTCCAATAATTACCTTTCAGAGGGCTCTCACTTATCTTGCAAGAGGAATCCACCAGTAACCTGACCTGCATTGCTCATGCAATCGCCATCCACCCCCTCTCACCTTTCATCCCATCTCTCAAAGCAAAAGCAAGTGGTTCTTCCCAGACTTCCAGTGCTGCATCAGCAAGGGCTGGTGAAGTTGATAAAAATAAGAGTTTTAATGCTTAATGCTACACAAACACTGATGAGCTTGCGGGCAAAAGCAGTAAAATATTAGCAGCAGGTTAAAATACCTCCTGTAGTAATGTTATATTATCCAGAACTGAAGGATGAATGCTGGTCTTGCACCACCATGAGAAGCATTTTTACCTGAGAGTAAGTTTTATTATTTTATTGCAGCAGACCTCAGAGCCAGTCAGTATTGGTTTTAATAAATTTTGGGACTCGCAGGGCCCTCTATTTAAGCTCTCTTCCTGTTACCCTCCCAATCTACCATTCTTCCACTACGTGAATTGCTTTTCTTCTTGAAATATCAGTGCCAAAGAGAAGCTTTTGCTTTTGGCATTCACTCCAGAGTCATTTCAGATGAACTGGTCCGTCTCTGCTGAAGTATATGTTATATGAAGTTATATGATAACCCCTAGTGGGTTATTACACTCCCATTCATGCTCTGACCAAGGCCCTCCCAGGTTGGCTTTTTGTGTAAGGGACTCCATTACATCCTGTACAAGCTGATGGGCACTGATTTATTCCCAGTACCATGGCTGGGGCAGGGAGAAGGATTCTTATTTTCTATTCTGGATGTAATGAGACATCTCTTCAGTCAGCCAGTAATCATAAGTAAATACTTCATCATGAAGTTCTGACAAAGTATCAGGCCTGACACAAGGAGTAAAAAGTCATATAACATCCCACATGGGAGCCTGTCATCAGTCCAGAAACATATGGTCAGGGCACACGGACCATCAAATCTCTGCAGCGTGGATGTACCTCAAATTGGCTTGCAGCCACTTCTGACAGGTACCCGGAGGAATCTCTCTCTCTCTTTCTCCTACACAGGCCACACAACTAACTTTGGCCTTGGAGAACACCCATGCCTCGCTCTGGCTGCATTATTTTAAAGGAGTCACATATCGCTTTCAGAGCCGTGAGAACTTCGGACCAACGCACATGCTCTCCCTGACATTCCCATACTCCCATCTGAACAGGACTGTACCACAAGAAAGAGTTTGATGTGGGGAGAGCATAAGAGGGGAGGGCAAGAGAAAGCTGCTCTTTCCTCATTAAACTTCAATAGGTGCCTAGGCCCAGCAATGCTGCACTACAGTTTGGATTTATGTTCCCCAATTAACACAATTCACAGCATAAAGTTTTCTCTTTCTGTTTTGAAGGGGGAAGAAGAGGAGAAAAACCACATTCCAAGCATTTGGCACAACAAACTTCCCCAGCTATCCTCTGGGAACAAAAAGAGAGGAAAAAAAAAAGGCTTGTCACCACACAATTTAAAATAACCCATCTTTGCTGGCTCCACTCAGTCTCAGGGGTAGATCCAAGTCTTAGCCCCCACCCATTAGGGCTGAAGGCCCAAAGCACTCGACATTCATCAGGAGAAGCAAAACAGCTCCAAGGCAATGGAAGGGGGAAGGGAAGAGTCCCTCCACTGGCAGGAATTGAGAAGGGAAGAAAATGGAATGATCTGCAAAAATGTCCAACATAAGGAGGGTATGGAAGTCGTCTGCTTCTGAGGACCATCACACACAGATGAATCGTCTTGGTGTAGTTGCTACTAAGCACAAAGCAGGCAGGTAAAATGTCTCCTCTGCCCTCAGCTGGGGGTTCTCCATTGTGGTTAGCTTAGGAACCGCTACTATTTGACAGCAACATGTTGGCTCTATCACATGCACAACAGAATGATTAACTCCTTTCTGTCCAAACATACCCTCTCCCCTCTTCTCCCCAAAGAGAACTGCAAGCCATATGCACTGAGTACTAAAAAATCTCATCATCTTTGGTGAGAGTTATGAAAGAAAAGCCCTTCAGAGATTCTTTCTTTGGTGTTTTTGTGTAACATACACTAAACAGCTACACACTGAATCTTTCTCAGCATAAAGAGAAAGACTAGGAGATAGCACCATGTCACTCAGTGAAACACAGGACATTTTCGCAGAAGTCAGAAAATAATGTAACGTATTGCATAGCTCAACAATGCTCAACTTGAGTTCCTTAAAACATCACATGTGGGTTCTGAAGGAATCTGTAGGCTTAATCAGCACCTCTCTTTGCTCAACAAACAAGAAGGCTTAGCCAATATTTCAAAGCACTTGAGATTGTTCTTTACTCTTTGATGTAGTCAAAGAGGCAGAAAGATGGAGAGATGGGAAGCAACTCCTTCCACCAGCAGTCAGGAAGAAAACACGATTGCAGAGTTCTACAAGCTAATCATGGTGTGATGATCTGACACTGCACTAAGGCATCTGCTCACAGCTTACCATCAATACACAACAATGATGACAAAGCATCAAAGACAGCACAGCACAGCATCAGGCTACCACACCCTGGTGATTGTGTTGCTTCCTCTCAGTCCATGCAAGAACCAAACTTTTCAGGTTTGACTATCACTGATCTATAGTGTTGCTTATACACAGACAGATTTGTAAGCATATACTTACAAATGAATCACTGCCACATGGAGATTCTTGTTTGTAAGGCTGCCATGAATAACTGAATATTTTACTTTGGAGGAGCTATAGGAACTCACGTTTGGTTTTTGAATGCAAAGAATGCCTGGTGTTTATTTGACATTTTATGTGTTTAAATATGATCACTTCCAAGTCATTCTTGTTGCAGAGGCAGTGAAGAGCTGGGGGATCTCTTCCTTTGCTTTCCATGTGACTTCTTGCCAGAAAGAAGTTCAATTATAAGAAAATGATACACTTATATGAATGCTAAGTTAATGGCTCTTTTTCTTATACTCCTTCTTTTTGTCTAGCAAGCCAAAAGACTGAAGGAAGACAGGGAAGTGTAAGTACAGAGCATGCTAAAGGAAAATGAACCTTCAGTATGATAAACAGCTGGCATCTACATCTTCATTCAGCATCATCTTAGATGAAATTCTGTCTGTTCCCACTAAGCAGCTCCTACTCCATTTTACCCTTCATAAGTTTTTCCATCAGCTGATGAGGTTTCTTAATTTTGCCTGGTGCATCCAAAAGTGGAGAAACAGCTGGAAACTGCTGCAGCATCTGGCAGGCATCTGTGGCAAAAATTCCTAGAGGATTTGAGGTGATAGCAGGTATGGTTATAATTTACTATAGGCTGACATGGTTTTGAGGTTGTTTTTAATATCCAAAATCTAACACTTTTCAGAATCTTTATGCTGTATGCTTTTGCTTAGATTTGTTTGCTTATCTGTTTTCTATTAATTCTACCTACATAAAAGAGAAAATCTTGATAAAATACTGGAGAAGAATCCCAGAACATGTGGTTCTGCAGAAAGAAGAGGACCAAGTTCTAGCAATACCCACTTTTTAGAGAGTTGTTAGTTTTCCGCAAATGGCAGTAAAAATATAGTACTTTGTTTCTGCAATTATCTGCTTCCTTTAGGATTGTATGTTCTGTAGTCACTTGAAGAACATGTTTATGTTATGTCCTGAAGAACCAAACTGGCTACTGTAGTAATATCTTTCCAAGTGATTGCAACTGTCAATACATTTGGGTACAGCAACAGCACAGAAAAAAATGTGGAAGCAGAAAAAATACAACTTGATTTTCTAAAACATTTAATATTGCAGCAACAGGTAAATTACAACAAATTACATTTTAACTTCAGTCTGGGCTTAAGGCCTGAATCTGAACTTCAGAAACATTATTTCCCCATGCGATGGTACACTTGGTTGCCATTAAAGCTTGCATAGACTGAGCACTTCATTCTGATTTCTCCTAGTATTTTACACTCACTTTACTAAGGCAAAAAGACTGCACAAGATGGAAGAAGAATGAGGCCACAGCTTCAGTGTTGGTATTTGCCTATGTACCGAGGGATTTGTTCAAAGACTGTTGGGTTGAAAAGACAGGTGTCAATCCAAATCAGTCCAATGGGGGAACTGTTAATCATGGCTCCCACTGAACAAAACAGCAATACCATTGGGAATGACAAATTTGAATAAGGAAGGAAAGATGGCAAGGAAAGAGTGAAAAGGGAGCGGTAAATGGAACAGCACACAGCAGGGACTGTAAGTCTTTGAACAACAAAGGACTGGAAATTACAAACTGAAAGATGGAGCCCAATCTCCAGCAACCGCAGAAAATAATGTACAAGGTATTTAGCACATAGAGATCCACAAAAAACTGGGTACAAATTCTCAGTATTCTAAAAACCCTTAAGATCTATAATAAAAAAAGATCAGGCCTCTCAAGTACTATAGTCTGCCCCAGAAAGAGAAAAAAGGCATCACCAGTGTTTTAGGCCATGCACAATTCCAAGGGATTCGTGGGATGAATGTGCTTAAATGGTCCCAGGAAGTGATCCATATCCCATGCTACAGAGAAAGGCAAAGGAGGAGACCAAGACAACAGTTGACAAGCATCTCTAGGACTGTGGACTCCTCCTATCCATCCTCCTTTTCATATCACAATGCATACAAGGGATGATCAGACCTCAAAACTGAATATAAAGGCACATTCCAAGTGCTAGAGCTGAAACATCATGGTAGAGGGAAGCAGGAAAAGTGAGGTCAGGCACAACTCCACATCTCCCCAGATTCGAGAGATTCACAATGTAGTATTTGACTGAAACTTTACCAATAAGTTCCAACTTAAACTCGAGATTCAGGCACATCTCTTATTTTAACTGGAAAAAGAGCCAGGAAGCAGATGAAGTCCAAGTTCAAGAAGCTTAACCCCAGATTTATGGTAGAGAAGTCTTTTTTATCCTGATATTCCCATCTTTCTTTCTGTATTCCAGCTACCACCTGCACCTGGTACTTACAGTATTTCCAAATCAAACCACTCAAAAAATCACGAGTTGGGTCCTGTTTCTGAACTGGTAGATTATTTTAGATGTAGATATTTCTCCAGCCAGCAGAGCCAGAGATGTCAGCTATAAAACTGAAATTTTCATGCAGTCCCTGGCTTCTAGGAGCTGGAGTTGCTAAGAAAGTAACAGATTTTGAAAGCATTAACAAAATCACTGTCAAATGCCTAGAGAATAAACACAGAATTATATTAGTGTGTTAGTCCCCAACACACAATCTTAGCAAAAGTTGGCAATTTGAGTTCAGTGAAACCTCTTTCTCCACCAGCTAGGTCTCCCTTAATTAAACAAACTCTAAATACAGCCTGTTTCTCTCTTGTGAAGAAAATGCTTTTCTGGAAGAGGGCTGACTCAGTTCCTGTGTACTTCAGAGTACTTTTGACTTCCATCAGTAGAAAAGGAGAATCAGGACACTTTGTACTGTTCTTCCTATAGCTCTATAACAACAGAAGACATTTTAGAGGGACTGACAAGACTTTAAAAAGAGCGCATTGAAGGAGACAGTTTAGACTACTAAAATTAAAGTAATTAATCAATCCAAAGGTAATTCTCATCATTTAGCCTGTTTGTTAACTGTTTTGCCTTCCTAGGTTTGACCATGAAACTTAACAGTTTGCAATCTGTTGCAGCCGCTGGAGCTTGATTCTGTCTTGAATAAAGCAGAAAAACAAACCATAGGCAGAGACTGAAGCAGCACCAGGAATCCTTCCTGTCCCCACTTTTATTCAGCCAGCATGCCCCAAAACTGGCTGATGAAGTGGAAGTGTCAAGACACAACAGAAGCCACATCCCACTAACCCTCCAATGATTTCCCAATTAGCTGTAAAGTTAAAACGGGAAATAAAAATGGCTATCCCTTTCTTGAACAAAAATGGGTCCTCAATTTAGAACACAAACATATCTTTGATTTGCCTTCTCCCTTTCTTGAAATCTCCGAGGGAGAGGGTCTGAAAATGTGAGTCACCCTTCATTGTAAATCTAAGTTTTCCCAATTCTACCCCACTGAAAATCCATTGAATACCACAGGGCTAAACAAGGATGGACTTCGTCCTACCTTTCTGCTACAGATAGCATTTTTCTGTCACTAAGGGAATAAAATAATCATAAGAGCATAATGATAGCATGTGTTTTGCTAGCTGCTGTTCTTCACGTGGGGTAATCACTGGCAATTCTCGGATTTAATCTCTCCCCTTCCCCAACCATGCAGTTGATTACCGCTCTCATTCCCAGTTAAAAATCCTTGATCAGTGTAAGGCACATAAAAGAGTCTCTGACCCCAGCTAAGGGAACAACAAGAGATGACATTTGGTTCTTTGAGAGAGGAGTAGATGAAAAGGAAAAATGACAGCTGGAGTCAGGAGGAGCTAGTTAGTGGATTGCAGGCCCAGGAGGGTGCAGGGTGGGGGCCCATGAAAGAGAAACAAGAAGAGACTGCAGCCAGACTGTTCCCTCTCCTTCCCTAGGTCTCCTTTGAGTCAGTAAGAATGACTGCAGCAGATGTCAGGACCCATGGGGATCACTCCTTTGGCTTTCTTATTTCTTCAAAAAAAGGTAACCTAGAAAATAGAAGAAATACTGGAGAAAAAAGAAAAATGAACCAATATCTCTGCTTTGACATGTGGGAATGAATACAAAGGTGAGCGCCAACTTGTAATGACCTGTGGTATGTAAATATGCTTAAGCCAGCGGGAGGAATTTTTCTGGGTCTGGTCCAACAGGGGCAATCATTTACAGGATTTGACTGGGATTAACCTGTGGTTTCCACTTCAGGATACAGAGGAGAAATACAATAAGCAAGCACAAGGCAGTTGCGAAGAGCATCCCTGTGCTCCTCCAACACACACGACACAGCCAGAGCTGGCTTGCAAACACACCTGGCAAGCGCCTCTCAGTTCTGGGAACATCCCCAGAAAGCAATCGGTACGCGTGCGCGTGCACGGACGTGCGTGTGCTCACACGTGGGTGCGTTTCTCAGCATGCTGCACCGAACACACGAGATTTCATCCATTTCTAAAACATCAAATCTCATTCAGCATTACTCAGGACACCAGACATAAACCAACAAATTTTAGTCAAAGGCATTTTAGGCCAGATTCACTGTCACTGGTGTAATTCCCTTGAAGTCCACGGAATTACACCAGGGAGAAAGAGGTTGGCTGTTTAATATTTGCAGCTTGCCAAATTGTGCATCTGTGTTGGTTCTTTTGTTTTGGAGACACAGTTCTACAAATTATCATTATGAAAGAGATTAATTTTTGTTTTAAAAAGATCATATTTTCAGGGCACAGGAAGAAGTCCAATTCCATCCACCAAGTCCCTTTTCCTCCATTCCACACACCCATAGATGGACACTACATTTCTTCAGGTTTGCAAATCTTCAAAGGTGTACCGGGGCATTGATGATTTTGAAGGCTTCGCACCAGAAGTCATTTCCTGTGGCAGAACAACCTAGCAATGACAGCGTTGGATGAACCTTCCTATCTTTCCAAGATTCATATAAGGCGTTTTAAAAGAGACATTCAAGTGGAAACTGTGTGTTTTGGCTTTGTGCATTAGGAGCAAGAGGAAGCCCAGGGACTGCAGAAGAGGAGACAGAGTTCTGACATCTGAACACGCTTTTGTCCACTTTTATAGGGGGGAAGCTGCATGTACTTGAAGCACACTCGTTGCTAGTAGAGGAGTTTTAATCCAAATTCTTCCAAAATCTGTAATTCCCTCCTTTATAACAATAGGTTTTAAAAATGCAATAGTTTGGAGGTTTCCCATTTTATCATTCTGGTAAACCCGCATTCAAAGAGGAGGAAGTTGTATGAAGTCGTGAAAAATAAAAAACCACCCCACTACTGTTTTGCTTTGATGGGCTAGTCAGGAACCATCTTTCCAGACCACTTGTTTGACTCAAAGGCAAAAAGTAGTTTACAGTGAAATAAACAGCAGCTAATCAAGATGAACCTATTTGCTTATACAGCCTTACTGGCTAAAACACAGCACCAGCCCTGAATATTATTTCTCTTGGAGGTGGCAATAATAGAAAGTAAGCAACTGATTACACAGCTTCTCCACCAATTATGAACCAACATTTATCTCCTGTGTACAACAGAGATTTAACCGGGCTCTTCAGCCTTTCCTTAATTTCTCAAGCACCCAGTAATATACTCAGCACCTTGTCTAGCGAACACAAGCAAAGCCCCAGCACCAAAAACACTTTACAACACTCAACAGCAGTCTCCCACAACTGCACCTGGAGGGCAAAGACGAATGCTGTTACAGAAAAACGTGTGAGCACTCAGAGTCACGGACTGTGTTAGTACATGTTTATGCGGTGCCTTGTGCAGCAGGGCCCAAATGCAGAGTGGAGCCCCTGGGCACAGGGTAGGTTTTTTCTTCATTCTGAATTTAGGCAAAATCATGCAAGATCATATAAGAGACTCAACTGATAAAGTTTGGGAAAGAATCATTTATCTGCTTTCTCTGTAAGTACCAATAGCTCATTTCTTGGGTTTCATGTTACTTTCATCTGAAAGGCAAACCTGCTATGATGGGAATGAACTCAGCCAAAACCAAAAAACAGGGCAC
Organism: Calonectris borealis; assembly: GCF_964195595.1. Taxonomy (NCBI): domain Eukaryota; kingdom Metazoa; phylum Chordata; class Aves; order Procellariiformes; family Procellariidae; genus Calonectris; species Calonectris borealis. The sequence continues at coordinate 40,920,929 of NC_134316.1, forward strand.
CAGTGTAACTGGAAAAAGAGACCAACAGTCTGAGAAGGGGAAGTGCTCCGCATTCACCATGGGAAGGAAAAAAAAAAAAAAATAAAAAAGGAAAGACAAGGAAGAACACTAATTAAAGACACAGTGTGGATGCAGGAGAACACACAGAGATCCCCCCCACCCCACCCCTGCCATCCCTATGACAGTGCTGCTTTGTGGAACAGAACAATGGGTACATTATACTAACCTATAATTATCCCGAGAAGAATGATAGCAAAGTCAAGGCATTACATGAACATTGGAATATTGGATACAATCCCATAAGAAGCAAGGGGGTGGAGGAGGAGCTTTAAAAAGAGATTGAAACCTTCCCAGCACAGAACATCAAAGAGGAAATTTCATGTTCTCTTCACATTTATTTGGGTTTTTCTTTTATTTGATGTGATGATTTAAACACAATTCCCTTTTTCCTGCATTTCTTGGCTTCTTTATGCTGCAATTGGTTCCAGCACTGTAACATCCTCCTTCGACAGCATGGTGGATTTGGCACAAGCAGGAGCTCAGCCCAGTGCATGACTGCACCATGTGTATAAGCAGTGGGAGACAAAGGTGGATGGAGACGTACTCCAGCGCTGGACAAAGAAAAGCAAAGGGCTGGTGATTCAGTGAATGCATAATCAAGTGTTACCACGACACAGGGCACGCAGGCACTCAATACCTGCACTCTCATTCCAATCAGATAGCAGGTACTGAAATACAGGAAGCTGTGAGGCACAACTCTACACCTGCTTAAAACATGCCGCTTGCATTTGTAGTGTTATGCAATGTTGGGGAAATACTGGAAGAAAGATTTGGAGTTGTGGTTTTTTGCTTCTTCTGTTTGTTTTTAAGAGATGGTATGTTGCACTAGACACTGCTTTTGTCCCACAGTAACAAAAAGGAGTGGAGTAGCCTATCAATTCTGCAAAATCTGAATGTTCCTCCTTGATTTTTTTTTTTTTAATGGAGTAGGTAACTATGACAACCTGGTGTAAGCAATGGTATTGCTTGGTCCACAGAATGGGCCAGGTAGGAGTATGCAAAAAAGCAGACTAACTAAGCACTTCTTCCTTTGCTCATTCTAGGTGGACTTTGCTCCTTCCTGTAGACATGACTGATTGAGCCCCTTTTCTTCCACGGAGACTATCCAACCACTCCAGCACACTATGTCTCCAAGTGATGAGCAAAGATTTAAAAAAACTCCTAACAAAACAAAGATCAGCCCTTATGGGATGTTGCCATGTCACTTTTGTACAGCTGTGCTCAAGCCTGTGTGTTTCTAGCAAAGCCTCCCTGCCTGCAGTGTGGTCAGACATGCTTCCTCTGAGCTACAAGCTGGTTGTGCTCTGTAGCTAGGAAATGCCAATGTGTGGAGTTATTAAAGGTATTTACAGCCCAGCAGCGACGGGCTATGTTGCAGGCCAGCACTTGGAGCGCTGTTCCCTAATGGGATTCAGACCTGATCCAGTGTTCAAAGTTGGAAAGGGAATCCAGGAGCCCCTGCTGTACACCCAGTTGGTAGCATTTAACCTCTGCGGGAGAGCTCGGGGCTGCTGCTACGTTCGTGTAGGCCCAGAGACCACTGTTACAGGCTGGGGCGTGTGCTGAACTTAGCAGGAAACGCGTGGCACTGCTGAGCGCAGGAAATGATCAGTAATATCTCACCTTTGTGAGAGAAGGAATCCAGGTTCCTGCGGAGCTCAAAAGGCAAAGGGAGCTGGAAGGGACTGCTTTGCATGGAGGCAAAAGTTCAATTTGCCCTGTTCAAGGGAGGAGCTCCCAGGCTGGAAACAATTTGGGACTGGGCCACTGGCTCTGAAGAAGTGAGGTACTGCCCATCAGCTGTGTGACCATCAGCACTCTGCCTTTGCAATCACGTAGCAGCTCCTGAGCCAGCCTGCTGCAAGGTCCTGTGACGGGAAGGTGAGAGCAGGGCTCTGCCTGAAGCCGGCAGGCAGCCAGAAAGCAGCTTTTGCACACCAGAAGCCTGCAGTATGGTAACTTTGGGAAAAGAAAGCAGAGGTACGCATTTTCTCTGCATGTATACCCACTCGCAGCCCTGCCTGCAGCCACAGCCAAAAAGTCAGATTCCATGCTCAAGAAAATAGGAGATTATTAAGCATTCCCCCACTCATTTTGCTAATGGGTCCCTAGTCCCCTCTCATTTTTGGCTGGCCCAAACCAGCAGGGAGGGGAATAGAAAGGATATGACACATTCCTGTGCTCCGTCATGCCTCCTCGCACCAAACAGACAAAAAGACAGGAACATCTGCAAGAGAGATAAGCAGCTGTCTGGCTCCATTCAGCAGCATGGGGGCCTCTCTGTTCTCGCTAACAGGTGTTAATACAGACAGTGACCAAGAAGCACTCTCAGTTGCACCAGGTTAAAAAGAAAAAAATCAGCATAACTCCACTGACTCGGGAAGCATGGTTCCTGATGTCATACTCCTGGAATTGTGAGCAGAATCCGGCACACAGGCAATTACAGAAGTAAGTTAGAGGAGACGGGAATCATCCAAGAGAGCCAAAACAAGAGGGCATAAATACAGCTTATTTCCAGAGAATGCTGGATAGGGCTGTGTTGACCCTTTTTTTTACTCTAGAACAGATAACCTCAATAATAACAACCATTTTTATTTGGACACTATGTAATGGAAAACTTACCCTTGCCATTTCACACTTCTCTCACTACAGACACCCAGCTGATCTCATAACCCTCCTCCCTCTGCCACATCCACACATACATGACTATCCTCTCCGTGCAGTGCAGCAACTCATATTTCATCTGTACCACAGGCTTCATGAGTTCGTAACTCTGCCCACCGAGTGTTGTCAAAAAGCCACCAGCTGGAAAGGATACTGGAATGAAATCTATGCAGCTCTGTGGCCTTCTGAGTGATTACAACTATGACACTTAAACCCGCTAATGTGCTAAGCATTTTCTGGCAAAGTTGGTGGGTTACTATGGTATTTTGGGAGGGGGCAGGAGCTTGAAAAGATGTCTTCCTTGGGGAGGAGCAGAAGGAGGGAGACAAAAATGTAACAAAGCAAATTCCTCAGCATTCTGATACTCAGCAAACTCCTCAAACTTGCCATAACAAGGGTTACGTTTCAAAGATCCAAAAACAGCTTCCCAGGACAAAAATAAACTTGCGTGCTCCTGCCAGGTAGATGCACAGGGCTGCCTTTTGATGAGTGTCTTTTGATTTCCTAGAAGAAGTAGTAGTTTCTCTTCCTCTTGCCCCTGTTCTGGCTTTGGTCAAAGCAATGTCTGGTGGGTTTATTCTCATGCTTTCCATTTTTTCAGCAGAAATCACTCTGTCCCTATATCCTTTTTTGACTTAAATCAGATGAGAACGAGAAAGGAAGCCGACCCAGAAGCAACACAGGCTTTGTTATGTGGAAAACCTCCAGGACTGAAAGTGCTGACCAACTGCTTGTCATTCCTACTAAACTGGGGGCCCAGGCAGGTTTGGCCGAGCAGCACAGCAAGGCACGGGGAGTCCAGCAGAGCCCTAGGCAGGTGCCTCATGCAGGATGCCCCACACTTCTCATCCCATCTCCTCTTGCAAGAACTTTTGTATGTTTGCTTCTCGCCCACTGTCCCTGCACACACTCAAAACTTGCTCAAAGAATGCCATTAGAGTAAGTGCTGTCAAGTGCTGTTAGGTTAACAACCTGTGGAGGAAAATACTAAAACAATTTTTTCTGAGGTAAGGCCATCTCGGGAACTATTTTAAAATAGTGGTAACAAGCTGTTCTGAGACACAACTATGACCTGAGTCGATGTTCTTATAAGAACCAGAACATTAAAGAAAAAGCGCCAAAATGTAGAGTCAAAGAACAGCCAGAAATAAAAGTACATCAAACACTATGGTATTTGACATCCCCTCCACTCACACATGCATAGTGCTGGAAGATGGGAACATCTCCAGCACAAAAGAGTTGCAGACACAAAGCCAGAGCTCACTAAAGTTGCACTAGTGAGCAGGACATTTTTGCAAAGTAACACAATTTCATGCTTACAATATTGTTATGGCCCATCTACTTGACCAACGGAAGGTAAAAGTGCATTTGTTATATGACTGGTAGGTAAAAGGAGACAAAAGGAATCTTCCAGAAGGAAGCCAGTTTATGGTGTCAGTCTCTTTTCCCAAGTAACAAGTAATAGGACAAGAGGAAATAGCCTCAAGTTGTGCCAGGGGAGGTTTAGATTGGATATTAGGAAAAATTTCTTCATTGAAAAGGTTGTCAAGCACTAGAACAGGCTGCCCTGGAGGTATTCAAAAGACACGTAGATATCGTGCTTAGGGACATGGTTTAGTGGTGGACTTGGCAGTGTTAGGTTTACAGTTGGACTCGATAATCTTAAGGGTCTTTTCCAACCTAAATTATTCTATGATAGTCAACATTATGTTCAAGAGCAGTTTTTGACCTAAGAATATGTTAAAATAATAAAATGACACGTGACTTGAGACATACAACTGATCAGTAGCATTGGAAATACACAGAAGCAAAATGAAGAATCATTCTTCTTTTAAAACCATAACCTCGGCTTTTGCTCTAAACCTAGCACGTTCTAGGGGACCTAATGGTCTCTCTTTCTTCGCCCTCTTTAACAGAAGCAGATTTAAACAAAATTATTGCATGTGTGAACTTTTAGTGGGGAAAGCCAAGAGTAATCAGAAAGATGTCTGCTTAGCAGAGCTAAAAGGAAGCAAGTGAGAAGCAGGTAGGCCCCTTTCTCCAGACTTCTGTGCGCTTTCATTAATGTTGCAGTAGTCCCCATTCAAAATAAAATTAAACACCACCTCTTCATACCCCTCAGCATCATCAACAAATTTTCCCTGCTGTCACTGTGGCTTATTCTTCCCCTTCTGGAAGGTCTGGAGACTAGACAGGGCCCAGGGGTATATACAAAAAGGAAGCAACCAGGAGCAAATTTCACTACTAAAGACCTTCCAAACAACATCCTGCTCTTGTTCTCCCAGCTGAGAGGCTGCTAGATCAATTGCTTTGTACCATCTCCTCTGTCATGCAGGTGCAGGTGCTACCTGATATAATCTACTTAAGGGTAGGGTCTCAGTGAAAGTTGACACTCCGCCACTTACATAGGGACAAATTTGCAACCAGCAGACATCACTGAGGACAAGGTGGTACTTCCTTCCCTGCAAGCATTGTCCCTCTGAACACACACTGCTTTAGCCCTGTTTTTCATCACTGAAGGCTGCAGGCCAGAACATGCAGCACAAACCCAGCGTTACAAGGCCGGGATCCCCATTTCTGAAGGAAGGTCTGCACCAGAACAGAGAAACTTGCACACTCCCAGCCAAGCGTAAATGCTGCAAAATTTCTTGGTCAGCACAGGCATCTGGTTACAATCTACAAACACTGCCTATCTCTATAAACCTCCCCTCCTGAGGGCTTTACTGAATTAAACCCCACAGAAGCCCCTTGACGGAGTTATCTGCACTTTTGCTGATAGAGGAGCTAAAGGCACAGGGAGGACATGAACCATCTCCAAGCACAGGACCTGCTACATTAGCTTTAACACCTGCACTATTTTAATCAACCAGACATGCTTTATCTCCTTCCCTGCCTACTACACGGCCACTCTATGCCATAGTTCCACCATCAGTTTAAGCCAGCAATAGCTAGCACTGACCTTAAAATAAATGTCCTCTACCCTTCTCTTGCTGCTGTTCCCACCCTCACACTGCTCTCCCCCAGCACGAGCTCTCGCATAATCACTAAACGTAAAACAATGATGTAAAAAAAAAAATGTTTTAAGTGCAATTGATTCTCTGGCCTGAGCTACAGGTACAAGAAAGGTAGTGTCAGGGTTGGGACATATAGTCAGGGACAGCTGGAGGACAAGACTGCAGCACTGGCTTAAACCAGTTATGGTCCTACACCATCAGTCAGCAAGTCCTACACATCCTTCACTGATCCAGTCATTTTTTGCATATTTTGAAAGAGATGGAAGCAAGGATGTTATAGCAGTTGTCTCTGTTGTTTCAACGTATCTGAAGGATTGTCATCCTCACCCTCAGAAGCCATGAACTTGTTATTTCAGTCTCATTTTACTCTGTTAGAACCTTCAAAGTTTCTGCTATTCATGCTGCAAATTAAGTGTGATCATACAGACACTCTGAAGAGGACAAGATAGTTTTCCCAGGAACAGACTAGTCAATATTACTGTGCCTGCCACCTTGGGCTTTCCATGAGGCCACAAAGTTCAACTTTCCTGCTATTTCTTCTTGCAGCACTGTTACTCTACCACTTTCTTCTCTCATCCTGCGCTACGAACCATATATCCTTCTATCCACTCTGTCCAGTTTCTCTGCTTGGTATGCAAGCAAGTCATTAACTTTCAAGCGCAAAGATAAGAAAAAACATGGGTATATCTCTCAGTAAGAGATTACCCTTAACACAAGTCCAAATGTGATTCCTTGTTCACCTAGATGATATTGTGAAGGCAAACCAATAGAAAAGCCTCCAAAGAAGAAAGAGGCAGTGTTTAGTGAGACAGCACCACCTGAGAGACAGCACAGAAATTCTTTGCAAATGGATAGTCTGCGTGCTACTCATAAGCCACCCTGTCAATAGGGAGCACTTTGTCAACATAGCAGCAAAAAAGTGTCTCTCTTTCAAAAAGAACTGTTCTAAGCAGCAGGCATAACCCTTGTGATACTATTCACGCTGGATGCACCATAGCAGAATATGATGGAGCTTCACTCTGCTTAGAAGCAGAAATGCATCTGCTTTGACTTTTTACCCCCTCTCTCCTCCTTCACATACTACAGAAACCCATTATACTAAATCACAATAGTGATTCAGAAAGAAACCTTTATGAACAGTGTATTCCATGTCAAATAATGTTGCTGCCAGTGGAGACTACTTAGGCAAAACAGGGCTTAAATAAAGAACTATGAAGGGAAATGCCATTGTCACATGTCCTCTAAGTGCCACCATGGTACATAGAGCCTGCTACTTCCCACTTAATCCCCAAGGCCTCGGCCAGAAGTTACCACCCTTGCCACTAGTCAACGGGCTTGTGCACGCATTCCCTAACCTTCACCGGTGGAGATAAACTCAAGTAAAGAGACCTACTGTTTAAATTATTTGTTTATGCTGATCTAAATTATTTTTTAAAGAGCTATCTAAAAGGAGGAGCTTAGCTGGCACTCCAAGGGAATGGTAACTTTCAGCAGAGAAGCAAAGACAAGCTGAAAGAGAACAACAGCTTCAGCTGCACAACTGCAGCTCAGAGTACGTACATACATTGCCTTGGCCTACAGCCATCCGGTGTGATGCAGATAACTACAGAGTCACATGTTCGGTTCAAGTGTAATGAGTTCACCCTTTCATCAAGCTATGATATGTAAACAGTGTGTCTATAAATAAATAAATATTCCTCTCCAATGCTCTTGGTAGCCTCAACAATCACCTGTGATACACTAAAACAAACAAACAGACAGACAAAACCTTAGCTTCTTCTGGATCAGCTCACACTGCATCCGATACAACCACCAAGTACTGTCGGTGATGTGTCAAGTATGTCACTGGTAGGAGAGACGTCTCAGAACAAGCCCCTAATTGCCAAAGCCCCATTGGCTCCAGAAATAAATCAGAATCTCCTGGGATGCTCCGCAATTATAAAAGATTTCTCACCAGTATGGTTACTGGTCCCCAATATTTGCCTTCCTTATGCTGCTGTGTTATGAACTACTTATATAGTAGTTCATATACTTATATAGTAGTATACTCATATAGTAGTTCATAATTTCAAAGGAGGGCTGTGTTTCTATGAGCTAGTTTGAAACCCCAGGCAGTACAGAGTGCATAGCTGGTACTTCATGAAGCAATGCTCTGCCCTCAGTGAGTCACTATTGAATCAAAGCCCAAACTTGATGTTAATGGAACACTGTGCAGATGCCCAAATCAGAGGTGGAGGTCCTGACACACCATGATTGCTGGAGATCCTATAGAATTATCATATGAGTAAAATGCACACTAGGGGCAGACCACACTCCACTAAAACTCAGCAGTGAATTTGACCTCATGAAAACAAAAGAGAAACTTACTCTAGGGGGGAGAAGGAAGAGGAGTTGTGTGGCGATTTTGTAATATTCATGCTAGGCTATGAACTCTCCTGGGAAAAGCACTCACCTTCTGTTCCATCCACAAGAAAAACCCCACAGCAGTGCCAGGCCTCTCTACAGTGGGGTGGGAAGGCTGGGGGGTCTCTTGTAACAAAGCTTTCATGTGCTGATTTTGGCTGGGGTAGAGTTAATTTTCTTCATAGTAGCTGGTATGGGGCTATGTTTTGGATTTGTACTGGAAACAGTGTTGATAACTCAGGGATGCTTTAGTTATTGCTGAGCAGTGCTTACACAGAGGCCTTTTCTGCTCCTCACCCCACCCCACCAGCGAGGAGGCTGGGAATGCACAAGAAGCTGGGAGAGGACATAGCTGGGACAGCTGACCCCAACGGACCAAAGGGATATTCCATGCCATATGACGTCATGCTCAGCATATAAAGCTGGGGGAAGAAGAAGGAAGGGGGGAACATTCTGAGTGATGGCGTTTGTCTTCCCAAGTAACTATTACGCATGATGGAGCCCTGCTTCCCTGGAGATGGCTGAACACCTGCCTGCCGATGGGAAGGAGTGAGTGAATTCCTTGTTTTGCTTTGCTTGTGTGCGCAGCTTTTGTTTTACCTATTAAACTGTCTTTATCTCAACCCATGAGTTTTCTCACTTTTACCCTTCCGACTCTCTCCCCCATCCCACGGAGTGGGGGTGAACGAGCGGCTGCTTAGTTGCTGGCTGGGGTTAAACCACAACATTTCAGTAAGAGGAACATGACCAACTTCAAAGTTACATTCCTATCAGAAGGTTTTTAACCTCCTGTTAACGTAAGTCATACTGAAGGTCACTGTGAGGAAGACACTAGGAAAAAAAAAAAAAAGAAAAAGCTAATGCTCCTCTGTTTGCTTGCACTTCAGTTTTGACTATTCCTTGCTAATATTTGGATCTTGCTGTTTTTCACACCTTTCATACAGAATAGATGAGAAAAAAGTATATGGAAAACAGAAAAACAATTTAAAAACAAGTATAAGGCAAATCTAATGTCTGAGTCTTCTACTGAATTTGAGTTTCATGCTAGTAGTCCCTTTAATTCCTCCAATTCAGAGTACTTTTCCATCTTCGTTCCTCCAAACCTTGCACAGCCAGAAACAGACAACATGTTTCCATGTTGTAACCATCCTTACAAATATTTCAGAATGTACATATATTCATGCTTGAATAAGCCCTATATAGAAAATCCATAACTAAAATTTAGTCTATAGACATCTCTGTGAACTAAAATAAACAGCCTCCTTTCAAACACTTGCATTTGGGGCAGGCATGCAAAGCTGGCTAATTGTTTCATGACTAATTCACTGCTTTGGGAAGTTTTATTACAGCTCTCTAGCCAGCCACCTTGGAATCTCACTAGCAAATTGGTTCACTTGCGATTTGGACACAAACTGCCTGGTCTGGCACAACCCAGCTAAGATTCCAGTTGAGCACAGCCCTCCTCCGGGACAGCAGAAACGTCTGCCTTCCCAGCAGGCTCACTATCCCACAAGAGCACTTTCACTCTTATTTTGGCTTTTTTCCTTTTTGCAAGCCGGAATGTGAAAGCGATAGAGGAGGAAATCTTTACTTTTCAGAAATTTGTCATCCAAGGTGGTTCAATTCTAGTAAAGGCTCAAGTTGCTTCTTATTAAATCTGAACTTGTTTGTACTATTCTTACTAAGGGTTCTCCTGATGTACAGTGCAATAATGATAATTTGTACAACTACCTCTGAATTAAACTTTTGTTCTTTATACCGATGGGACAAGTAAGGAGTGAATGTGGAGTTATACTTCATCTGTTAGATGCTGGAGTACCATCAATTGGTGCAGGTCAATCTATACCTTGATCATTATATTTTCTCTACGAGGTTCATAGATAACTATGAAGATCTATCAACAAAAAGAGTTACTGGCAAGTAATACCATCCTTGTGAAGTACAAACAGCCCCAGTTTTGAGGCATTTAGATCTGAGTGAAGACTAACAAAAATTGTGGTTTTCAGACGCATTTTGAAATAAAGGGGGCCAAGGGGAAAACAGAGAAATACTTTGAGAGAATTTCATGAAACTTTTATCCTTACATAGTTTCTTGGGAGTCTAAATCCAGTCAACAGTGGACAGATGATGATACCATGAGCACCTGTACCACAGTGAACCTATTTCTTCAGGACCACACGTGCCACGAACTTTCCTAAAGAGCACGTTACCTAAGGAAATTGTACCAATTTCTGCTGTGGATAGAAGTCCTCATCTAGTTTCAGCTGGCATGGTTACAGCACCACTGTATCAGAGGTTACTGCCCCAGTTTTGTTGAAGGAGGTTCTTAATTTGCATCAAGCAAACCAAACTGGGTTAGCCTAAATAGTTTAAATTGGTGGTCAGAACTAAACCAACTAACCTTTCCGATTCTCTCCCTTATCCCACCTGGGGGGAGTGAGCGAGCGGTTGTGTGGTGCTTAGTTGCCGGCTGGGGTTAAACCATGACAATTGGTTAAAACATGTATGTGTTTAACTCAATGTCTTTCTATACGGCTTTATTTTGCTTTAGATAAGTAATGTATTGATTTACCTTAAACTAACTGCTTACCAATTTACTTTCTAACTGAAAGAATAAGAAGGATCCAGTTATCTCACATAGCCAAGGCCTAGTATTGGTGTAGATGGGCAGGACAGCCTGCAGGAAAGTTTCCATTCCTGCTGACAATATTGGACAGGCTCATCAGGAAGGAGATTTAAGTCAACAGAGCTGGAAATCCAGCAACGAGAACTAACTTCAGTTAAATCTGTTTAAATGGGGAGAGAAAAAAGCCTACATGGCTACTACAAGGCTGAAGTAAAGTGTGTTATCTCATTTATCCTAATGAAGACCTTGCCTCTGATGTGGAAAATGTTTACAGGACCACAGGGTACAAGAGATTCTAATTATAAATCTTTGATCCATTACTTGGTTTCTAGAGACAAAATTTATTTCTGCTGTAACTCCAGTGAAGTCAGAGTTATGCCAGAGATGAATTCTCTAGTTAAATAGAGAGAGAGAAAATGGAGAAAATACCATGTTATAGGAACAAAACAGAAAGAGATTTCACACAGTGTAACTGTCAGGTATCTTTTCGAGCAGGAAAAACAAGATTGTAGAGAAATTAAAGTGGCAGCTGACCTTAGGAAGAAAATCAAGGTACATGTTAAGACTTCAGCACTTGTTTTGCAGAGTATCAGAGCTGTTACACTTGTATTTTAGCTACAAAAAAACAGGTGAAAGCACTGTAACAGAGCTGTGTGCTTGAGAACACAAATTCTTGTCTCTTGCAAAAAAAGAGACACCTGTTCATAAGAGTTAAATGATTGGACTACCGACTGTTCAGAAGTGACTGAAACAATAACCAAGCCTGTGTTTTGCATTTGCGGTAATTCCCACAATGGCCATTCCTATCCTTGGCTCAAACATGTTCTGGAGCTTGTGACTGGCTCCTGCTAAAATTCATCTCCCACACAGCAGGACATCCCAGCCTCGTTTAATATTTTTACTTACTCGTGTGATATCTTTTTTTACAGTAGAGATCCTAAGGACAGTGAGTGAAGCTGTTTCTCAGGTACATATGAGTACATCATTTGGAGACGCACGAATTCCAATCAGCCATCCAATGCTTTCACGAGTATCCTTAGGGGACTGCATATGGCAGAGGGTATTCCTGCTGTAGTTCCCCGACCGCAGCCTCCCTTCCCCACTATTCTCATGAGCATCTTTATGCTTACAAGAATGTTCTGAGATTCCTGCCTGAAATTGCTTCCCACCATCACTTCTTGGACTACAGGACACTAAGAACGGTCTAAGAATTGACTAACAGAAGGTTTCTACTCTGAGACACTTGTCTGGGTGTGGGATAGAGGAGGATTTCTAGCACAGGAAAGACAGGATAGGAAGAATAATTGCAGAAACAGATGATTGATTGGACTCTCCCAGATACGCTCCTTCATTGGCCTTAGCAAAAGATGGGAAATTAGTCAATTACAAAGTAGATTCTTTAAGGAATGCGAGACACTTACTCAAGGGTTAATGTGTAAACGTGAAGCAATTTGTTTAAATATATGTTTCTTTGGCCAGCCTTGTGCTGTGCCCTGTCATCCAGGAAAGCCAGATTAGATTCCTGTCCCACGTTTTTTTTGTTGGGTTTTTTTTGCTCCCTGGAGTGACAGGCTAATTAAGGAGTGACAGAGACTGTCTCAGAAGAGTCCTGTTCAAATATCAAAGAAACAGATGCAGCAAGACAGACAGACCTTCACTGCTAGCTGATGCTCAGAGCAGCGCTCTCCCACTGCACCATGCCACCGCTGGCTTGTCACATGACATGAAAGAGACTCTGTTTTTCTTTTATCACCTCTCTAAACTGAGAGAACTGTGCAAGTTGTAGGAATTAAACCAGTGTAATCCAGGAGCAAGAGGAGAATCAGGTCTTTGGTGTTTTAAAGTAAACCTGAAGCAGAGAAAGAAAAAGGAGGGGGAAAAAATAATCTCACACATATTAGAGAGGAATGTTGGCTTTGTTTAGCCAGTGACTTCAGTAAGAGTGAAATTAGCTTGTGATATCTGCAAAATAAAGTCAAATCCATTGTGCCATTGCTATCAGGCAGTATCAGAGTTTGATGTAACTGGAATACATCGCTCTGTATCTCACGAAGGTCACAGGCCACTTACTACTGAACAAGAGGGTGAACAGCGGGGTCACGCAGCTCCCCAGAAACAGCCTGCTTCGCTCCCCCACCTCCAGTCTGAGCTCCAGCTGAACAGAGCTCTTCTTGCCTGTTTCATTTCGGACATAACCACCACTCAGCACATCATTAGGACTGCCTGGACCAAACCCAATGCTCTCTACAAAACAACAGCCACTCTAAAACATTACGTCACTGGGACAGCTCAGGCCTTTAAGGATTCACCTGAGAGGGTGACGGGATGTAGGAGACTGTACATAGTACCATAAGAAAAAACACAGGATCACTGCTTGTCCTCTCTCATAATACAGAACCAGGGCGAGTATTTGCTGAAGACCCTACGGAGGTTATTTCTGTGTGCATATTTTCATAAGAAAACTACATCTGCCCATACAAAGATTTTTAGGGATTTATACCCCTCAGCCTGGCACAGATACAAAGTTGATGAACAAAATGTTCCTCCACAGGCTTCTGTCCTGCCCCTTACTGTGGTCATTGCATGTCCCGTCACACAGTGAAGCTAGACTTTCCACTGCGATCCTGACCATTGCTCAGAGATTTCCTGTTTGGTACTATGAAAAGGTGATTTATTTATTGTTATTATTTTAATTGCTTAAACTGGGTAAAATTTTCAGAAGATTACATCTTCTCTTTGAGTTACCACATTTGCACAATGCCATAGGTGGGCATGCCACACTAAGGAGAAATGAAACAGAAAGAGTCTGATGTGAGGAATTTACAGTCTAAATTAAGCATAGCACAGCAAAGGTGACAAAAAACAGCGGCACAGGAGGACACATACCACAACAGCGAGAGCTCGCAGGATCTATTCAGCAGGTGTAATGAACTTAATGATTCTTTTTCTCATGTCACTTCATTCCCCACTTCCCCCCCATTCGTAATATTTAAATCTGTAGACAGTGAACTCAGTCTTCATTTCAGTGAAACAAATGGCAACATTTCAAATTACTTCAGTAGCGTCAGGATTTGGCTTCATATCTGGCATAAAAGGCAAGGGTGGAGAACAGCAAAGGAAGGCTAGCCTAAAAGGAGTGGATTTTGAGAGTGCTTTGGAGGAAAGTTGAGTAACACAAAGCACAGGGTTGGGAAGGCATCTTTATATGATAAGAGAAAATGCACAGAGACGTTTATGGCAGGAGAATGCTGGAGCAACACAGCAAGCTGAATTAGGAGAGAAGCTGGCACAAGAAATAAAGGAATCATCAGATACACGAGGTGAAATTCTATTCCTGATTTCACCAATATAAAACCACTGACTTAATTGTAAAGAGGAAAGAATATGGTCAAAAAGAATCAGAAGGGTCTGGAGAGAGCAATGCAGTGCATTGAAGACAGGGATGTGGTGCTAGAATCAGGTAAGGAGACCAAAACCAGCACGGGGAGTCTGAGAGGTGTGGGCAGGATACATTGGTGGCCCAGTGGAGAGGAAGAGGTTTTTTAGCAATCATCCTGTTGTACTTGTATAATACAAGAGAGGGGGAGGCCCAAAGGATGAGAAAAGGAGCACTAAAGAAGGGGTTAATTAAAAATGGCAATTCATGGTCCTTCAGCCTCTAAATCGAAACAGAAAACAATGGAATGACCTTTGTTATATGTAAAGAGTCAGCATTTCTTCTTGAAAAAAATGTAAATACAATCAAAATGGGAAAATGTTTACAAAGGTAAACATGTGGTGGGTGGGTGTCTATACGGATGCAAAATAATATCACCAACAACAGTAATGAAAAGCAATATTCCCCAAATTGCAGGGAGTTTCAGACCAAAGGTCTTTGGGACAGGTTGGAAGGAGAGATGGAAGAGAACAGCAAAAAGAAATATAATCGTAATAGGATCTTAAAAGTCACAAACGAAAGACAATAATCAACTGTGTGTTCTCTTCTCCAAAAAAACCACAGGGAGTTTCCATGATACAGTAGAGGTATCAGGGAAGAGACCTCAGCTGCATCAAGAGCCACCACAGGAGTTAGCACCATCTGCTCCACAAAGTGGAGAGGGAGGGGGAAGGGGAAGGGATGGGCAACGCGCGGTGAAACTTTGGTAACAAACCGCATCTCTACCCTGCAGAACTGCTCACAGAAGGTCAGCAGCACCGCTGAGGGAAAAAAGAGGCAAGCGAAGGATTTCCTCCAAGAAAGAGCATCAGTCGCATATAAATACTAAAAGCAAAAGAAAATATACATGGTGGTGGTAGGGAATAAAGAAGAACGATCCCATTTGTTTCCTGGTGTACGCTGGCACACTTCCAGCAAAGTCCGTAAGGTGACCAAGATTTACAACAGTCTGAGGATCTGGTCCAAGGAGTTCATTTTCTTGCATTGCTGCATTATGAATTTGGCAGAGTAAGTGTCCGGGAAGGGTCCTGTCACCATTACTTTATTTGGAATCAGCAGCACTAGTACTGAGGTTCCTCGGTCGGTGTAGACATCATGTTTACACCAGAAAAGGAGAACCTGTAGAGGTCACGTTTTATTTAAAGGAAAGAACGCAACTCTCCGCACACACAGCCAAATGTTACTAGCCTTGCTTAGCTGAGTAGTTCCAGGATTGCTGATGAGAGCGAGGCATCCCAAAATACCAGCCTTGCTCACCTGAGCAGTCTCACTGAGTTCATCCTTACTCTGGATGCTACTTATCTACAAATAGCAAATAACTGATTATAACAATTAGTGTGCCTGATGCTGGGCTCCCAGCTGCCACATGGGAGCTGCGACATTCTGTGCTATTGGGCATTGGACAACGAAGTATTTTTCTGTGCAATTTTAAATGGATGCAGTGTATTAGGACGGTTAGCATCTCCAGATAGACCAAGGAAAAGAAACATAAAGAAGTTATAAGCCTATAGAAGGAGCTGCTTATCACTTTTGTCCTCTGAAAATCTTTCCGTAAGTATCTAGTTAAAATATACATCTTTTCCATCTGTCTTGGGAAGCACAGCAGCCTGCATAGACCAAAGCCTGAGTCAACTTAACATACATGATGCGAAAGGCCCAGAAAGTGTCAAATGTCAGGAAGAACTTTGTCTTCAAAAAGTGCAATGGAAATGCACAAAATACCAGCCTGGTCATTCTTCAAATTTGAGAGTAACCAAATATTAATTTTAACGAAATCTCAGTTTCAAGAGAAGGCCAATATCCACAAAGATTGATCCAACAGCACACGTAAGCTCCAGAGCGTGCACACCAACTGCACAGTGCGTGGAGCCCAGACTGGGATTTTCCAGCAGGGGAGCACCATTAAGCCACCGATTTCCCACTTTAGTCCCTGCTAGTTATTCAACTGGATTTGTAATCTTTTACCTCTTTTCTTCATTAGGAAAACACTATTCCAAGGCAAAGCTCTATACAAAGCATTTACACTATTAACACATGTTATCAGATCAAGGTAAACTCTAAGTTCCACTCACCACTTCACTCGAACAGCTCATGGGCTAGAAAACCACACGTTTTCATAAAGATTTTCCCTCATATTTGAGCTCTGCATGGGTTTACTAACTGAAGGTAAAACTGCGTCACTCTTTCCAATGCAGATAGCACCATTGCTTTTCCAAAGCAGACTGCATGCACTTTTTCAGTACAAAATATACTTAGACCAAACAATTTTGGAAGTCAAATAAATAAAAGTACATACAAGCAATGGGCCTTGATGCGTCTTCTTGACAGGTCCCTTCTTCATTAAGAATTTGAAAGATGTAGGTGGATCTATCCAATCCTACGTATGTGGCTTGGCTTTTTGAATTCTAAATCCAACTACCGTTGGAGTCTGCAGAAGAGGTGAGGGAGTCAACATGGCCATTCAAACATGGCCAAAGGTTGAAGGAGCACCCTGAACCACCACGGGTTGCTACAGAGCAAGCCGCAGCACTCAGGGATAGCAGCAGGAAGACTGCTGGAAGTGACATAGCTGCCATGTTAGTCAAGGTGTCCACGCGGGGATTGCTCCTGTGGCCACTGACAGCGTCCTTAAGATCAAGTTTTCTCTCTGGTTTTAAAATGCCTATGCTGTGAGGGGAATAAAACAGGATGTAAACACAAGATGTGCCGAAATCAGCCAAGAGATCTACAGAACGGTTCACGTGCCAAAAAAGCCCTAATGCTAGAAACAGAGTTAACAAGGGAAGGCCCTCAGGCAGAGTCAGGAAATTGAAGCATACCAACTGCTTTTCTCCTGCTACTTCATATCTCACACAAAACAAACTTAAGAAACAAAAAGAAAGATTATACTGGTTATTTGACTAACCAGAGAATGAAAATCTGCAGCTCATCATGTTTGGGTTACTCTGAAACACTTCAAAAGCAATTATGAAATCATGCTAAACCTAAAGAAACACCAGAAAGGAAACTTAAGGCTGGCCCCAGTTTTCGAGGCTGGCCCCAATCTCTGCAGGGGAGAGAACCCAAGCACTTCTAAAGGAGCAGGATACTAGTGCTACAATTCAAGGCTATCTTTAGCTCCAGCAAACAGAGAACTATTTGCTGGTTATCAAAATAGTGCATGCATAAATGAGAGAAACAGGATGTGGCAAAACGACCAGAATCATTTAAATTTTATTCCGAATCAAGACTCTGCCAGCCTCCATACCGTATATGGAACATTTCCCCTGCAGGTGCAAGAAGTTTCTGTAGGATTTGCTCTTGCATGTAGTATCCCACAGACTAATATTTTAATAGATGCAACGGTTGATTAGTTGAATTTTTTTTCCGGTGGTGGGAGGCAGGGAGGAGAGAAGGAAGAGGAGGTGAAGAAAAAGACAAGTAAACTGCAGGTTTGGGGGGGGTACTTTCCCCCTCAGAGGCCCAGCTGTATAAACCACATGTGGTAATATAACAAACTACCTGGTCAAACCATAAACAAGTTAAAGTAAGAGTTTGAGGGAGAAAGACATGAGGCATTTCACAAGGGAATAGTCTATTCTCAGACAGGGATGGGAGAATTGATTTTCATGATGGGAGATAAAGCACAGCAGATAAAACAGGATAGTGTTTGATCTGCCCAACAGAAAACACCAGCTGAAACGGTGACCTAGCCGAAGGAGCAGGGATCAGGCTAGGAGAGCAGCGGCCAGGCAGGTGCCATTCCAACAGCACGCTGCAAAAGCACCAAGTGAGGAGATCCAAATTGTCCCTCCAAAGGGCCCAGGGGCATTATTCACTCTACATCAACAGCAGTTCCCCACCTCAACCTCCACAGTGAACCTAATCTTTAACAGCCACTCTGTAAACTAAGTTGCACACAACGGAGTATGTATGTTTTTAAGAGAACCTTGTCAGCAGGAAAAGGACGTTAATCATTTGTGTTTAGATACAACTGTAAAAAGGGAAAGGGCTGTCTTCAGAGTGTCCACAGGTCCCCGCGCTGCCCTGCGAAGCATATCTAAAGGCCTTACTTCCATGACTACTGAAAAGCTTCAATGAGCCTAGACCCTGTGATGAAGATGTAACTGATTTGTTGATTCATGAATGATTTAGCTGAAGACAACGGTCCTCTGCCCAGTCGAGTCTCCCTATGACTGACTCTCTGTCCCTCATACAGACTTTAATCTAGTTTTTGTTCATTCATTCATTTGGGTTTGGAAGTAGGCCTGCCACACATGTCAGGAAACACCCCATGAATTAATGCCCCCATTCTGGTGCCCTCTGGACAAAACATCAGAATCTAAGCAAGAGATCCCTGACTATGGAGGGGACTGATTTGCATGTGAAGAATGGGAAAAGGGAGGAAGAAGAGGGTAAATACTGCAGGTCCTCATTCGCCTGACCATGAGTCAGACTGGTCTACAGTGCTAAACTCAGCTAAGCAGATAATTCAGTGGGTGACCTTGTATCAGCCACTCATCTTCCTTGCATTTTTGTTTACCCATCATAAAGTGGGGCAAAAGCAGGCACCTTTCCTGAAAAAACAAACAAGCTAGCTTCCAAACCAAGTGAATAAGTTATGGAAAGTTAAATATATTCTGGCAAACAAGAAAGAGCCTCACTTTGTTCCAGTTTGAGATAGGCTGTCATCGCAGGAAAAAAAGGGCCAGCTAATAAAATCTGCACAAATCACGTTCTTTTTGCAACTTCAGGGAACTTTATAAGCAAGAATTCATTTTCACATGCCTGCTGTGTAGTCAGTCAGTCCATAAACAGGAATCAGGAACCACCAGGTTCCTATCTTGATTCTCAGAAGCTGCCACTAGTTCTCAAGTCACTTGCAATATCACAAAGAGTGTAAAGCAGTTCTTACCATGTTCCCATGGATTGATTTCACATTTTGTGCAATGTGGTGTTCTTCCTCAAAGTTCAACTCCAGAGCCATATGATTTACACAATCATAGTTTTCGTAGGTATGAAAGTGTTTCTAACTCTTGGATTTGCAGAGAATATCATGGACTTGTACCCTAAAGGCTCAAAACCCAAAATGTGAAGACGGGCATTCAAAAAGGCACCATTAAAACAAAATCATAGTTTTTAACCTTCCTGAAGAGAAGAAAAGCATCTGTCTGTGTCACAATTTTCAGATTAACTGTGCTGCAACCCTACACAGTGGACCTAAGCAGCAGTAGTCCCAGTTATAGTATAGGCTTCTGATTTGTTCAACATAGCACAGATATTCAGAGAACTATGATTGGAACTTCTTGGATTCACATCTCTCATTTACTAAATCTGATTGTGACATTATTTTCTCACCTTTGGTGATCTGGAGGAGATCTCCCACCACAGCACAAAAATTTAAAATCTCAGAAAAGTGCATAAACTGACAATACATAAAAAAATGTCTTTAAGTCAATTACAGTGCTTCACTTTGATTTGAATCTTTGGGGCCTTTGGAATTATTAAGTAATTTCCACTTAAAAAGGAATAAATCAGAATATATCGAAATGGAATGTTCCTACATGTTCTAAAACTTTTCCGAAAAACAACTTCAATTCTTTGATTTAGGAAATTAATAAAAAATCAGCTGTGTTCTGTGAACTGGATTGGTTTTGATGAATAGCATGCCTCACTCCAAAACAGTCAGTAAAAAAATTCCCCAGTCTTCCCTAGTCTTCAAATAATTGCCCCAGAAACTCCCTGCTCCCTCTACCCACCTCACAAGTTGAGCACACAGCATTCTGCTCTTGAGCAACAACTTAAAGAGAGTTCAGGTAACTCTTTCTTCAATTAAAAGGGCCAATCCTGCATTTATATGGGTCTTAGACATTCTCTGATTATAGGCATGTGAATATATCAAAATTTCAGTTAAAAATAAAGCAGTATTTCTTTGAGGGCTTCCATTTCTTTTCAAGGTCTCTGAAGCAAGAAAACTAAAAATAAATGGGAAATCCAGAGAACGAAGAAGCTGCCCTACTAAAAGACTCCACCTTCAACCACACCTTTCATTTCTTTGTACTTCTTGTCTTCCCATCCAAGATCAGTAATACCACTGAACTGAAGCAAAGTCCACACTTACCTATTAAATGTCTACTGTAAAACTACAGTCACCAAAATTCATCTTTGCTTTTTCCACACAGCTCTTCATGACATTGACCTACTCTTAGATGTATGGTGCATATGGCATTTGTGACCTTGGGGGGAGAGGTGTTTCAATTTAGTTTCCTGTGGACAAGCAGGCACATCACTAGAAAAACCATTAGAATTACCTCCCTTGGAGAGAAGCCATAGGCTTAAAAGGGTTGTGGAGCATAAAATATCTTCTCATTCCTTTGAATGAAGGTTCCCTTGATCTTTTTAAGGCAAGATGCGGGAGTCTTGTAAGATCTTGCCTGTAAGCATGCTGTAGATAAAGGAAAGAACCTACAACCACCAAAATATAAGGAGGAGTACTTATTTTCCTCATTCATCACCCCCTCCTTGCCTAAATTTAATACCTCAGTAAATGTCGACTCCCACTGAAGCAAGTAATTTAACATTAGCAGAAGACTTCTCCTCCACCTTCCAAATGTAAGAACTGCTTTTTAAATCCGCTACTGGTCAGGCGCCCTCAGCAGACTCTGTACCTGAATCAATTGTGTGCATACAAGTACATGTACACACATAGAAGCAATCTCAGGTAATCATGATGCACACGATAATTACAGTTTGTCTCTCAATGGGCCCTTTTAAGGCTTTTTACAAGTATGCATCAACTAACCCTTAAACACTCCTGTAGTGCGTGTGAGGTTTATTGTTCTCCTTATACAGGAAACGAAACTGAGTTGCTGAGTAGTTAAACAACCTGTCCAAGGACACTAAGGATGCAACAAACACAAGAACACAAGTTGGGTGTTCTGACTCATTATGCCTGAAATCTAACTGCTAGGCATGCTTCTCATGCTAGTTTCTCCAGGCAGCTTGCAGAGTTCATTAACATTTTCAGGAAACACATAATCTGAATTGTCAAAAGGATTTTCCTGCCTAACTTGACTAGACAGAGAAGAGGAAGGAGGCTCTTCTTTTATATACTTATATCTCAGCCTCAATTTTCCTGTCCTAATGATATTCTCTGAGTTTAAGGAAAGAGACAGGTTGCTAAGCTTTTTGGAGCCTCAACCTAGCAAAGGAGAGGTGTCCTCTTACAGCTTCAGGTGTTCAGTGATAACTGGAGAGTCCTATGCTATCTACCTTTACCAGGTGTCAGGTGAGAGGGTCAGAGGTTCTGTTTCAGTTTAAAAGCCTTGCTTTCACAGAAAATGGGAACAGTTAGGCAACACGTTCAAAAAGTGACACCAAGTGGGGTAGAGAAGGGTGAAGGGAAGTGTGGTAAGGACTTCATAAAGTTGTTTTCAAATTAGGAGCTCCGGGCAGAAACCATCATTGCACTGCTACCTACAGTGTATCCAGCTCAACTATTATTACTCTGTAGCTGTACCCTTTTTTTTCTGGCATTATGTTTTTCTTAGATTATGACTTTTTATTTCTCCATACAGTGCAGTTTTTCCAAGGACAGCTGTTTCAAACTCAAGTCTTGGCACTTCAGAATACATGATCAAAAATGAAAAATACAGCATCCTATCGCATGCAAAACCTACTGCTTCCAGCACTCTCTTAAAGTAGTCCTATTGATATAGTATAGTGCCAATAAATCAACAAAAGTGGAGTCTACAGTTCTGAGCAAAGAAAAAGAAAACAAAGTTAAACATACTGCATGTGTTCTTCTTTCTAAGGAAAGGGTATTAAGTGATTAATATTAGTCTGTTCCCAAAAAGTAAGATTTGCAAAAACTCCATTATTTTTCTCATTAAATCTCTCTCCAGAGTGTATTATAAATTCCCCAAACCAAACACTTGTGGCCTAGACAGTCTTCATTTACCCTACTCAAAAATACAGTTTAGGAAAGAAATTATTTCTTGAAAATGTGTATGTCATACACCACAAACAATGGTCACTGGAGGTAACATGGATTGTAAGTAAACACTGTTGTGCTCCACCCAGAGAAAGGAGCTGTGAGGACTTTCTTCCACCTCTTCTCACATCCATGAACTGTAAAAGAGAGTCACCCCAAGGCATTGCTTCTGGTGGGAAGGAGAGAGAAGGGGAGAAGAATGAGCTACATCCCTTTAATGTTAGCAGGAATTATGTGTACCATCTGAAAGAAATTACTTCTTTATCGCTGTGGAAAGCTGAAAGGAGCTCTTCACACTGCTAGTTCCAGAGCACAAGACTGTCACCAAGCCTCTCCATCAAGTTCTTGTGTTATTTAAGTGTGTACCTCCATTACAACAGAAGAGACCCAGAAACTTTTCAGAAATGGGGAACATTTTATTCTACTATCCCTGCTGTCATGTTTGTTCCGTCCAGCTTTCTTTCCATAGCATACATAGCCTTCTGGAAATTCAATATGAACACTGATTTGCAGCACATGAGGCAAAATATTGCATAATAATCCCCGGATAATTCAGATTGGAAGAGACCTCCAAAGGTCTCCAGTCCAACCTCCTGCTCAAACCAGGGTCAGCTGTGAGGTCAGACCAGATTTCTCAGAGCTTTGTCCAGTTCGGTCTTGAAAAACTCAAAGGATAGAGGTTGCACAACCTCTCTGGGCAACCTCTCTCATTGCTTGACTGTCCTCAGGGTGAAAAAGCTTTTCCTTACACCCATTCTCAATCTCTCATTTCAACTTATATTCATTGTCTCTCATCCTCCCAGCATGCAGCACTGCAAAGAGCCTGGCTCCATCTCCCTGATGACCTCTCTGTAAGTATTGGAAGGCTGCTGTTAAGTTCCCACAAAGCTGTCTCTTCTCCAGCCTGAACTTGCCCAGTTCCCTCAGCCGCTCCTCATCGGGAGAAGGGCTTCATCTCTCCAATCTAATGACATTAGATTGTGATTTCTCGGAACATCAAGAAAAAGTTATTTTAATTGTTTCTCATGTTCAACATTGTTATGTAAAAGAAACTGAAGAGATGGAATGTCAATAACGTCACCTTTCAGACTATGGTAAACTCTTGTACTTCCTGGGTTGCACATGATGGGGGGAGCAGCCACCTGTGACAAGGGCCACAGAGAGGGTCTGATGAAATGATGCGAGCAGGTGAATCTGTATCAGGAACACCTCAGTATGGCTTTTAATAAGCTCTGCCTCCAAGATGACTGACAGTCATGAGGAATTGTAATATACATATACAGATAAGATTACATAAATAATATCCAGACAGAGGCATGTTTTTCATGCTTAACACGAGCACAGGGGCCAGCAACTCCTAAATGTTACTTAAATCTTTCTAAAGTCCCAGGCCTGTAACTTCACCTCTCTCTCCCTCCTTCTCTCTCCTCTCCCTCTTTCATTTCCCTAGTTTTAAAAATGGGAATAGCATCACTTGGCCCGATCACAGGAATTTCCGGTATTAGACCTGGTGTGGTGCTTTGAAGATGTGAACTGCTGCTCTGAGCACCTTAATTCAAGGCATGAAGAGTGGACAATGAGGTGTATCATAATTACACACTTTTTTGACTATTTCTGCACTACATGCACAGTCACACAGCAGTGATTAAACATGCAAAATCCTGTCCAGCACGCACCGGATTCAGTATAAAGCCTGGTAAGTCTCTTCACTGGCTGCACAAAATTCCTCAACACAGTTCTTGAAAATAGAGCTGCTTTCATGAAACTACTCTCCCACCCATAGTTCCAGTGCATGTAGTGAAACTCCCAGTAGTATTTAAGCAGTGACTGTAAGGAGGTGTGTTTCCTTACCACCAAGTCTGTAATGAACAGAAGCAAATATAGGGCAGGTTGTGGCTCCTTTCTTAAGGAGGTATGTTAGGATAGTGGCAGCGGAGGAAGGAATATCTCTGAGGCACATCACGCAGGATACAGAGGTCTCCTGTTGCAGAACTGCCCTGGCCTTCAGCACAATGTCCAGTGCCGGTTTTGAAGCCCTGTCCTGGACAAGGGACAGAACAAAGCAGGGCAGTAAAGTGATCCACCAAATTTCTACAAGAAACTATGTAGCATCTTCTTGTATGGTTTTTTTGCACACAATAGACGAGCACCACTCCAAACCAGAACTGGAAGAGGATGTCATTAGGGCCACTGCAACACTGATTGCAAATGCCGACCTTCTAGAAAACCTTTGCTGACACTAAACTGCTTTTATTGTTCCCCCCTGAAGATGAACAGCATGATGCCTACACTCCATTTCTATGCACTTGTGAGTCATGGGCTGGGCTTTTGTATCCCATTGTCTCATATCTATAATGTGAAAGAAAAGATCTGTTTGCCTTGTATGTGCTACTCGCTGCCGCAGAAATGAGAATGCAAGGGTGAACCAGCCATTTAAGACAACATGAAAGAGTTGATTCTTAAGCCAATATTTTATATACCAACAGAGCCTGAGGCCCGTCTCACCCCTCTTGGCACACCTTGTGCTGTTGTTAACATCTGGTCAAAATGCGACAGGTTTCAAACTGAAGTGTTTTACATGCTCTCTCGGTGAACAAACCACCATATCGGGAAAACAACAGAGGCTGAAGCTCACTTACCAAGTCTTTATTTATACTGATCAATTGAGAAAAAAAAGCACAAAATAGGGAACTACTCTAATTACTCTAGTGCAGATTGAGGGTAAGGGTGGGAAACTGCCTCTGTTGTATTTGGTGATGCCGCATGTTGAGAGCTGTTGTTGGGCTGTTATGACTAAATGCTTTCAGGTCACACAAGGGCTGCAGGAACTTGAGGATGAAGTCTGTCCGAGAGGAGCAGGGAGGGAGAAGAGGTGGTCAGATCAGTTTAGATGCTCACATGCAGGCAGGCCCAGAGGGAGTTACCCTCACACGCTTCCCCTCGGGACCTCCTTGCCAAATTCAGTGGGCACAGAATCCATTCTGTACCCATGAGCAAAATAAATAATGGGATTGCATTTCTCAGTCCCTACAGATTCCCGAGAGAAGGAAGTGGGGGTAGGAATGGCTCTGGAGAGGGAATCTGTTGAAGCAAACAGCACCTCTGAAGACAGCATACGCTGTCTCTTTAGTCTAAGCAGTTGGACTCTCATGATAAAGCTTTCACTGAAGACCCCTAGAAGACACTAAAAATCCAGCTTCAAAAACTGCTGCCAGAATAAGATTCTGGATGAGGCAGGTAACAGGTCTGATCTGGCATGACAAAACCTGCTTAGCAACCCAAGGGTCTATGAACCAGAGCAAAAGCATCCTTGCTTCTGCTTCCTCCCAGAACAGTAACCCACAAGCTTCAATGTGACAGCTGTGCAATTTTTTTCCACGTTGCAATGCACTGATGCAGAGGTTTCCCTGACATTGTTTCTTACCCTTTCCAGCAAGGCAGCCATTGCATTTGCTGCCTCCACTCTTCAGTGGGAGGAAGAGGAGGAAAAGGGATTTCCTTCCATTACCAGAGGGAGGAAAAGTGATCAGATCCCCTGAGCTGGGGTACCCATTTAGTCTCTAAAACCCCAAATGCACAGAGGGGTCTCCACCTCACACCTCCCCTCAGGAACAGGAATACAATTATCACCAGCTTTGGCACCTACTGCCGAAGGTGTGTTTTAATCCCCTTTGCCATGAGTGCCCTCCCACTGTTCCCGCTGCAATCCTTCCCAAACTCTCCCTTGCCATGAGTGCCCTCCCACTGTTCCCGCTGCAATCCTTCCCAAAGTCTCCCTTGCCACTTTTTTGCATTGGGCCTGGAAAAGAAGTCTTGCTGCTATTCTTCAATATCTGAGCCATCTCATCCAAAATCCCAACATTACACCCAAGGATATCATACCAGGCCCCACAAGCTATCCTCTCCAAGGAACACTGTGGATAGCTAATTGCTCTCATGCTCTTCATTTGCTAATGTACGCCCATCCCGTTACTTAGAAGGGACCAGGACCAGTGGTAAGCCAGCTGTAAGTTCTTTGGTCAGAAACTGCTCAATTAGTGCAATGAAATCACAGCCTAGTGGGAGCTACTTACAATACTGATTTCTAGTTAATAGTAATTTTTAAAGGCATTAATTAAAGGAAATGTCTTTAATTTGTATTACAGTCTGTCTTTTTGTGTCTTCATTTCCCTTCTGGCCTACAAAACCTCTCTTCCTACTTTACCATGTCTCTACCATGCTTCCTATTCATTCCCCAATGTCCTTTTGCCAGTCACTTCCCCGCGCAGAGCCTTCCTACCAGCCCTCCTCCAGTAAAACACTTCTGCCTTAGAATCCAGGCAGTGGTCCTCTCTGAGTCTCCTCGTGTCAGCACACCTTTATGTCTGCTTTCACACCATCCACAGGACTTGAAAGATTGCCCCCACCACCACTACCTTACTCTTCATTAGTATATGAGGAGAGCACTGACACATGAACTTACGTTTTGGAAGAGTCCCTATTACAATTACAGGGAAACCAAGAGTTTGGTGAGGAAAAAAACCTGCATACAACCCCCTGTCCCACAGAAATACCACTTTCTTCAAATCAAACTGCTGCAAACCTTTTAAAGTATCGGATGCCTTAACACCTGCAGTCCTTTCCTCTGACTTATTCTCAAAGCAAAGCAGCACACACATGTATGCACACACCCACACACGCACACGTTTTCTTTCGAATCCTTCTCTCAATCCTGACCTCTTGCCCTGCTTCAACAGTGGTAACTCATCCCTTCACTTTGTTGGGAGTTTGCTCAGCTTTCCTCATCTTACTTTGGCCTTTCCAGGAATTAAAGAAATAGAATATCCTAAGAACTAGAAATATTTCTATTTTCTTCTGCTAAAAATAACATCAGGTGAGCAAAAACCAGGATTGAGCTTGGAAAACTGGCAAGCCACTGGTAGAGTGTCCCTGGGTCCCTTAAAAATAAGGGTTAAACTGCAGGAGGGGACTCTTAAAGGTAACACTTTCACAGTGTTACCAGCTACCTTAAAACTGCCAGAAGATAGTTTTCAGACACCCAAAAGGTAAAGAAAATCTTTAACTAAAACCAGAACTGGGATTACACACAGAGAAGGTAGAAAGTGAAACAATACTCCCATAAACTGAAATATTGATACTGAATTAGAGTTCGTTTTTCTGGGTAAGTATAACATATTTCGCTCCATTTTCATGGGCACTTCAAGTATTCAATACACCCCTCAGTGGCTCAAAAGGTGGCATATCTTAAGCTATACTGGGTGTTTTCTTGTGTGATTTTTGTTTAATCAGTTATTCTACTTCATAACTGGATGCCTTTGGTCACTGGGCAGATAGTGCAGCAGTGCAATGTACACAGACAATCAAAAGTAAAGTTAACAAGGAAAGCCTGAGACAGGACCACCCTCTGAGCATCACCACTGGCAGCATAGGCTGGGGTGAATGCCCTTTGCACAGAATTACTGTTTGCGTAGCATAGAATAACTGTTTGCTAAGTCATGCTCAGGTACCTCCCTATACTTACT